>NC_081412.1:173215910-173533410 GCF_030272615.1 Cryptomeria japonica | reverse complement strand
AGAAAGTAAAGCAAAAAGGAAGGAAAACAACCATACAACTTAATTATTAGCACCCATGTGCTTGGAGAGCATGAGCCCAGTCCAGTCATCAACCAGGAACTAAAACAGTTCCTTAGTGGTGTTGTTGCCCATCTCTTCCGGGTCCGCTTTGTCCTGGGGAAGCAAGCACAAAGAGGTAGCAAACGAGTGCATAACTTTAACGGTGAATTTCACAATCTTCTTGACAGAGGACTCTAGGTGCTCCAACTTTTTCTTAACACCCATAAGATCTTCAGAGATAGCCTTGCAGCCCGAACACTACTCCTCTTTCTTCTCCCCTTCATCCACAGCAGTCTTCCTGTCGTCAGAGTGTCTACAATCCTCCTCTAAGGTGTGGGGCAGGGGAGAGTTAGAACGAGGGGAGGTGTTCTTGATATCCTCCATGATGGTCTCCGAGTCGGGGACGTTGGTGCCTAAATTAGAGGAATCTGAGTCCTCCGTGGCCTCCAGATCCTCCTCCCCCTTCTCACTTTCCGCTTTCTCAAAGTCCTCCTCCTCATCGTCAGCATAATGCTTTCTCATGACCATTTGCTTCCTCCTGGATTTATTTCTATGGGATCTGCGAGGGGTGATACCCTCCTCGGCATCAGACTCAACAAGGAGGATTTTGGGCTCCTTTTTTGGTTTCTTGGAGGTGGGTTTCGCAAGAGAAGGGTTGCTTTTATTTTTTTCCCCAATTTTAAAGTATGTTTTGTATCAAATTAATACTTAATTTATGCCTTAATATACAAATTTTACCATTGTACATGTATATTAATAAAGGTGAAATGTATTCCAAGATATAGAAGAAAAAATATTGAGTTTGATTTTTTTTTTAATATTCTTTTTAAATAACTTGAACTACTTTAAATTATTTATAGCTATTAAATTTGTGTTTTGTGGGTTCTAACTCCACTATTTTTTGGGTTGTTGACACAACCATCCAACACACCCCTAAAGAGGAAAAGGCAACCCCTGGAAAAGTTGACCCCCCTCTAACCCGAACCCCGAGGGTTTGCAAGGTTTCATGGAAACTATGGAGTGGCTCATCAATGGTTACAAGAAAGCTGTGGACGAAAATAAAAAACTCTGTAACAGAATCTTGATCCTGGAAACTATCAATACAGGGGAAGGGAAGACCATGGCCAACTTCATAGAGGACCTGAAAAGTACCATCGCCAAAGCTGAAGACATAAGAGATGCTTTCAACCCCAGGTTCGAAAAAATTGAGAAGGATTTGTTGGAAAGAAAGAATCTTGCTCACACTAACGACCACACTCTCACGGAAACTGTCAGCAAAATTGGTAAAATTGAGGAGTGCCTGAAGAACATTGTTGAATAGAGCCTTAGCATCCTAAAGATTTCAGCCAACAACACCAATACTCTCATCAGTAAACTGGATGATGAAAAGGAAATCCTGGACATTGACCCGGAAATGGAAGGAACAGGGGAAGCTCAAGGCCCCAGAACCTGCACCAGAGGCAAAAAGAAGGACAAAAAACCTGACAAGGATCTAGAAGACCTTAAAGCTATCGGGGCTTCTTACGATGAGCTAGTGACAAAGGCGGAGGACTTGTTGAAGAAAATTTTTGTGTAGCGCCTTCTCAGTTTCTTTGTTGTTGTTAGTTTTGTTATCCTTTTTGTTCACTGGCTTTTTGCCAGTCTTTTTGTATGCGGCTCTTAAGCTCTAATCTTTTTGGTGTCTTATCTTAATATCTTATGTTAAAGGTTTCGAGTCCTGAAAACCTACTTTTTTAATTAATCAGAACTCCACTATTTTTTGTATCTAATTTTATTTTTATTATTTAGATTTTAATGAGTTCGTTAAATTCATTGAAAGGTTTGACCTAAAGTCTTTTCATATTACCCACTTAGGGGGCGCCCATTATGCTTATTTATTATTTTGATTACATATTAGATATGTTCAAATGATTATTAAGCCTTTAGGGGGCCATCCTCAATTTATGATTCACCTATATTGGAGAAAAAATTATTCCTTGATGCTTATCACCAATTTATTCTCTCATATGCTTCTTGTGTGATGATACATATTTATATGCTATGTGTGCTTGTACAAAAACAAAAATGATTTGATATATATTATCTACCAATCTCGATGTTACATATGATAAGTATATTTATTTTGCATAACTTCACATGATGTTAGATGTCCTTGCATGCTTATATTGTGATCTTATTACTTTATATTGCATTACTTTTCCTCTTCGATGATTCCTTACATCCACTAGATGTAGATGTATATTATGAATAACACACTAATGGTCAAAATTTTGGGTATTGATATTTGTTGCTACACAAAGACTCATTTCCATATCCACATGGAGCTTTCTTTTAATCATATTAGCACATCATATAGAGTCACATCACATAGTCATATTGAATATAACACATTGTATTTTCATACCACCTTTCATATATGAAAATATCTGACCCTAACATGTATCTACTTCTCATTTTTTAAGACAAATACAACTAGTTGCATCTATTTATGGTATTTCAATTATGATGTAGAAATGACTCATTGTATATATTTCTATTATTTTACAAGTTTGATGGAGACCACATGCTTAAGAAAAACAATGGGAAGAATCATCATATCCTTTTTCGAAAGAATATCCTTTATGATGGTTGAGAATTATCAATATACATTGAAATGTATTCTCATGTTACATTCATGTGCACTTGAATTGGACGCAAAAAGTAATGGTGCAACTTGCATACCTATATCATTTTCCATTTATTTTTGTGCCCACCTTGGTGGAATATTTTTTAATGCAATTACATATTGACAAGTGGTATACTCTTGTGCTAAATTTGTCTTATGCTTAGATACATATCTCTATTTATTTCATTATCATTTGTACCTATTTCTATACATTTTACCTTATCTAATCCCTATTTTGAACTAAACCCGATACATTTGTCATATATTGGCCATTGATTTATCCTTTGCACACATCTCCACATACATTCACTGCATGCTTTGATATTTTTATTTTTACCTTAACTTTTAGTTTTATTGGATATGAGATGTACATTGAATCCTATATTATTCAAACTTCTATTCATATTGTCTTTAAGTTATATTTGTTCAAAGTTGTAAATTTGGTTCTTCCAAGGGTTTAACTTAGGAGAATTTAATCTTGTCAGACATGTCTACATGTGAAGGTTTGATTCATGACATTTAGAGTTGAACCCAAGGTGCATGAGTTTGAAGCATAAATCCTAATTATCTCATATAGAGTTACACATAAATTGGTTAATCACTCCCATTGCTTGGACAATGACTAATATTGTAAAAACTATAGTATATATTAAAATATTATTAGCATTGTCGTATTAAGGCACTCAAACCATATCCTCTATCTCAAGTAGTGTAAATGGACACTACTTTATAAATAAATTAGTCCCCATTAAAATAGGAACACTTGATGATATTCAATCTAGCATGTTGAATCTCTCCAATGTAGAGTTCTCATAGTTACTTTAGCCCAACAAAAGCTTTATTTTTTCTCTATCTCTTCTAATATCCTTACACAGGATATGCTTGGTAACCCCCAAGTCCTTCATGTCAAATTATGCTAAAGACAAAATTTCAAATAATAGATTGCAACCTCACTAATACCAAAAAAATAACAAATCAATATAATCCTCAACCACTATCCATTTTATAATAAACATAATGATCTAATTTGGATCTCAAAAATTGTAAGTTCAACACAAATGAATCAATTTTTTTGTACCACATCCTATGATACTATTTGACACCATACAAATATATTTTCTATCTATAGAATAACATTTATTTATCTCTCTCCATATAGTACTTTCATATATTTTCTTCTAATTCACCATACTATAATGTTGTCTTTACATCTAGCTATCATACTAAATTAAAAGTGGCTACAAATAACAAAAAACTAACAAATTCCAACATAGCAGTTGTAGTATCATAATTTATATCCTTATGAAATTTCATACTCACTTGGGCCTCACTTTGGTATTTCTCCCCTTTATGCCCTAATTATGCTTGATTTTACTCACACCAGTGCCAAATCTATGATCTTCATTCTCTACTTTGAGTCCTAGACATTGATTTAGCCTAGATGGACTAGACTAGGATGCTAGACATCAAATCCCTCCTAGATTAGGGCACTAGGTGTCATAGTCTTCCTGGACTAGGGTGTTAGGCACAATATTCCAAACCAAAAGGGCTCGTTTTTTAACCCTCTAATGGTGTAGAAAAAGTTGAGCAGGAAATGATTTCTAATGTTGGCCTTGGTTCATAATTTTCAATATGCTTCATGAGGATAGGTATAAAATCAAGTCTTATCCTATCATTTGAAACATCTCTCAATTGCAATTCCTCTAGTGAGAAAGCAATCAAGCATCATTAGAGAAGTGAAGGAGAGATCAAGTATTTGGATTTCAAGCATTCAAGATGGCATCCATGATCAAATTCTTATGAAGACATCCATGAATTCCTACATGACAAAATCAACCTTTTTATGAAGACTTCAAGGCAAAGGAGATTCATAAATTAGGTATAACATTTTCATTCAGAATTTATTTCTAGATCTAACCTCTACCCTACAAGGGTAAGCTCTCTTTTCTATTTTATTCATCGTAGGGTTAATTCCAAACCTGAGATTTGATCTAGGCAAACCCCTATCAACCCATCAAAATTTTTCCTATCTTGTGTGTGCAGATGATAGGTTCAATTTAAGAGGAGAAAAATAGACCCAAAAATTACTAACCATGACAAATTGAGCCAAATTTAGAAGAACTAGAAAATCTTGGATAGTGGTAATCGACAAGACACTTATCCAACAAAATTTTAGGAGGTGAATTTGAGCGACATTATGATCCTACAACTATTTTTAATATCTACATCTAACACCTTAAAAACCAAGTCACCTATCCCCATAGTCCGACATTTTCGAGCCCAAATTTTAGATATAGGTTCCTCTCTAACTCCCATTTTTAGATATGTACTAAGAGTCTACATATCTATTCTGAAACTCTCTATTTATGCTAATTACTCTCAATTTTTCATCATTTACCCTTGTTATTGCATTTAGTCATTCTATCTTATCTAGTTACAATAAATCAACAAAAGGAAAATAATTAATCATTGTGCCTAGCTCTATCATAGGATTATAGTTGGGTCTATTGGTTATTTCCCTAATTTGAGGTTGTTGTGAATGGGTTTCATTCCTAATTTGCATGTTTAAACTAGTGAACCCCATTCCACCATCATACATTTTTTGTGAACCCAAAAAAGTGCATTGCATAATTTTTTATTTATATGCTTAGACCTAATTTTTGTTGCATATTATTCTTAGATCTAGAAACATTTATTGTCTAAATCTATAATTTAAGTTGGTGTAATTTATGTCTCATGTAATTACACTCTACTTAAGTTGACTTAGGATAATGCATATCATAGTAATTTGCATAGGAGACACTTAGGGAATTGCATATCTAGGGAATATGATTGCAGGAGAAATTCCACCTTTGGTGGTGTTATCTTGTTATCACATTTTCATATCCACTTATAGTGGAATGATAATTCCACCTTCGGTGGGTGATCCACATTTAGTATAATTATCTATTATTTCTCCTACCTACCATTGCATCTCATTGGGCCACATGTCATGATTTATGATCTCTTTTCCCTATGGCCTTGCCTTTATAACCAAACTCATGTACATTGTATGTTGATCAATCTATTTGCATCTTGATGTGAATATAGTTTGTTCTTGTCACATATTATTTCTCTCTTATTCTTGTGCTTTCTATTTTCTCTATATCTTGGGTGGCTACCTTCATAGTCAATTCTTACATGGTATCAGAGTCATTAGAGTGACATTGGTTTGCCACTTAAGAGAATTCAATGGTGCAATTTGGAGTTTTGGATTCGTGGCTTTTTTGTTGCAGGTCAAAATTGGAGCTTGTTGTGTTAGATCTTAGGCTACCATTGGATTTGAGAGGTTTGAGAAAGTCATATTTCCTTTTGTTTCATCCAAATCTGACTTTGGAGGCCAAATCTAGAGCCATTTAAAGTTTGGAGGTGTGGCGGTGATTCAGGCATTTTAATTATGCAAGCGATTTTCAAATAGTGATATCTCCATCATCCAGACTCCTTTTTTCGGGAATTTTTTTATTTTTATTTGGGGTAGAATTTCGTGCTCTTCCCAATGGTGTAGGAGTTTTCTAATTTTCATACACATCTTTCAGAAAATGTGAAATCCTTATTTTTAACTTTTGAGGCATCATTCGGGCTCGTATGGACTCCTTTTCGAGTGCAATTTTTTTTTAAAGTGTCTGATTTTTCCTCTATTTTATAGTGGGGCTATCAATTTTTAGTAACTATGATTAGAAATTTCACTTTCAACAGTTGGTCTATTTTGGCCTATTTTAGCACATGTCATGCTTAGATATCAGTTAAGGTCTTTTACATCATCGATCTGAGTCTATTATAGCCTATTTGAGACATTTGTAATCATTGAAATCAAAATCCCACTTTGCCTTGTTTGCAAGTGGCCCATTGTACATGCAATAAGTATAAAGTGTCAAATAATCTTCTTCTTCTTTTTTTTCTTTTTTTTTTTTTTTTTTGGGGGGGGGGGGGTTCTTTGATTGGGTGAATTTGGGGAGTGTCTTGTGTGATCGTGCATCTCTCTATCTTGTGCTCTTTAATTTTGTTATTATAGGTTCTCCTAAGTTTTCTCTTTTAACTCCACATAAATATGCTTCTTGGAAAATTGATGCTTAGAGAAGTTAATGGAAAAAGGATTAACTCATTATATTGATGGAACTATTGTGGCACCACCTAATCCTAATGCTCAAATGGAATGACTCACTAAAAATATTATGGCTCTTGGAATTTTGAGGAAATATGTATGAAAAGATCTCATCTTTCACATTGAGAAGTGCAAAACAGTTAATGATACTTGGGACATCCTTTGTAAATTGTATGGTCAAGTTGATGAGACTAGGGGCTATCAACTTGACAATGATCTCACAATGTTGGATCCCAAGGATTTTGATACAGTCCTAGACAATGTCACTAAAGTAAACGAGCTAAGAGCATGACTCGAGAATTGTGGCATTGACAAAAAGGATGCACAGTTGGTCTATAATTTATTGGGAAAGCTTCCATTAGAATATGCAATATTTGTTTCTAGCTTCCAAACCCATCGCTTGACAATGGGTAGTTATTTCATTGTGCCGTCATTTGATGCATTCACAAAAATGTTGATGTTAAAGAAATCAAATTTGATAAGCATGGAGATTTTCAAGTCTTCAAAGTCCAAAGCTTTGGTGGCTAATCAAGGGAATCAAGGAAAGGGTTCTAACAAGAAGAAAAAATAGTTCAAGCCAAAGACACAACAAGATAAAGCACAATCATCCTCTCCACAACAAGGAAATTATTCACCTTCTTCCAAGGAGGAGAAACCAACTTATTCATGTTGCAAGAAAAGTTGGTCATGATGAGCGTCGTTGCCACACTAAGCAAATTGAAGAGTTGACAAACATTATCAAGAAGAACGGTATCAAATTTTCATCCACTTACAATGAGAAGGATTCATCTCCTTCCACTTCCTCACAATCAAGAGGAAAAGGACAAGCTCTTTGTGTTGCTAAAAGTCATGATTCGGGGAGATGGCTTCTAGATTTAGGAGCTTCTCATCATATGACATCTTCGCAGTCTATGTTCTCTTTATTTGAGCCTTCCAAAATGCCTCCAATTTTGATGTGAAATCATACATATATGAATGTCATTGGGAAGGGATCTATTGATATGGGGGATGGAACCTTCAATAATGTGTTGTGTGTACCTCACTTAACAAATATTCTTTCCATATATCAAATCACTCACGGTGCAACAAGGAAGACTATGGATTTCACACCTAATTCAGTTATCATTAGAGACTTTGAGACTAGAGTTATCAATGCTACTAGGGTGGTGGATCATGTTATTGGAAGTAAGTGTTGTCATGGTTGTCATTTATGTCAAACTTGTTTCAAATTGGTGTTGGTCCAGAATGTTTGTGGTGCAGAGATATCTTGTTGTGTTGGTGTTGCAGTTGTTATGTTGGTTAAACCAAAAGTATTCAGATCTGGAGAGTGTTGATGATGTTGTTTGTCTTAATTATCTTCTTTGGATATAGTTTTTGTGTTGTGGATATGATAGTCTATGGTCTGAAAAAATCTTTGTGTTCTCTAGGTGTTGTGGCATTGTTCATAGCTGGTTGTGATATTTTGTATTAGACCTATCCTTAGGTCCAGATATGATTTGTGGAATATTGTTTGATGTGTTATGGGTCTCACTGTAGTGTATGGAGATCTGGATTTGAGTTATTTGCATTAGAGGATGTGTTTTGATCATTAATTACTTGTATGAATGTGTAGCGTGTTGATATGTTGTTAAGTTTCAGTGGTTGCGAATTAGTGAATTGATTTTTGGAAGATGTGTTTTGGTACATTGAGCAGCGTGTGTATTTTTGGTTTGGAAGGTATATTTTGGTTCGATTTGACTTGGTTCAAGCTTTAATGATCTATCTTGTATATAAGGATGAATGTAATTGAGTTAAGAGTGTGAAGTGTGGATTGTAGATGTGTGATGAGAAGATAATCAGAAAGGTTTGGTAAAGAGCAGAGAAGAAGAGTTGTGTTCGAATGATATGCAAGTTGTGCTGAGACTGTGGCAGACTTATGAGACAGACTATTGACAATTGAGGTCTGATTTGTGTGTGTTGATGTTGGTCACTTGATGCAGTGTTCAAGGAAAGCTTCACGATTAGGAGATCCTTCTTTTCAATTCATTTTTTTTATCATGCCCTATTGCAGTTAGCTTCAAGTATTGCAAATCCTCTTTTGTATCTTTCCTCAAGAGTAGTTAGCCTTGGTTTGCAAGTCTTGAGCAATGAGCTTTTTTCATTGTAATCTAATACATAGTGGAATATTTTTGTGGGCAAGTGCTCACCATGGTTTTTCCCTGTTTGGGTTTTCTTTGTAGAAAATCTTGGTGTTTATGTGTTGGATGTCTGTTGTTGTTTAATTGTTTATGTGTTGCATTAATTTATATTTTGGATTGATTCACCCCCCCTCTCAGTCCTACCTTGGGTTCAAGAATTGGTATCAAAGCAAGGTTCCTCTTAAGTAAGCTTAACCACCTGAGGTAGATCTAGTATGGCATAGGACATGCATTACAAAGTCTTGATCTTTGATGGTATGAACTTTCCTTACTGGAAGGAGATAATGGAATCGCATTTGGAGACATTGTAGAATGAAATTTGGGAAATCATTTAGGCTAGATATACATATTCACAGGGTGGTGCTTGGACTTCAGATGAGATAAAGTTGAAGGCAACTAATGCAAAGGCTAGAGCTAGAATTTTTAGTTGTATAAGTGATTCAATGTTTGGAAGGTTAAAAGGATTGAAAGAAGCTAAAGTTGTATGGAACAAGATATGTTTAGCATATGAAGGAGATCAAAAGAAAAAGCAAGATAGGCTGATGAATCTGAAGCAGAAGTACGAGTATCTAAGAATGGTTGAAGATGAAGGTGTTGAGAACTATATTCATAGAGTGACAGATTGTGTTGATGGTATTAGAGCTACCAATGGAAATTTAGACGAATGTGATGTTATTCATAAGATCTTGCTAACTTTTCCTACATCCTATAAGCCTACAAGGTGTGCCATACAAACAAGCAATGATTTGAGTAAGTATACCATTGATTAGTTTATTGGTACTTTAGCATCCTTTGAGATTTTGGAAATGGAAGAAGAGAAAAGAGAAAAGAGAAAAGAAAGAAGTATCATTTAATGTTTCAATACATGATGATCCAGAATGTAGTGGAGATATAGATGAAGCTAAAGGAAACTTTGTGAGAAGAATGCAACGAGGCACTGAAAAGTACAAAGGTAAGTTACCTCTAAATTATTTCTCTTGTGGTAGAATTGGACATTATGCCTCTAATTTCACTTATGGAGAAGACTATAAGAGACTGGATGATGATGAGAAGAAAAATAAGTTTAGAAGATGTAACTTTAACCAGAGAGAGAAGAAGGGTTTGTGCTCTATCGAAGAACATGCATCTGAAGATGAAGTTGATCATGACTTGAATGAAGAATATTTGTTTCTAACAATTGAAGATAAGGAGAATGCCTTGGAGAAACTGGAAGAAGAAAGAACAACCAAGATTGTATTGCATGCTAAGATAGAACCAAATACATAGATTATAGACTCAGGACCTTCAAATCATATTAGTGATAAAGACAAGTTTATTAATCTCAAGAAGTATGATGGAGGATCAGTAAAGTTTTTCGATGAAGATGGTGCAACTATTCAAGGAATTGGAAGTGTTTCTATTGATGGTAAGCATAAAACTGACAATGTTTATCATGTTGAATGTTTAAGACATAGTTTGTTAAGTGTTAGTCAAATATGCAGAAAAGGCTATGAAGTTTTGTTTAGTAGCACCGAATGTGTGAGATCAAAAAAGAGAATATTGGTAAAACAGTTGCAGAAGGAGTTATAATAGGTGGAAATGTGTACTACATCAAGGAAAGAAAGGAGAGTAAATGTTTTCTAGTGCAAAAGGTTGAGATTGTTCCAGAAATTACAGAGAAGACAAGTGATCCAAAAGAGGGAAAAAAGAAGGAAACATAAGAAGAAGAAGAAGAAGAAGAAGAAGTTTCTCGCTAATACAAAAGGTGCTCAAACAAGAAGAAAGATTGTAGAATCTCAAGAACAAGCCAATTACTTTTTTCTATCAATGAATAAGTCAAAGACTTATGAGGAAGCAAGTAAAGATGAAAGTTGGGTAAAAGAAATGGAAGAAGAACTGAATCAAATCTAGATAAATAAGATTTGGGACTTGGTACCTAGATTGGTGGATAAGAATGTGATAGGAACTAAATGGGTATTCAGAAATAAGTTGAATGAGCAAGGACAAGTGACAAGGAATAAAATAAGACTAGTATGTAAAGGATATTATTAGGTGGAAGGTATAGACTTTGAAGAGACTTTTGCTCTGGTAGAAAGGATGGAAGCTATTTGTATGTTTCTTGCATTTTCTACTTACAAGAACTTTAGAGTTTATCAGATGGATGTCAAATTAACATTTTTGAATGGAGATCTAGAAGAAAAAGTATACATTGAGCAACCAGATGGATTCAGATTGATAGAAGATCCAAATATGGTGTGCAGACTAAATAAAGCATTGTATGGACTAAAACAGGCACCTAGAACCTAGTATGCAAGATTGGACAAGTATTTATTTCAACAGAATTTCAAGAAAGGAACATCATGTAGTAATCTTTATTTCAAAATTGATGGAGACAAGTTGTTAATTGTTATAGTTTACGTTGATGACATTATATTTGGAGGAAATGATAGTTTATGTAAAGAGATTGCTAAAGAGATGCAGAAAGAATTTGAAATGTCAATGATTGGTGAGTTGTCATTCTTTATTGGGTTGCAAGTTATTCAATCAAAAAATGGAATTTTTCTTTCAAATCAAGTATGTGAAGGAAATGTTGAAGATATTTGGTTTTGATGATTGTGAACCAATTACAAATCCTTTAATCGTTGGATGCAAGTTGAGCAAAGATGATGAGTCTTTGAAATTTGAATAGAAGAAGTACAGGTCCATGATTGGTGGATTGTTGTATTTGACTATGTACAAACCAAATATCATGTTGCTTTTTTGTTTGGTAGCTCAATTTTAGGCAAATCCAAAGGTGACACATGAGAAAGCTATGAAAAGAATTTTTAGATATTTGAAAGGAATTGTGGACTTTGGACTTTGGTATAAAAAAAGGTAGATATTTTATGTTGAAAGCTTATGCTAATGCAAACTAGGTTGGAAGTATTGATGAACATAAGAATACTAGTGGTGATGCATTCTTTTTGAGGGATAAATTGATCTCCTGGCTCAATAAGAAATGAGGTTCAGTTTTCTATCTACTGCTGAAGCATAATATATTGCAACGACATCTTATTGTACTCAGGTAATGTGGATGAGACAAAACCTTAAGGATATCGAGGTAAAATATGATGAATCAATTCCTATTTTGTGTGGAAATACAAGTGCAATTAACATTTAGAAGAATCTGGTTATGCATTCAAGAACAAAACATATTTCAATCAGATTTCACTACTTAAAGGAGAAAGTTGTTGAGAAGGAAATTCGATTGGAGTACATTTCTACAAAAGAGCAAGTTGGAGATTTTTTCACGAAGGCATTGACAAAGGATACATTTGAGTTTCTTCAGGAGAAGTTTGGGATCATTGCCCCTCCTTCTTCTATTTAGGTGCATTATGGAGATGCGTCTTTCTAGGGGGGGTTTTCATGCTTGTTTCTTTTCTTGCATTGGTGTTGTGGCTGCTCTTAGGGGGAGCAATGGTGTGTGCAATGTTGCTACGACCTTTTTCCTTGATGGAAAAGGGGAGAGTTAGATAATTTTTTTGATCTTAGGGGAGAGATTGAGTAGTTTGTGATTGTATGAGATAGATTTAAGTTATTTATTTTGGGGAGAGATAGAGCACTTTGGGAGAGATAGAGATGTGACATTTTTAGAGAAGTTTTTTCTGAGAGATTGAGTTGTATTGTTCTTTTTATAGATTGATCAAGTTTTGGTTGCAAGTTGTCAATTGCAGGTGTTATCAAGTGTTGTCATCACTAAAAAAGGGGGAAATTATTGGAAGTATGTGTTGTTGTGGTTGTCATTGATGTCAAACTTGTTCTGGATTGGTGTTGGTCTGGAATGTCTATGGTGCAAAGATATCTTGTTTTGTTGGTGTTGCAATTGTTTTATTGATGATGTCATTTATTATAGTTATCTTCTTTGGATATAGTTTTGGTGTCATGGATATGATAGTTATGTGGTTTGGAAACATCTTTGTGTTCTCTGAGTGTTGTGGCATTGTTCATAGATGCTTGTGATATTCTATGTTAGACCTATACTTAGGTTTGGATATGATTTGTAAAAGTTTGTTTGATGTGTTATGGGTCTCACCGTAGCATGTGGAGATCTGAATTTGAGTTATTTGCATTGGAGGATATGTTTTGGTTGTTAATTGCTTATATGGATGCGTAGCGTGTTGATATGTTGTTAAGTTATATTCCATTGATTGTGGATTGATGAATTGATTTTTGGAAGATGTGTTTTGGTCCCCTCTTTCTCTTGGAGTGGATCAACATGTGTGTTTTTGGTCTGGAAGGTATATTTTGGTTCAGGCCGACTTGATTAAAGTTTTGATGATCTATCTTGTATATAAGGATGAATGCGATTGAGTTAAGAGTGTGAAGTGGTGTGGAGTGTAGATGTGTGATGATAAGATAGTCGATAAGGTTCGAAAAAGAGCAAAGAAGAAGAGTTGTGTTCAAATAATATGCAAGTTGTCCTAAGAGTGTGGCAAAGTTATGAGACAGAGTGTTGGCAATTGAGGTTTGACTTGTGTGTGTTGATGTTGGTCACTTGATGCAGGGTTCAAGGACAACTTCATGATCAAGAGATCCTTCTTTTCAATTCATTTTTGTATCTTGCCTTGTTGCAACTAGCTTCAAGTTTTGCAAGTCCTCTTTTGTATCTTGCCCCAAGAGTAGTTAGCCTTCGTTTGCAAGTTCGGGGCAATGAGCTCTTTTCATTGTAATCTGATATACATCATGGATATATTTTTGTGGGCAAGTTCTCACCGTGGTTTTTCCTTGTTTGGAATTTCCACGTAGAAAACCTTGGTGTTTATGTGTTGTATGTGTGTTGTTGTTTAATTATTTATGTGCTACATTAATTTTTGTTTTGGACTAATTCATCTCCCCCTCTCAGTCATGCCTTAGGTTCAACACATGCATCTCAGTTGTACTCCTTTTTAGATTTTGTTCATATTGATGAGTTTTATTCTTCGGATAATGATCACACTTATTGTATAGATTCTTATATCGAGAATAATTTTGGTTACTTGAACTTGGTTGTTCGCATATGTGCTCTAGTTCCCGAGCCTTGCATTTCATCTCCTCCTATTGACATCACATATATTATTGCACTTGATGATGCTTATGTTACTATAGTTTTGGCTTCTTGTGATTCAGTGCATCAGGATATACCTTGTCTTTCAAATTTAGTTCCTTGGGATGACTACTTTACAAACATTGCAACTTTGTTTGTGGAGTCCTACATTGCAAGTTTGGGAGACATCATTGATGATATTCATCTTCTATTTGATAGATATGATCCTTCAATTATTGTGAGGGAGCACTCGGACCCTCTTGATCATTCTCTACATGATCATTCTTTCAAGTTTGATGTGATTGTGGATACTTATGTACAACATTTGGAGGTCTCTTTATCTTTAGAGGAGACACTTGAGTCTTTGGATCATGTTCTACATTCATCTTCACTAGATCTTGGATTTTTCTTTTTAGAAGTATAGACTAGTACAATTGATTGGGAAGGGGTAACTTTCAGCATTGACATGGGGATACTTGAGCAGCTTTAGAAAACTTCATACATCTCGAGTTTTCTTCCTACATATTCCTTTCAAGATTGGGGAGACTTCATGGGTACATCTTTGGTTGTGTTTCTTCCTAAGGGGAGGAACATTTTTTGATGATCAAGGAGCAACTTCTTCATCCAGGTTCAAGCTTTTACTATTGGTGCACATTCTATAGTGAGGGGGAGCTACTTGGTCTCTCTTCTCTCTTATGGCGTGAACTTTTTCCTCTCATGGGTTTTGTCCTTCTCATTCTTATTTGAGAGTTATTGTATATTTTCATCTCTCTTTTGGATGGGAGATAGTTCCCACTGGGTTTTCTCCCTTTCTCTATTTGTGAGAGATTGCATTGCATTTTTACATGGGTACCTAACATGGCCTAGTAGTCGGGACCCATCTTGTAATGTTAGCTTGAGTCTACATTCTCCTAAGTTGTACGTAAGGGGGGGTGTTGGTGTAATTTATGTCTCACGTAATTATACTTTACTTAAGTTAACTTAGGATAATTCATATTAAATAGTAATCAACATGGGAGACACTTAGGCAATCACATATCCAGGGAATATGGTTGTAGGAGAAATTTCACCTTTGGTGGTGTTATCTTGTTATCACATTTTCATATCCACTTATAGTGGAATGATAATTCCACCCTCAGTGGGTGATCCACCTTTAGTGGAATTATCTATTATTTCTCCTACCTACCCTTGCATCTCATTGGGCCACATGCCATGATTGTGTGCTTTATTTTCCCTATGGCCTTGCCTTTATAAGCAAGCTCATGTACATTCTATGTTGATCAAACTATTTGCATCTTGATGAGAATACAATTTTTTCACGTCACATATTATTTCTCTCTTTTTATTGTGCTTTCCATTACCTCTAGATATTGGGGGGCTACCCCCATAACCAATTCTTACAATTTATATAGTTCATTTTGCTTAATTAAGTGGTTAATTGATCATTCTATCAGGAAATTGCATTGTTTAATCACTTCTTTTGTTTGCATAATCAATTGTATAAGAGGCATTATGAGTACAAATATATTTCATTATATTTTTTCTCTATGTGTATGAGTTTCGTTACCTTTTGTCTCGAATCCAATATCCTAGTGAGAAGAAGTTATAGACTTAGGGATTCCCAAAGTTTAAATACTAAGGGCGTTGAGCCAGAGTTGACTAACATATTCTCTATGAACTTGGGTGAATCCTCTATTCCTACACAAGACATGCCTAACATTGTAAAGAACCATTCCCCTCATTCTTCTCATGTTGAGGATGACTCCTTAACTCAAGTGACTATTGAACAATTAGGGAAGCTTGACCATAAATTGGAAGAGTTTCAACAATGTATGAGTCAAGAGAACTTAGGGGGAGAGGTAGTGCCCTTGATTGAGGGTTTGAGGAGATTGATTCAAAGTGGTGGACATGGTGAGAATGTGTTGCGTAGAATTTCTCATAATATGGATAGTAATGTTATGACAATAAAAAGTTGTGTCAAAGTGCTTGGTCATTCAAATCCTCCAAATCAAGTTGAATTTTCCATTCCTAAATATATATCTTGAATCATGAATACCTTTATACAAAATTTTAATGCTACACAAGTTAGTAATCTAGGGGAATCTTATCAACAAATACTCCTACATGCCTCCTTCCATTAGCCTTCTCTTTGTTTCCCAAGCATGTCCTTTACCCACTTATCATAATGTTCCACCAACCTATCGCAATTATACACCTCCATCACAATCCAACATGTCTCACTCTAATTCATCCACTGAAGCCATTATAAACCATCTGCTCCAAAATGTTTCATCTTTGCAACAACAATTGGATTCCATAACCCAATCCAAATTCAATCCTCCTATAGGTGATACTTCTAGCCCATTTTCTGATGACATTATTTTTATTCTTATCCCACAACACATTGAGGTCTCTCATTTGGAGAAATACAATGGACAAGGTGACCTCTAAGCTCATATAAAATCATTTCAAACTTTGTGTAGTCACTTCTTGCATGACTATAGACTCGTGGCAAAGCTATTTACCCATACCTTGAGATAAAAAGCCTTGCAATGGTTTTGCTCCTATCCTCCTTGTTCAATTGATTCTTTTCAAAAAAATGTAATGAATTTGTGAAACATTTTCAAAATAATATTAGTCCTCAAATTACATTGACTAATTTGATGCATTGTAAACAAGCAATTAAGGAAAAAGTGACTGAATTCATTGGTAGTTATAAACATTTGCATTCACAAATTGCTTATAATGTGCCTAATAGTGATGTCCAAAGAATTTTCATTAACAATTTGCAAAAGGATATTTGAGATAAGATACTGACACTAACCATCTTTCAAGCATGCATTTTTTATTATGCATATTTCACATAATTATGCACAGTGTTTCATAATTTTCAGCTTCAAGTGAATAAATTTGAATCCTCTTCATCATTGGCTACGGTTGAAAAAAAAACGAAGATGCTCATAAAAATTTCAAAAATTTCAAAAGCATAGGAAGAATTTCATCAAGATCAATTATAACATGCTTCTAATCATATTGATTCTCAAGTGGCATTGTAATTTATGTATCAAAGTTTATGCATTGTAATTTCACTCCTCTTTCTAAATTATTGCATAGTACCATGCTTAAATTTATTAATTCTAATGTGATGAAATTTTTTCTCATTCGTCCCATAGATACCTCTAAGACTTTTACTACTTCTTTTGATCCTAAAGTCTATTGCCAACACCATCATCAAGGTGGCCATGATATTGAGAAGTGCTATAAATTGAAGCATGCAATTCAAGATCTTATTAATCCTAATATTATTGCAGTGGATGGTGTGAACGATAAAGGAAATAAATATATGGCACCTCCTAATCAAAATTTGCAAATATTTACCAATCATTTGCCTTCTCGTTCTACAAATGTTGTTGAGCCTAATCCAAACTTTATGACTACCAATGATATGTGTAGTGAATCCAACAACCATGTTGTAAAATTTATTGAGCAACCTTTGACACAAGAGATATTATTAAAGCGCCTGATGGATCATTATACATAACTATGAAGATTAAAGGAAGGTTCTCACAAAGAGTGTTGATTGATCCAGTGTGTATGGTGAATATTATCATGTAAGCATCTTTATACAAAAAAATTTCATCAAGGTACACATGATAAATCTGATGTTATGATTAAGTTGTGCATGATATATTTACTTGTCCCATTGTAGGTTCCATCGCCCTTCCCATATAGGTTGGTACTAAGTGCTTAAATGTTACCTTTTCCATTATCTCTACCTCAAACCAATTCCTTGTGAAGTTGGGACACCCTTAGATCCATTCCATGAAAGTTATTCCTTCTATGGTTCACAAATGTTTAAAGTTCCCTCAAAATGGGTGTGTTATAACAATCAATCATAGTCTATTTAAGATTCCTTAGCAAGATGTGGAAACATAACCCTTGATTTCCTTGGCCTCAGAAACCTGAACCTTTGCAACCTTGTTGAGATGTCTTTTTCTTATCTTATAAAAAATTCAAACAAGAAAGGGTATCGACCTTCAATAAGCCTAATGATTCTTCACATATAGATATGGATATTCCTCCTTCACATGTCGGACTTGGAATTCTTCCTACCCCTCTTATTACTCTTGCATATGTTGTGGTTCCACCTCCTTCGTCTTATAAAGGCCAAAGAGAAAACCGCCCAACATCCTATAACTCTCAATCTAGTGAGATTTCTTCTGCTCCCCCTTCTACAAAGAAAGAAAATAAGCTTGTTTTAATTAATCCCCATCCTTTCCAAGCTTTGAGTTGTAACAAGAGAAATTGTAGTGTGAGAGAACACCAATGAAGACATCGTGCCAAGGCTCATGAACTTGCTTCCCAATGTGTTTCCTCCCTAAGCAGTCAATTGTTGACTTGTTTCCAACTGTCCAACCTTCACCTAATCCTAGGAAGGAGCTTTGTCTTAATCAACTATGTCAAAAATTAAAATTTTCTATGCAAATTGATTCCTCCTCTTCGTCTCCTCCGCACATTAGATCTCCTATTTTGATTAATTTTGATGATGACAATGATGATAATTTTGATGATATGTATGAAATTATTGAGATTAATCACGATCTATCGTTGAGATTTTGAAATCTTAACCTAGCTACTAGTGACAAACATAGTGACTCGTCATTAGAGCATGGTCCTTGTTTAGAACTCGTGATAACACCATCTACCGTATTTGTTGTGGCCCCACTTGCATTTTTTCCACCATCTCTTAATGATGTTAAACAAAATTGAGAGGTAGATGATTTGCTAGAGTAGCTTCATTTGTGTATTGGATTCTTTTGTGTATTTGTTTGCACATAATGTGCTCCCCCATGACATGATGACTTATGCATCTTTTGTGTTATGTTAATCTCTCTTTAGATCACCTTCGTTTCTCTATTGGCATAAGGCGACAAAGAGACTTAACCTGTTGTGGCATTCCTCTGTATCTCAATTCTTCTATATGTTGTATTCATATTATGTTGTAAATGTGCTTTTATGTTGTCTACTTGGGGACACTGGAAAACATTGAGATCATTTTGGTCTCTTCCATGTTGACCCAAAAAGACATGTTTTTTTTTAATATTATGTGCTCTTATTCCATTGTGCTCGTAGTTCCACCACCCTTGGGGATGAGGTCAATTCAATACAATCATATTTGATATACACGATTTATTTGATACACGCGTTGACCCCAATTAGTGGATCCCTTATGTTCTTTCTCTTCGTGTCTTGTGACTATTGCCTTTGATTTTCCCATGCTTTGGGGTATGCCATTACTGTGATGTGCTTGTCTTTTGCATGCATGTATGCTACCTTAAAGAAATTGATCTTGGTAAGGTATACTAAATCGCTTTAATGTGGTGTAATACACTTTGCTTTAAGTTACATTTTGTGCACACACCACCAAGGTTTGGTTTGTACACTTTGATCATACACCATGAAATGTTTGGTGCATGATGTAACACAAATTTTGCAATCAATCTTTGTTCATATTACTTTGCAAATCAAGACTTTGTTTTGTAATATGTGTGCTTGGTGGACACTGCAACACCCATTTCGTAGTCAACTTTTTCTTTCTTTGTGTTGATATGACTCATAGTAAACAAATCCTTACTAGCCTAAGAAGTCATCTCTTTTCTCTCTTTCTTCTCCTCTTTCTCCATGAGTTTTTCCTTTTATCTTGATATTATATTGATGAGATCCTAAGTCAACTTAGTGTTTCTTGACTCTATAATATTTTAATGAAAGTATTTTGATTCTATTATGTACTTTATCGAGAGTATGGCTGTAAATTCATACTCCTGCAAAAGTAGGGGTTAAATATAGTATCATAAATTGTATCCTTATGCAATTTCATACTCACTTGAGCCTCACTTTGGTGGTTTTGCCCTTCGTGTCCTGATTATTCCTGATTTTTCTCACATTGATGCCAAATCTATGATCTTTATTCTTTACTTTGACTCTTGGACCTTGATTCAACCCAAATGGATTGGACTAGGGAACTAGGTGCCATAGTCTAGACCAAAAGGATCCATTTTTGAACCCTCTATTGGTAAAAAAAAATTGAACGAGAAATAGTTTTTGATGTTGGTCTTCTTCATAATTTTCAATACATTTCATAAATATGGGTATAAAATAAAATATTACCCCCTCATTTGGAACATCTCTCGATTACAATTATTCAAGGGAAATTAAAATTCAAGTGAGCTACCAATCAAGCATCATTAGAGCAATGAAGGAGAGGTTGAGTATTCATATTTCAAACATTCAATACTACATCCAAAACAAATTCTAATGAAGACATCCATGAATTCCTATATAAAAACATGAACCTTTTTATGAAGACTTCAAGGCAAGGGAGATTGATAAACAAGGTATAACATTTAAATTGAGCAATTATTTATAGATCTAGTCTTTTCTCTACAAGGGTAAGCTCTCTCTTTCAATTTTATTCATCATGGGGTTAATTCTAAACTTGTGGTTTGACCTAGGCAAACACCTATCAATCCAACAACATATTTCCTCTCTTGTGTGTGTGGGAGATAGGTTCATAATAGAAGGAATACTATTCTTCCTTTTTGATCTCCTATTTAAATCTGATAGGCATTCTTCCTTCTGATAAGGGTACGTAGAATTGTATGTCGTTATTCCTAAACACAAGGATCTCCTCATCCATATCAAGACTTAATATCACCCAACCAATCACTTTCATCATAGTTAATGACTCATCAATATTAGTAATAAAAGAAAAAAATCATCTCCAATTAGGAGGAATATACATGTTTAGTTGTTATTTCTATTGAGTAAACCTCCTTAAGAGTTGAGGTGAAGATTCATATCCTTTTCAAAACTATCTACACTATTTGAAATCTCCTCCTCTTCAAGTCCTTCTCAAGATTTTTTTCAACCCTCTGAATCATGGGAGGTAGTTGAAAACATATTTCTTCCTATTCTCTTTTGCTACACAACATTATAGAAGAAAGCATAATCTCCCTAAAAGTGGCACTTTTGTTATACATAAATTTTCAACCATAGAGTCCCAAAGCTCACACCCTTTCACATTAGAACCTAATGGAGATTGTTATACATAAATTTTCAACCATACAGTCCCAAAGCTCACACCCTTTCACACTAGAACCTAATGAAGATACGCTTCACTACCTTGTTCTCCAACTTTGATTGCTTGTCACTAGGCACATGCACATATGCCCCATAAACATTTTTTTTAAGATGAGATGAGGAAATATTCTTCCCATTGATGCCTACATATGAGTCTTATCAACAATAGCTGATGTGGGATTTGTTAGTCGAGTAACAATTTATAACAATCCCTTTTGACTATAACATATATTTCAATTTGACTCCACCAAGCATACTGTAATGGTGAGTAAATTAAGAGTTTTTACCATTAGATGTATGAAAACCATTGATTTTTACTTAGAGACCATTAAATTCAAAAGAGGGGGTTTCAATCCAATAGATCTAGTCACAAACTAGCAAGGACTAGGACTGAGAATTCTGATTGGATTGGGATTTTTTTTGGATAAACCTCTTCTATAAATTGAATTGCTAAAATTAGGGTAAAAGTGTTGAAAATGAAGGTAAAAATGCAGAAACAGTAAGCTACAAGTGTCGGATTGAGCCACGAACTTGGATCTGAGCAGTGTAAGTTGATTCAAACCCATTCCTAGAAAAATCTCCTAAAAAGTAGGGACCATTTCGCCCACACCTTGGTCCTCCAAAAATTTTGCACTCCAATGGGGGATTGATTCAGCACTATAAATAATGCCTATTTTGAAGATCACAACTACATACCTATTTCTTGCACACACAAAAGACGAGGAAATAGGTTGGGAATAGAGGCTTGCCTAAGTCAAAACTTGGTTTTGGAATTAACAATGAAATATAATTAAAAAGTAATTGAATTATAGTAATGAAAATTTTCTCCTTTTGAGGGAGATATTGAATGATGACTGAAAATGCAAATGATATACCTCTTTGTGAAGTTTTGTTCGTCTCCACATAGAATTGGTGTTTTATGAAGTCTTTAACATGGAACATGAATATCAACTCCAATGCTTGAATCTTGACCTTATTGTTTCTCCTATGCTTGAAGGAAGATTGATTGCTTCCTCACTTGACTTGAATGCTTAACATTGAATTGAACTTCATGTGTGTGTGTATGATGGATGGATCCTCAAATGAGAGGGGAAAGCCTCCTTTTATACTTTCCAGTCAAAAAACACATTAATTTTCTGACATGGGCCGACACGAGGCTGGGTTTCCTACTTATTTTTTGAAACAAACAAGGGGCCCAAAGCAAGACCCTATTTGGCAGGACCAAGGTGCCACTCCCTAGTCCTACCCAAATTTAGGGCCAAGATAAAGGGTTGGATAATGCAAAAAGTCAATATGAAGTCAAAATTGCATGGTATGAGCAAAATCAGGTCCTCATCAGGCATGGGGGCACAAACGCTAAGGTGAGGACTCAAATGTAGTCAAAATTGTAAGGGTTCAATTTAGGACGTGACATTTAGCCCCCACTTTAGCGGGAGTATGAGACTAAGAATACTCGGTAAAGTACAAAGGTTCACATTGAAAAAAATTCATCAAGATGCTAAGGAGGCAAGATACACTAAGCACCTAGTGGACTTTAACTGTCTTACGACTTCAAAATCAAGATAAAAGGGACTTCATAAGAGAAAGAGAATCACGACTGCAAGACTATTAAGGTTCACTTACTATGAGTCGTGAAAAAGAAAAATACCCAAATTACAAAGCAAAAGGCTAAGTTGACTAAGTAACTTGAGTATCAAGATGTGCAAAGAGAGAAACATTGAGTGGAGTGTATGCCCCCAAGTTAAAGTGATTGCGTACACAATAACGAGAGCAATTGCTTTAAGGTAGCATACAATCATCCCAAAGAGAAGCATGTTATCACAACGATATGCCCCCAAGAAAGGACATGCCAAAGGATAATGATCACAAAAAAACAAAATACAAGAGGGTTCTACTTAACTCTAGGGTCAGTATGCTCTTATGATAAATAATGTATATCATGTATATGTTTGCATTGAATTGTCCTCATCCCCCAAAGAAAGTAGAACCACTGTGGAAGAAGGGCACATGTGTCTTTTGAGTCAACATAAGAGAAAACCAAAAAGATCTCAAATCTTTGCATCGTTCTCAAGTAGACAACACTAGGGACAACAAATAGAAGAAAGGTTATAAACAAGCAAGAGAGAGAGAAAAAAAAAAGGATCTACGACATGAATGAAGCTAATCAGGTAAGTCATCTGCCTCCCCATCTCGTTGAACATTGTTTTGGGAAGGTGGACAATATGCAAGAGGAGAAACATCGAGCATAATATATGGAGCCATCACAAGTTCCAAACAAGGACCATGCTCTAATGATGAATCTCTTTATCTGTTACTAGGAGCTAGGATAAATGATTGTAAAATTTGTTTAGATAAATCATTGTCAACATCAACATATTCATATTCATCACTTGAATCAACATTGTTAGCATGAATGCCATTTTCATTCATCTCTTCATCAAGGTTAATAAAAATAAGATCTTTAATTGAAATAGAACATGAACCATCATCTTTCTTAATCATTTTATGTCTTGGAGATTTAGGTTGAATTTCATCCCTAGGGTTAGGCGAAGGCTGGACAAATGAGATTATGTCAACATTTAGAGTCTTTGGGGAGGAAATCATTTGAAAAGCAAGTTCACGAGCTCTAGCACGACATCTTTGTTAGTGTTCTCTGGCACAATGGTTTCTTTTAGTTTTAGTTGAAGGTTGTGAAGGTGTGGGATCAATAGGCATAGGCTTCTTCTCTTATTTTAAAGAAGGATGCAAATGAGAAGGTTTCTTAGGTTGAAAGATAGTGGATGCTAGGTGCTTTCCTTTGTAAGGTGAAGGAGGCAAAACCGTGGAATATAAAGGAGGAGGAGTAGGTTTAGGAAGAAGACCGGGTTCTCTAGGTTTGCTCAAGGATATGATCATCTCATTCTTCCATCTTTGATAAGGTTAAAAAAGAGCATTGCTTCGAGGCTTAAGAGGTTCAAATTATTTAGACCAAAAGTAATCAATATTAATGTCTCCTTGCCTAATTGTGGTGTTATGCCCTGCATAACGCACCCCAACTTTTCACTCCTCGAGCTGCCCCCCGCCCCTCCCCCCTTGCTTCACTTTGTAACACCCCGCTAGGAACCCCAAAGGAAAGCCCACAACAAGGGTGAAATGATTTTTTTTTTTAAGTATAAACATTATAAGTGCATTTACACAATATGCACGATAACACAAGTGGAAGACTTACACTAGAATCCTTAAGGGTTACCAACAAAGAATTAACTTCAAGAATAAACTCCACAAAAAACATAAATCCACATATGCATCATTAACTCAATGATCACAAGAAGCCATAAGCAAATAAAGATTCATCATAGAAAGATTGAAAGGATACAATATAATTTCCACTTCAATAAGCATTTACTAACATCATCAAGGAAACTGATAAAAACATCCCAACATAGGATTAAATTGCTCTTCCAATACATAGCTTCTCAATAAACATATAAGGATAGATCTCATCCAGTTACAAGGTTACATAAGATCAATGATACAATGATACAACAACCACAAGGGTCTCCAAATAAAAAAAATCTTCAACAAGAGATGAAGCATGAGTCACGAACCATAGGAACACCTGTGAAGCCAATCCTCACATGAAGGTACAAATCAGAACATTCGATGGGAAGTGGCACTACCACCCGACCATGTAATTCCCAAATCGAATCACCCCACCGTGCTAGGAGATAGCTGAGGACCTTCAAGCAAGCATAAGCATGACATGGTCGACAAAACAATATGACACCATGACAACACAAAATGACCCCACAAAATCTGGGTCACTCAACATCACAAACACACAAGTGAACCAAATGAGAGAGTGTCATCACATAGCTTAAGATAGATACCATGGTACAGCCTCCATAGGTCCCGGCTCACTGTCCTGGTAACCTCTCCTGAACCTCCGGTTCCAACTAAGTCTCATGTGGACCCTACCAGCCTTTCATGAAGACAAGGTGGTTGGTTTTCCATTCCAGGCCTTCTTGCAACGTTATGAGCCCTGTACTAGCACTCACCTATGCACGAGGTACAATTATCTTTATTAAAGTTATGATACTAGCCACCTAATCAATTCATTAGATTACTAGTTATTATCTGACTTCCGTTGGGTCGTAATGCCTACCACTTTGGGCGCAAACCCCAAGCGAAAGCCACTCTCTCAAAGGACACTAAACAAGCATGGTCACTCCCTGAGGACCCTATGGCAAAGCAAACAACCATAACACCACCATCGGAAACAAGTGGTCAAACAAGGACATATTGACTCTTGGCTAACCATAAGGCAAAGACACTACATGGTTAAGACAACAAAGCCAACACATGTCTCTTGGTCAAAGGTACCAAATACGCCTCCACGGGACGACTAAACCACAAACTAAAACAACACATAATACACTTGCAACATCATGGATTGAAAAAAGTGAAATAAAGCACTCTTTCAACAGTCGCATTGTTTAATTTCTAAATCAATATCCCATCAGAAATGAAATTCATTTTGAACATTCAACCAAATAAAAAAAAATGAATTCCAAATAGGCATTTATTTCATTTCTAGAATATACCCAAATTAACCAATTTGAATCTCTAAATCATGCCTTGATTTCCATCAATAAATTTATTAACCACCTAATAAAAATCACATGAAAAATCACCATTTATGCTTAACATAAAACAACCACATCAACATGTTCACTTAATAAAATTAAATTAATTTTATATCACATATCGGTTTGCATCGGTAAGGCACATGGTCAAGCGGTGGCAAAAGCCAACCCGCAATAGTGCTATTGCCGAGGCAACAGACACTACTTGTCGGTAGTGCTGCTACCACTAGTAACAGCCCTACCGACCAGTAGTGTTGCTACCGTCGATAACAGCCACTATCGACCGGTAGCGGTACTGCTAACTGGTAGTGCAACTACCGCTGGTAGCAGCCGCTACCAACTAGTAGCAGTCCTACCAATCGGTAGTGCTACTACCAACCGGTGGCAGTCCTACCAACCAGTAGCACTGCTACTATGTAGCAGTGTTGCCAACCAGTAGTTCTACTACCTGCGGGTAGCAGACACTACCGACCCACCTGATGAGACAAGCCCATCACGGGAGTGGTAAAGTCTACAAAACAAACAAAAACACATGCCTCCAAGGCATAAAAATCAACACCCGCCAAATCATTTAAACATGAAAATGATTCATTCATGGAACAATTCATAGGCACACACATACACAGTGCCAAATCCAATTTTCTCAAATGGATATTTACCAGCGAGGTAAAAGATGAAATATAGTCCCACAAGAACCCCAAATCTATGCAACAAGAAACTAGAAGAACGCATCAAGCTAAATCTAGCTCATTCATTCCAAATAGAAGAGGTAAAACAAGAAATTGACAAGATCAAACACACAACAGATAGAGAAATGAACCATTTCCTTCCTAAATGCAAACATTTGATATAGATTTCACAAAACCAACAATAATAAACACTATTTTTTCCATTCCAATTATTCCACAAACATCTACAGGAAGATTGCATAAATTTCCACACACAGGAAGCAACTGAAAATTTCAAAAAAACAAATTCAAAACAAGAAGAGGACCTCCAACCTTAAAGCAATTAGCAAGCAAAGAGATGAAGAAATTTTAGTCTTGCAACCAAGTCAAATTTCCAGCTCCTCTAGGAAGTTTTTCCATAATTTTCTCTCCAAAAATTCTCCTCCTCTTCTTCCCGTGAATCCCCAGGAATAGCAAGAAAATTATCTTTTTAACCTAAACTTTCTAGGTTGAAAGTTATTTCTGATAACTCAATGATGAACAGTGAGTACCGAACAGGTACTGAGAGGGGGGGGTGAATCAGTACAGACACAAAAACTTTTCCTGAACCGGTTTGACTGCAAACAGTGCACTTGATAGACAAACACTAATACTAGTCTGAACCAAATTACTACCGGTTAAACATAATGAGACTGTGAAAGACATAGACCGGCAACACTTAGCTTTCCACCTTATGCATAAACAGATAATCTATCATCAGAGATACAATAATTTACTAGAACAACATGATTCACTGCTAAACAGGAAATAACAAAACATCACATGAAAGAGGCATCACACATGACACACATATTTTTCACGTGGAAACCCAACTAGGAAAAACCATGGTGGGGATGAATACCCACAAGCTGTTTTTGAACTCTTTAGAAGTCCGCTCTGTTAGGAGCCTAGTCTGGTTAAAGACTATTACAACAGGTTCTATTAGGAACCGATCCTATTAGGGATCACCCGATTAAGGGATGGCTAGAATACCCAGTTAAGGGTTAAACCCTGTTAAAGGTTACCTTGTTAGAGGATTTTATAGACTCAATGGCTTTGAGTCACCCTATTAAAGGATTTACAACAAGCTGGTTAAAGCTACCCTATTAAGGGATTTTCCAATTGTTGAAGTGATTAGAGATCAACAGGTATTACAATGATCTGGTAATAGCACTCAATGCCAATGCAGATCTGTTTTAGTTCCTTCCTTCTACACACACACTTTGCAGGTATCAATTCTCTTATTTGGTCTGGCAAGAATCACGTATCTCTACACTTAGATACACACACAACATTTGCCAACAATCTCAACATGTAACACAACATCAACCTTATAGGAAATAGATAGGTCGGTAGCATAAACCCTAAACCCTAAACATTTAGGTTGACCAGTTAAACATAATGAGACTTTGAAAGACATAAATCGACAACACTTAGCTTTCCACCTTATACATAAACAAATAATCTATCATCAGAGATACAATAATTTACTAGAACAACATGATTCACCGCTAAACAGGAAATAACAAAACATCACATGAAAGAGGCATCACGCATGACACACATATTTTTCACGTGGAAACCCAACTGGGAAAAACCACGGTGGGGATGAATACCCACAAGCTATTTTTGAACTCTTTAGAAGTCCGCTTTGTTAGGAGCCTAGTTCGGTTAAAGACTGTTACAACAGGTTCTGTTAGGAACCGATCCTGTTAGGGATCACCCGGTTAAGGGTTAAACCCTATTAAAGGTTACCTTGTTAGAGGATTTTATGAACTCAATGGTTTTGAGTCACCTTGTTAAAGGATTTACAACAAGCTAGTTAAAGCTACCCTATTAAGGGATTTTCCAACTGTTGAAGTGATTAGAGATCAACAGGTATTCCAATGATTTGGTAATAGCACTCAATGCCAATGCAGATCCGTTTTAGTTCCTTCCTTCTGCACACACACTTTGCAGGTATCAATTCTCTTATTTGGTCTGGCAAGAATCACATATCTCTGCACTTAGATACACACACAACATTTGCCAACAATCTCAACACGTAACACAACATCAACCTTATAGGAAACAGATAGGTTGATAGTATAAACCCTAAACCCTAAACATTTAGGTTGAGAAATTCAGTCAGTTCAATCCTGACCATTGAACACTTTGCATTTGAATATAACGGTCTTGAACAGATCTCAAGACATTCTCCATTGTTTGTTCTTCACCACTTCTTGGAGGTGATAACCCATCATGCGTTCATCACCATTTGCAGGGACTTCACACATTCCCGAGGTAGATAGGATCAATCCCCTTCATGCAAGATCCTTCATGCGAGGTTGGCGTGGCAACACAATCTAATCTCCATTACAATGCTAACTCATCACACAATGCCATCGGTTGAATCACACAAGCTCGAAACACTTCAACCGAAAACCCTGAGGCTGGGACTACCAACCGATAGTCATACCATATTAAACCTTGATAGAAAACATTCCATATACCAGTTCACTTGGACAAACATACCGCTTCACCTTTTGCAAATATACCGGTTCACAACATTATACCAGTTCACTTTACCAGTTGCTTAACCTTGGGACTATTGGTTGGTAGTCCCAGCCTCAGGGTTTTCGGTTGAATCACACAAGCTTGAAACACTTCAACCAAAAACCCTGAGACTGGGACTACCAACCAATAGTCATACCATATTAAACCTTGATAGAAAACATTCCATATACCAGTTCACTTGGACAAACGTACCGCTTCACCTTTTGCAAATATACCGGTTCACAACATTATACCGGTTCACTTTGCCAGTTGCTTAACTTCAATAAACCGGTTCATCTTCAACATATTACCGGTTCACTCTTTAGCATATTACCAGTTCACTCTTCAGCATATTGACATCAATGACAACACAATATCATCATGTCAACATACTCTGCACATATGCCAACAATTTCATCCAATCAGATTAAAAAATTTAAAAGGTAAAAACAATCAGATTTACTCCTTTTTCCAACAATTAAAAATGAAAAAGCAAAAGTCAAATGGAAAAGCAAAAAGGAAAGCTTTTATTAATTTCTATAACCAAAATACTTTCTTCCAACATAAGTATTTAACCTTTTTAAATGGCTAGGCAATTTATTCATTTCGGTCCACAAAACACATTATACAACTTTACACAATAAATTAAGCCATTCAGCCATTTAATCTAGCAATCATTAATTTAAATAAATCAATAATCACAAAGCATATTAATTAGATGATTACGCCAACACCAGATAGAATCATCCATTTAAATAAACGGAAACACACAAAACCAAGACAGATCAAATGACGACTCTCAAATGATCAAACCAAGGCACCATGATACACATAACAACCAGACGGGGAAACACAACCGACTGACAACACTCATATGAGTGTGACTACGGTCAAGCTAGGGTACAACATAACAACCAGACCTGCGAAACCAAGTGAGTCAATACCCCGTACCTACTCGGTACTAGAACCTACAATGTCCTGCACCAAAGAACCACACGTGCATATAGACCAATATATATATATATATATATATATATATATATATATATATATATATATATATATATATATATATATATATATATATATATATATATATATATATATACAGACACAACACGCACACCGATGAAGGAGAATCGTGACGTTCCCTGTCTCATCGGAGTGAGTGAAAGAAAATCCTCCCCTTGCATCCCAATACACTTGCAAACACACAACATATAAATAACGCATCATAATATAAGGGAAAAGTGTCAGTACATGATAAAGATCCATAAAATAACATTATTCATAAGCACTGAGATACTGCATAAAATCATACACCATAAATCCAGATAAAGCATGAAATAACATTGCATAATATCCGAATCAAATACAATAATGTTCCACAGAATAGTCACTGAGGTAACTCAAAACATACAAAAGAGGCTAATCGAGGAGGGGTACTGCACACTTTTTTTTCATCCCATTTTCTTTTTGTTTTCACTTTGGAACCTCAGGTTCCTGAGATTCCAAAGTGTGTTTTGTTCCTTCTATTTTGTTTGCCTTGTTTGAATTTGGAGTTTCAAGATTTTGAAACCCCGAAGTCTTTGTTGTTTTTTCGCTTTGACACTTAAGAACTCCAAAATCCCAGAATCCTGAAGTGTCTCTTCGTTGGTTTCTCTTTGATTTCGGAACTCCAAAACCCCAAAGTCTCAAAGTCCCATGTTTTCTCCTTGGAGCCCTGGGATTCTGGAATCCCAAGTTCTCTCTTTGTTTTGCATTTTGTTCCTTCTTTCGAGTTCTGGAACTCCAGATTTCTGAGGTCATTCTCCTTTTGACCTTCGGAACCTCGAGATCTTAGAACCTCAAAGCTTTTTGTGTTATTCTTTGTTTTCCCATTGTTGTCGTCCTGTTGTTGCTTGTTCATGTTTTTTTTTTTGTGTGTGTTTCCTTGCTTTCATAATTTAGGGTTAGTCTTCATTTCCATCCTTTCAATAAAGTTGATTTTGAATCAACACTTAGGGTTTTATGTTTTCTCGGCTTTGTTTCTCCATCCCAGGATCTCAGGTTCTCAAAATCCTGGAACTCCCTCTATTACCCTAATTCGGAACCCCGGAACCCTAGGATCTCGAAACCATCAATAATGGACCCCAAAACCCTGAGATCCCGAAACCATCAATAATGGACCTTAGAACCCTGAGATCCCAAAATGTTCTTTCAGAACCCCGGAACCCTGGGATCCCAAAATGCTCTTTTGAAACCTCTGAACCTTGGGATCCCGAAATGCTCTTTTGAAATCCTGGAACCCTAGGATCCCAAAATTGACTGTAATAAGCTTTTTTGAGACCCCAGAACCCTGAAACTACGGAGTTCCGGAGTCCCTTGTAATTTTTGCCAATATTATGAAGCTGATAACATATCTTTTGTTGCATGACAAAGAAGGCTTATGGAACCTTCCACATCATCTCGAAAGAAGACTAAAGGAGAGATTAAATTGGAGAAAAATCCTCCAACCATGAAATATCAATATCAGGGTCAGACCTTGATATTCAAGTTGAAGCAAAGATAGATGAGATGGTTGATAGTTTGGAGAGAACTAAGGAAACACTAAGGGTTTCTAAGTTCTGCATAGAGTATATCGTTGATATGCTTGTTACTTCTGTAGACTGCTTCATCAACAACAACCAAAACTACAAGATGAACAAGAAGCAAACAGGTAGCTAGTAACCAAATGCATGCAAAAGCAATATCACCACCATAAATCATTGCAGTTCACCAATTGGCACTTTTTGTTATACTTGTCTTGCTTTTGCACCACCATTACATGATTCAAAGGTCCTAGAGCCGATGCATCATCAAGAACATGAACTGCGAGCACCGATTTAGCAACAATTAAGTGGAGTTCATAAGCAAAGACTTGTATGTCGACTGCGACTCCCACCATATTGTAGTCTAAGCTTTGGCATGATTTATTCCCAGGGTGTAGGGATGAAACTCTATAAATTGTGAAGTTTGGGCCATTTAGAGGATTCATGAATTGATGATCAAGGCCATTTAGCTAGAAAATTTAGTCTTTTATGCAATTTGTTTCTTATACTTATTTTGTTACAATTTCGACGTTGACTTTCATTATTCAACATTAATACAAAGCAACTTGTGGATTGCTTGATCTGCAATATGTGTCTTTGTGGTTGATGTGCTTCATAGTCTGGTATCTTCTCTCATTACAATCAACAACTTCTCCTTACAAAATTTTATTGTTTTATGAATCATATTACATATGTCAATGGTATACGAGGATGAAATAGTAGAGCAAATTTTATGATCTGTTGGCATTTGATTATCTTTTGTATGTAAGTTGATTGACTTTGCATATTTATTGGAAGGTTACGTAACTTTTGTTTGAAGTGTTATTGATAATACCTCCCTCCGATGCACCAACTTTGTAATTCACTCAGTTGTTAGTACTAACTTTATTTATCTCTTGTTACCCAAACCTATCTTTTGACAATTCTTTATCAAATAAACTAAAAATATTATAATCAGCAGGCCCCTTAATAGGTACAACTATGTCAACCACTGAGTTACCCAACACCATCGTGACCTGACTATGAGACCTTGGAGTTGTCAATCCTTGCGGTTGATTTCTTTTCAGGAGAGGTGGTGTGTGAATTCATGTTCTACCTACTTATTGGTGAGTGTGTCAAAACACCCATCAACATGTGGGTTGGTACATGCTATGACTAATTGTTACATTCTTGTCATTAAGAGGGAATTTCAAGCACTTATGAATAGTAGAAGGGATTTATTTCATGGAAGGGAGCCAAGGATGTCCCAACTTCACACAAAATTGTTCCAATGTAGGAATAATAGCAAAATTAACATCTAAGGATTTAGTACCAACCTTGATGGGAAGGGTAATCGAGCCAATAGCGGGACATGAGAAGCCATCAAAGATTTTAATTACCACATGAGATTTATCATATGTCACTTGATGTAATTGTAAGGTATAAATATATTCTTTAGTTATCACATTTGCCATGTACGCAAGATCAATGAACACACCTTATGAAAAACATTTTTTTGATCCTCGTAGTGATGTATAACTGTCCATCAAGTGCTTTGATAGTCTCACTAGGATCAAATGTAATACATGGGTCCTTAGGAGGTGTATGATTATCAATAAGATTCACCACATTATTAGACTCAAGGCCAAGATCATTAGGAGAAAAGGCAAGATGCTCAGACTCAATCACATTAGCAAAATGAGAAGGCAAAGGATTGGTAAATATTTGAAGATTTTGACTCAAATGAGCAACAAATTTGTTTTCTTTGTCATTCACACTAGCCACAGACATGGTATTGTTATCAATAAGGTCTTGGATCTTACACTTTAGGAAATAACACTTTTCAATGTCATGATTGGGTTGACGATGATACTGGCAAAAGGTTTTAGCATCATAATGAGGTGACAATGGTTTGGTTGCATCAATTGGTTTGATGGGAGGAAGTTTCAACACATCTTTTTGAATCAATTGATTCGTAATGATATGCAAAGATTCTTTAAGAGGAGTAAATTATTTCCTAAAATACTTGGATAAAGGAGGCACACCTATTATTGTGGCTCCTACCTGGGTATTGTTGAACTGTTGTCATTGAACTTGATGTATCCCTTTTTCGATTTAAACTTCGCAAAATGTTGTTGAACACTTTCATTCTTCTCAACTGGAGCCATTGAAGGAGATGATTCTGATTGACTAACTTGAAGTTGATAGTTATGAAGTACTGCACACAACTGCGTAAAGGAAGTAAACTCGGAAAAGAGGAGCTTATCCCTAATGTCTTTTTGCAAATTAGAAATGAAAATTCTTTGAACATCTTGATCAAGCATAGGATAAGAAATTCGAGAATACAAATGCTAATATCTACCAATATAATCAACCAATTTTTCTTTAACACCTTGCCTACAATGCATTAAATCAGTTAAAGTAATCTTAGGACCAATGTTATTGTGAAATTGTCCAATGAAATCATTAGCCAATTGTTGAAATGATTTAATAAAACAGGGAGGTAAAGAACAATACCATTGCAAAGCTTTATCTCTAAATGTTTTAGTAAAAAATTTAACCAAAAGTCTTTGATCATAGGCATCGTTACAAAAAGTTTGAAATGTTTCCACGTGAGTCATAGGATCACCTTTTCCATTATAAATCTTCAATTGAGGAACTTCAACATGTTTAGGCGGGGTAGCATGAACAATGTCATTAGCTAATGGGCTTGATACATCAAATGTGGGCACACTATACTTTGATTGGTTTATGGAATCTATTTGTTGTTGCAAGGATGCCACTATTTGAGTTAGGCTATTAATGGTTACTTTGGTGGATAGGTTGAAATTGGACAAGTTTGATTGGGATAGAGGAGTAACATTTTTAAATGAAGGAGGAGCTTGAGAATAAGGAAGTGGGACACTATGATAGGTAGGTATGGGAGATGATTGGGTAACAAATGGAAGACTCACAGAAGGAGGGATGAAAGAGTTTTGATTATTAATATTGTCCCCTTGACTAACATGTGTAGGGATAACATTTTGTGTGGAAGTAGCCATGATATTGGATGTGAAAGTAGGCATGAGAATAGAATGATTAAATTCAATAGGAGGTTGACAGTAACCAAGGGCATCATCACAACTTTTCAAAGACATGATTTTAGCGTCAACAATATGAGAAAGACCACGCAAAAAATCAACACCAATTTTATCACTTTGAGTCATTCTTTTTAATCCTTCAATCAATGGGATAGCCTCACTTTTTGGGTATTGTTGACTCATCCATTGTTGAAGATTTTCAAATCCATTATCAATCTTCTCTAATTGGTCAACGAAAACCCTAGTTAGTGATTCACCCTCATCATGAGAATTATGTAAAGAACGAGGATAAATGACATCATTTGTTGACAAAGAAGAACCACCCACATTCTCATGAAACAAGTAATCCAGATTAGGCTCCATATCATTAGTAATTGAACCTTGGGAAGCTTTAATTCTACAACTTATTCTCATGGGAATATTATAGGTAGGACTAATAGTAGTAAAACTCATGCACAAAGGAGGGAAATTTGAATTTGAATTTAAAAATTATGATTAAGCAATACAAAATTTTGTGAAAATGATTGATTAACCAATTAATTAAGCAATTTGATTTGTGAATTTTAGAGAGAAATGCATTCATAAAAATTAGATCTAAAAATTAAATTGAATTATTATTTTTTTCGATCGGTAATATTTATATTTTATTTATTTGAAATTTAAATATTACAACTTCAACAAGATAGTGAACTATCAAGAAGTTCCCAAAAGAACATCCACAAAATGGTCCAAACCACCCTCCCAAAAAACTATAATTCAAAACCAGTAAAGAACGCCCACACAAACCACACCCCCATACTACGAGTACGAAAAACATATTACATCTTGCTAGTCAAAAATCAAGCATTTCAACTTGAAATGAACTAAACGGAGTCCAAAAAGTTTAAGGTTTCAACTAAAAATTTAACTAAAATAGAAAAGCAGAGAAAAATGGCACCTATGTGTACCATGCCTTTTGTGACCTATTCATAACTCTTCCTTCACGCCTCTTGCAGCCGAGGCACTCAATTCACCAGCCATCCTTCTACGATGAGAGCCTCCTCTTCCAGCATGTGGACGTCCCCTTCTTCCTTCTGCATCCTTACCCATTGCCCCTCATGAGCCTGGATAAACCGCCTCGCCACAATGACCACCCTCTGCATCATCTCCTCATAATCGGCCTCCTAGGGCTCAAATTTTCCACCACCCTCCCTCCACCCTCCTGCCTAATCACATCTTCAATGTCCATGATTTGGACAAAAAATAGCAGCTCTTCCCAGCCTCTCTTCGCATCATCCTTGAAGCACATTTTAACTTCTTCACAGCGTCGAAGAAACTGAATGCGCGAGTGACGCGCCCTCATCTCCTCATTTTCCTGTGGGATGCCTTTTGTAAGATTAAAGCCCCATCCCGACACTGCCCACTCCAGCAGGTATTCCAAATTTAAAAGGTATTCTCCTGGAATTAGTCTCTGCAATACTTTCCTCACTTCTTCAACCTTGTGTCCCAACTCTAGACCCCATGCCATGAGGAATGAGTAGATGTCTGCTCCGCACCTATATGATGACCAATGGCAGCCACCTCTTCTTCTAAAACCAACTAAATTGCTTTCAAGAGTAGAGGGTCTTTAGCGAGAAACATCTTCTCGAGCTTCTTTGGAGGAACAAGACCTTAAAAGGCCGACATCAGTTTGGAAGATTCCAAAGTAAAATTGGCTTCCATTTCTGAGATTTCTAAAGAGTTGTAGAGTTTTTCGATAAAACTAGATTTTAATTTGCTTTCACCAACTTGCCAGGTCTATTCATTACTAGTGCAGGCAATATGAAATTGGCATTTAATGCATGGCTCTCCACCATCACTGCCAATTCAGAGCATGTCACAATAATTGTTCATTCACTCACACTTGCGCAGGAAAAAAGCTAGCTTCTGACAAGGAATTTGAAATAAATGTCATACCAACTTGGCAAAGCGTCTTAGTTCCACTTAACAATTTCATTTCTGTCATTCCGCCACCTCACCTTCCTTGGCTCAAGACCACGTGCTACAGTTGACAACCCATCTGCAATAGTGTTTCCCTCTCTTTTCACATGTGAGATGCAGTAATTATTGAACACTTTCAGTTTTTCACTTATAATATTTACATATTTGTTCAATTTCCAACATAGAGTGTGTCCTTTAACCAAAGCCTGGACAACAAGTTGGGAATCACCCTCAAGATGTAACTTCGTCACCTTCATATTTGATGCTAAAGCAACTACAAGTAAAGCCGTCTAAACTTCCGCCTCATTATTAGTGCCATCTTGAAGCCTTCTGGGTCCCTTACATAGGATCTTTCCTTCATCATCACAAGCCACACATCCCACTCCTGACATCCCTAGATTGCCTTTTGAAGCTCCATCAAATTTTATTTTCACCCACCCCTTCTCTGGTTTTGACCACTTTACCGTCTCTCTATCCAAACGGTCACTAACAGGATTAACCCTGGGAAACCCATGAACGGGTCAATTAAATTGAAATTTTATACAAGCCTCATGGTAAATTTTAGAATTATAAATTAGGGTTTTTAAAAATTCAACCACTAAATTTATGTAATTCAATTTGAAAATGAGATCAAGGAGAGAAAAATTGAATTTCTTAAATGATAAATCCAATTTAGACAACCCATAAGCTCAATTTTAGAATTAAAAATTAGGGTTTTTGTGAGTTTAACCTCTAAATTTTTAAAATTCCATGAAAATTTAAACTTGCAAATGTAAATTTGAATTGGAATTTGCATAAACACTCAGATATAAAAACAAAAATCAAAATTGTAGGTGTAAGGAATCGGGTTCACCAAAATGTAATGGTGAATAAATGTAGGGTTTCCACCATTAGATGTATGAAAACCACTATTTTTTACTTAGAGATCATTACATTCAAAAGAGGGGGTTCCAATCTAATAGATCTAGTCAAAAATCAACAAGGATTAAGACTGATAGTTCTGAGTGGATTGGGATTTTTGATGGATAGACCTCTTTTGTAAATTGAATTACTGAAATTAGGGTAAAGTGTTGAAAATGAAGATAAAAATGCGGAAACTGTAAGATATAGGTGTCGAATTGAGCCACGAACTTGGATCTGAGCAGTGTAAGTTGATTCCGACTTGTTCCCAGAAAAAAGATCCTAAAAAGTAGGGACAATTTCACCCACGCCCCGGTGCTTCAAATTTTTTGCACTCCAATGGGGGATCGATTCGTCACTGTAAATAATGCTTATTATGAAGATCGTCGCTTCATACTTGTTTCCCGCACACATAAAGAAGGGGGAATAGGGGCTTTCCTAAGTCAAACTCTAGTTTTGGAATTAACCATCAAATAGAATTAAAAGATAATTGATTTGCAGTAATGGAAATGTTCTCCTTTTGAGGAAGATGTTGAATGATGACTGAAAATGTAAATGATATACCTCCTTGTGAAGTTTTGTTTGTCTTCACATGAAATTAGGGTTTTATGAAGTCTTCAACAACATGGAACATGAATGCTAACTCTAATGCTTGAATCTTGACCTTATTGTTGCTCCTATGCTTGAAGGAAGACTGATTGCTTCCTCACTTGACTTAGATGCTTGATTGCTTGATGTCGAATTGAACTTCATGTGCGTGTATATGATGGATGGATCCTCAAATGTGAGGGGAAAGCCTCCTTTTATCCTTTTTAGTCGAAAAACACATTAATTTTCCGAAATGGCCCTACACGGGGCTGGCTTTCCCGCTCATTTTTTGAAACAACCAAGGGGCCCAAAGCAAGGACCTATTTGGGAGGAACAAGGCATGGCGCCCTAGTCCTGTAATGCCCAGCCAGGAACCCCAAAGGAATAACCACAACTAAGGGTGAAATATATATTTTTTAAAGTATAAATCATATTAAGCGCATTAATTACTACAATAGCACTATAATAACACAAGCAAAAGACTTACACTAGAATTCCTTAAAGGGTTACCAACGAAGAATAAAACTAAAAGTTGAATTCCATAATTACAATTAATCCAATTAACCATCAATTACTCAAAGAGCATAATAAGCCACATGCAATAACAGATACACCATTGAAAGATTGAAAGGATACAATATAATTTCTCCTCAATAAAGCATTTACACTAATCATATAGAAAGCTGATAAATAACATCCAAAACTAGGATTACATTGTTCCTCCAATACATGGCTTCCAATAATACATATAAAGTTTACAACTTAACCAAATTACAAGGTTACATAAATTCATTGATACAAATGACCACATAGGTCTCCAAAGAATAATAATCTCCAACATGAGATAGAGCATGAGTCATGAACCACATGAATACCTGTGATGCCAATCCTCGCAAGAAGGTACGAACAAGAGCATCCGATGGGAAGTGGCACTACCACCCGACCATGTGATCCCAAACTGGAATCACCCCATCGTGGTAGGAGATAGCAGAGGATCCTCAAGCAAGCAAAAGCATGACATGGTCGATAGAATAATACAACTCCATGACAGAACAATACGACTCCACAATATTCTAGGTGACTCAACATCACAATACTCAAGTGGCCCGACATCACAATACACAAGTGACTCGACATCACAATACACAAGTGACTCGACATCACAATACACAAGTGACCCTAAAGAGAGAGTGTCATCACATGGCTTATGATGGTTACCATGGCAGACCTCCATAGGTCCTAGGTCCCAGCCCCCATCCTGGGTTATCCTGGTAACCTTTCCCGAACCTCCGACTCCATCTAAGTCTCATGCGGACCCTATCAACCCTTCGTGAAGACAAGGTGGTCGGTTTGTCATTCCAGGCCTTCCCACTACATCTTGAGCTTGTGTGAGCACTCAACCATGCGCGGGGTACAATATCTTATATAATGTTATAAACTACCCACCTCCTAATCAAATTATTAGGTTATCACTTATTAACTGACTTTTGAGGGGTTATCTTGCCATCCACACCTACTTGTCTCTAAATTCAATGTATGATAAGAAGCCACCAAGTTTCCCTCTCTATTTGGAAGGGGTAGCTTGTGAATGGTTGTATCATGACATAATGATTCAAGGGTATTCTCTCGTCATTACTTTGGAAGAGTTCAACCAAAGGTTGATTGAAAGATTCAAAAAGATCAATCCACAAATTTAAGATCTGGCACAACTATCACACTATAGATATGTGGAGTACTACATAGGCAACTTTCAAAGGATAGCTAGCAAAGTTCTTGTTGCATCTAAGAATATGATCATGGTTATATTTGTAAAATAATTAGCTACAACACTAAAGGGATTAGTTAGGGCATTGGAACCTTCCTCTCTTCAAGAGGTAATCAAAAGGGCCCTCTCTTTAGAGTCTTCCTTAATCTAGACTAAATCCTGTAGTAATGCTCCACCTATAAACCATAAGAAATTTCAAAAGGGAGAATCAAGCACACAAAAGATCATCCGCCATTAAAAAGAAATGAATACAACAAAAATGATATTAGGAGGAAGCAACTATTTTTCCATTGTAAAGATCCCTAGGGGTGAGGAGGACACAAGTGCCTTAGTAAAGGTCAAGTGCATTATGTTTAAGTTAGTTCAACAAGGAAACATAAGAAGTTGAGGCTGAGAAAGAAAATGAAGAGTTTAATTAAGAAGGAGAAGACCTAAGCTCAAAGGAACTCTTGTCTCTCTCTCTAGAACTCAACGGTACAATCGATTGTGGAGCAACACACACCTTTAAAGATGATAATTAATGACAAGGAGTGACTTAGTAATTGATAATTTTGAGGGATTCAATGTGACTATGGATAATGGGTTTACCATACTGTGTGCATGAAGAAGTTGGTATCTGTAAATGACTCTTGGAGATCACACGATATGTGAGGATTTCTTTGTTGTTGGAGATATTGACATGGTGCTTGGAGTACAATGTCTACAATATTTGAACAAAAACTCATAAAATTACTAATCAATAAAAATAAAATGTAGGAGTGAAGGGGAAAAACTAGTTTTTGAGAGAATTTAAAATGGAGTACCCCTAGTACTACTAAAAGGATGAAAATAGTTTTCAAGAGAGGACAAGTAGCTTGGGTAGCCAATTGCTTGACCACACCAAAATAGTTATCCACGAACAAAAAGGATGCTTATTATATCAATGTGCAAGATATTTTGGATAAGCATCACAAGGTTTTTTAGGACATTCCCTCGAGATTGCCACCTAAATGAGGGTTCCAATAAATTATTCAATTTGAAACGAGTGTAAAGCCTACGATAACCAATCCTTAGTGTCACCCTATAGAAGAGATAGAGAAGGTAATAAAGGAGTTGTTTGTACCACGACATTGTGCATTGAATGGTAAGCACTAAATAAGAAAACAATAAAAAATATATATCCCATCCCTAGGATTGATGAACTAATAGATGAGTTGCATTGAGTTGTATATTTAGTGAAGATTGATTTTCAACTAGGATATCATCAAATCAAAAGGAGGGATGGATATGTTTAGAATATTACTTTTAGGTATGGACACTTTGAATTTCTAGTCATGCCCTTTGGATCGACCAATACCTTGGCAACCTTCCAATCATGCATGAAAGATCTTTAGCAAGAAGTAAAACTTGGGAGGAGCACTTGAAGCATTTGGATGGAGTTTTGAGCACACTGGAGAAACACTCATTCTTTGCGAAATATTCAACATGTGAGTTATGGCTTAGGGAGATTTTGTATTTGGGGCATGTCACCAATGAACAAGGATTCTAAGTGGACCAATACAAGATCCAAGCCATTCAAGTCTGGGAACCTCGTAAGAATGTGCCAAATTTAAGAGGATTCTTAGTATTGCATATACACTGCAAGATATATATTAAAGGATCATCTCGTAGTACTACTCATAGATCCAACTAAGAAGGATACATTTAAGTGGAGAGATGTTGCCAAACATACTTTAACAAATTGAAAAAGGTAGCGTGTTCATGTCTAGCGTATGTTGTTCCAAATTTCTCAATTCGTTTTTGTTATAATATAACACATTTGGTGAAGGCATTGTAGTTATTTTGTTGCAACAACAAAATCCCATTGCTTTTGAAAGTAAGAAACTAATGGAGGCAAAAATAATTTTTTTATTTATGATAAATATATGCTAGATATCATGCATGCATTAGTGAAGTTTATACAATACTTGGTGTGTGGGAAGTTTATGATTAAGACTAACTATACTACTCTTATGTACTTTGTTACTCATACAAATTTGAATGACAAACAACAAAAGTAGATTAGTAAGTTGCAAACATATGATTATGATATTGAATATGTGAAAAAGGTAGACATAATGTAATTGTTGATACATTATATTAGAGACTCAGTTTATGTTCCATTTTCGATATATCCGTTGATTAGGTCACCATCATCATATTTATGTCAAAAATGATTTTACTACTAAGAAGCAAGATGAAAGAGTATAAGATGCTAGGTTCAAAGTTAAGGGAGACCTAATTCTACATAAAGAGAGGATATATTTAATTATAGAGTCAAAGATGAAGGAAACTATTTTTCAAGGCCCATGCATTATATTTCATTGGTCAGACATCTATGGTATTTTAAAACAGACAAATAGATCAAAGATATATTCTCCTAGAAAGGAATGAAAAGGGATGTGCTCAAGTGCATTAAGGAATGTTCATATTGCTAGTAGAACAAGTCTAATATGCAAGCCCACTTCAACCATTACCCATTCCTAAGAAAAATATATATATGGACTTTATCACTGAGTTACCCAAGATAAATAACAAAGACTATATCCTTGTGGTTGTGAAAAAACTCATTGAGTATGCATATTTTTATGCCATGTCTTCTAACTCCGAGATTTTCCAAATTGTTGATTTATTTTTCAAGGAGGTTTCTAGAATACATGGGTTACCTAAGAACACTGTAAGTGATAGGAAGAATAGATTTTTGAGTTGCTTTTGGCAAGAATTATCTCATTTGGTAGGAACATAGCTCACCTCTACTACAAGTTATCATTCCTAGATGGATGAACAACTAAAATTGTCAACAAATATATTGGAGGTACTTAAGAAATTGTCAACAACTTCCCCAAACTAACTTATGAGAAACTAACTCTTAACGACTAATACAAAACTAACTAAACATTTTAATTGTTAATACCAAGTCACTAAGATGACTCATTGCAAAATGTAAACCTTAATTTTCCAACAAAATTATATTGCAAATACTTGAGAACAATAAGCCACTTTAAGAAGAAAAACCTCTAAAAGTCTCCATTAAGAACAACAATTATAATATTATGATAATAATAAGCTATTCTCTACCTCATATATAGCATACTTATGTTGTAAATGCCACCTAAGTTGACTTAACTACCTCTATAAAATTATATTAATGATCATATAACTTAATTTAGAGATATGATAGCCACAAGTAGATTGAACATGTCTTAATGCACACTATAGGATTAAAGGTCACAACAAAACTCTAGAGGATAACAATAAATTAAGCTTAGAAAAGAGTGCATATGAAATATATAATTGTTTGTCAAGACATAAATATCACTTAGGAAAGGGTCAACTTGGGCATAGATTTGAATCTAAATTTTGTAATGGCTTTGTAAAATATATAATAAAATTTGAACCTAGGTTTCAAAAGGATGAATAGAGGGTGAGGATCGATCCTTAAGAGTGAAAGTAGATGGGATCAAGTTAGACTCAAATTACGTGTCACTTTTTATATAAAAAATCTCCTACTTGCTCGCTAATCATTATGTAAAAGACAACCAAACTAAAATGAACCCAAAACAAAAAGAAAAAAATAATAAAGTATACAAATTTTCACCACTACAATTATACTTCTTTATGATTTTGAAAGGGCCACCACATTATAAAAACAACTTTGATTATATTTGTACAAATAAAAAACTTAAAATATAGACATATGGCCATAAAATTTCACCTAGGGTTTGGGGCTTGTGACCTCCCTTCCTAGCAACCTTATCTATCACTATAAAAAATATCCCATCAAAGACGGCCCACAACAGTGAAAACAGAAAAAAATAAAATATTCCATTATTGCTTCACAGCTGTAATAAACCAAACCACCATGTGAGGTTAGCACGTTTGAACATTCTCTACCTTTCTTTGACCGCATTTCAAACCCGGGGTTAGGCCCCCACAAAATGCCAAGTACCGGCACAGCCGGTCAAGGGAGCGGGTCGCCGGTCATTTTTTTTGAAAAAATTCAAATGAGATAGGATACACAAAAGTCAAAAAACCGCATTAACCGGTGGCTGAGAAAAGGAGTCCTCCAATAGCACGCAACAGATTTATTTCGGCACATTTCACTTTCATTTCGCGCGCATTTCATTTTGATTTCTGTTCATTTCACGCGGCAAAAGGAGTCCACGTGGCAAAACAACGCGTTAGCTCGACGGATAAGTTTTACCGTCACGTTGAATTTGAGTTTTCTCTGTTTTACGAGTGATTTTTTTCTAAAAACTGCTGGGATCTGCCTATAAGAACTCATTGCAGGCCTCATCACTTTCTTCTAAATTTTCTCCTCAGTTGCCAATTTATGTTGGGTGGGTTCTGTGCATCTCTCTATTGGGTATTTGTTGCCGTGAAATCTGGTTTGATTGGTGATCTATAGCGCCTCTTGTCGCTTCATCTATTTTAGGATAGATTGCATCATTGAGGCTCCTTTGCGGAATCCTCTGCGTTCAAAAACTGCATTTTTGGACACCCATTGAAAGATTATATATACTTGCATTGATAGTTGCAGGAGCATAAGATTTTTGTTTGTATAATGGCGCCGCCCACAGGGAAAAGTAAGCATTTTGTGGAGTGGGAAGAAGAGTATGTGTCTAATGACCGTGGTAGCAGAGTTGTGCACTATTATCTCAAGGACCGCCATGGAAATAAAAGACTTGCAGTTGTTGGAACGGAGAAGAGTTTGAGACACATGGTGTATGTGGTGTCAAATGAGTTTTTGTATCTCTTAGGCAATAGCAAATCCATGTCTTCTTCCTCAAGCACAACCTCTTCTTCTTCTTCTTCTGGTTCAATGAAGTGGAGATCCAGAAGAGAGGTGGTGGATTGGTTGTGTTCTCTGCTGTCAAGGCCTCGTTCTGCCGCATCATCTGGAGACCACAGCACAAGTAGCTACCGTTTTCCTTTCCGGATCCGTGTTGTTTTGAACATGTTTTTGTGTTTGTATGTGGGTGTTTAATGCGCTCTCTGGTGCAGGTCTCTCAGTCTTTTTCTTGCCAAGACTATGAAACTACTGTGTTTGTATGTAAAGTTTAACAAAAATTATTAGTGGTTAAAAAATCTTAAAACTATGTGTTTGAAGGTTGGGCGGATTGAGATTCCTGTGATGAAATTTGTTCACTTTTTCGTTGTTCTGCTGTTAGGATCCATGTGACAAAGCTTCTCTGTATTTAATGGGCGGATTGAAACCCCCGTGATGAAATTTGTTTACTTTTTCGTTCTTCTGCTGTTTGGATCCATGTGGCGAAGCTTCTCTTTATTTTTTGCATCTTTCGCGCCTAAGCGTTGCGCTGTAAAGATATGCAAACCACTGGCTTTTTTTATGGAAACTCCATATAAATGTTGTGTGCTTATAAACCTGAAAGCTCCTATCTTGTAAATTCCTATTTCAGGTCCTGTTCCTATTTTCTTCGTTTGTTATGCTTATCATAGCCTTAAGTTTTTGTTCTTATTGCAGATATTGTCTTCATAGGAAAATCCAGGAAAAATCGCCTTTTCAAAGGATATGAATAATAACGCTTTAATGAAGGATTTAAAATGCCTCTTAAAATGAGATTTTGGGTCTTTTTTCGCTTGATTTGCGTAGTGGGCAACCTTGTGTTTTGTTTTAGTCTCCAACATTGTGGCTCTGTAAGTGTTGTTTTGAAAAAAAATCGATAGATCCCTGTTCTCGTAGAAAAAAACTTGAAACTATTGCTTGATACAGGTGCCGAAGGTTATATTTTCTTGAGGGCGAGCAGATCGAAATTCCAAAGGCGGGACATCCATATTTTCCCCATGATTTTGTCATTGGATCCTTGTATGTTTCTGTGTTATATTGTGGGAATCTCAATCTTCTTTCTTTGCGAAAGAACTTATCATTTCTATCCTGAAGGATCCAGAAAGATTAATTATCTGATTAGAAATCTCAAATACATCCTTTTCGTCAAGGTGGGCAGATTGAAATCCCCATTGGAACAATCTGTTCTCATTTCATTTCTGTTACTTTTTGTATGCTCTTGTTTGAGATTTTCTCTATTCTAGGCAGTTTGTCTTTGAGCTTTGTTTAAAAAAAATAAATGAATATTTGCATAGAAAATTCTAGGTAAAATGAGGAAATTGTGTTTTTGTGAGGGTGGGCAGGTTGAAATCCTCTATTTTGTGAAAACACACAAAGTTATAGATTAATTTCGAAACAACGACGTTCTCTCTTGTAGCCATTTCTTTGAGTTTTCGTCTACGATGTTGCCGATTTGATAGCGTTAGCAGATCAGATTAATCTTTTAGTTTTGTTCATCCAGCTGCGCATGTTTTCCTTCTATAATATATTAGAAAATTCCTCCATGTCAATCTATATGCTAGTTCATGCAAGGTCTTCAAAGCCTTCTGTTGATGAAACAGACCCTGAAAACTTTAAATAATACAACTGAAAACCTTTCGCTTGCAAATAGGTGGGTAGATCGGAATCTCCAATCTCAGAGGTATCGCAGAATAATCCTCTGTATACCACAACGATATGATTTGTTTTGAGTTTTTTGTTGCAAAAATGTATCTGAAAAGTAGCAACCTTTTGTTTCGAAAAATCATTTCAGATCAATTGCTTTAGAAAATCAAGAGTATGTGCTTGTGAAGGTGAACAGATTGAAATCTTCTTAGCCAGCATGACTAGGTGCAATTGGTGGTTGGACATTCTTCAGAATAATATGCTGTTTACCCCGTGTTTGTTCTAATACTTCGAAGTTTACACACTGAATTCTTGTTTGATATCTGGTTGAAATGTTTTGCGATGAGGAATAAAAAAGAATATTAATTCTTTCCAATGGGTATTTGGAAAGCTCTTAACCCGATATCGAGAATGTAAACTCTTTCTTAATACTTTTGATTTCAAAGCTTTACTAGTTTCTCTCTATAATCCCTCATTTCAAGAGTTCTTGGGACGGTTTTCTGGGTTTTCCCTCTTTTGCATCCGAAAATAGATGGGTTTCTGTTCCTGTTATGTTCATCTATACAGACTGATTGATTTATTGATCAGCTACTCAAAATATTGCTACAGCCAAAACGTCCAATGGTCTTTTTGGTTTCGTGTTTGGAGTCCAGCCTCATTTTGAGAGTCAACTGACCTTATTCTTTGAATTGCCTAATTTATGCTTTGGTTGTGTATTGTTGAGCTTTGCTACTGATGAGATCCTGCTCTTTCAATGACTTCCAGGTCCTCAGAAGACATGGCTTTGTCTATGCTGCAGAGAATATTGTTTAGAGCCAAAGTACAAAGAAGATTATATGGACCATTTTAATATCAAACCCTGCCCTTCTCAGAAAACTGTGGTCAGACCGTGATTATCTTGTATGCCAAGTTTCAACTGTGCCTATGTTTATTGAATATTGCCTCGATCTAATAAGTTTTCAGATGTGTTTAGTCCTAGTTTTGAGGCAAGAAAAGGCAGTTTTTGAGCACTTACGAACCCTTTTCAAGCTTTGAGTGGATGAAATACAAATATGCCGTTGCAGGTCTAAAGAATGGAGGTGGATACATGAACTCATGGGCTTTCTTTCTTGAAAGATTTGAAGTTTGTGTCACCTTCATGGCTGCCAAGCATATAGTGATGAAATGAGATGACGGATCTGAGATTTATGCAACAGGCCGGCAACTTTGAGGTGCAACAGATGATTTTTTTAATTTTATTTTATAACATTGGCTTTACATACTTTAAATTGTTGATAGATTATTGGAGTTTTTCTCATTATTAGATCTCTTGGCTTTTGCACAAATTTGCCCTATTTATGAGGATACCCATATAATGTGTTTAGAGGAAGGCTGTGTTTGATTTCTTTGGTTTTTGGAGTTTGTACTTTGTATTATGGCTATCTTTGTTTCTCAAAGATGCTTGCGGATCTTTGATATGCTGGCAATGCAGGTATGCTCAAGGTTAGCTATTGTGGGTTTTCTTTTTAATGGCCTCCTTCCATTTTGAACAAGATATTCTGGTTTTATAGCTAGCTCTCTTTGATTTTGAACAAGATATTTTGTATTTTCTCTCTAATGGTCTCTTTTATTTTGTCTGAAGGCTTCTTTCCATTTTGGACAAGAAATTCTGGTATAATAGCTAGAAATTCTGGTATAATAGCTAGCTTTTTTGTTTGAACATGATTTTCAGTACGATTACCAGCTGTATTGTGCAATGTTTTTCTTTCATGTTCTGCCACAAATGGAGCACCGTTTCATAAGGGGCAATCGCTCTTTGGCATTTTGCTGCTTGCTTAGTAAATGGGTTTACAGTTCAGAGTGCTGCATGTTTGAGCGATGCTAATGTTGCTAGTTTTGTATGGGCGGTGTATGTTAGTCCCAGGACATGTATTGTGGAGAGCATCTCAAGTGCTCATTTCTTAATTATTTAGCCTTCCATTTTGTTGGCCATGAAACTTGTTTTTGCCACAAGTGAATGATTTATTACATGTAAATTGTGTCGATCTAACAAATTGGATCTAGTAATTTGGCCATATGTTTTGAGATCGCTTCTTTTACTATTAAAAACTATATGTAAAAGCTGGATGTTTTAAACTAAACAATAATATGTTCCTGTTCAGCAAGTTTGTAATGCAGTCATGTCTTTTAGTTGCTGTATTTTCAAGATGTGCTTTTTATTCTTGACATCATGTTCATTTTAATTTAAGAAGACTATTAATTTTGGTTATTCATTTTGAGGCTGTTCAATGTCATCAGCACTATTGTAGCATGTGACCTTTTGTTGTTTTTGAGAATTTCTTTTATCACGAATTGCAGACTGGTGTGCCCCAATTTAACCTCTTATACATTAGTTCTTGCAGTAGACTGCCTGGCTTTTGTTATGATATGAACTTTTTGTTGTCATTTCAAATTTTGTGGCATTCTCATTTCTTATAAAAAACCATTTAGGTCTGAGAATTTATTCAGTGATCGTTATGTTTTTCAGAATGGCCAAGGCACAACGCATCTCCAATGTCAGATACAGATGTATCAAATGATGATGAAATGGCTGAACATACTAACCATACCCATAAATCTAAGGTGATTGCATTTGGAATCAAATTTAGTGTTTCTACATGCCAGAGTTTTTCATTGTTCTTTTAATAACTGCAATGATTTCTATTTCTTGAATTCAATTTAATTTTTATTTCTAACATTGGCAACATATTTGCAGGGCCATAAGAAAAGAAAGTCAAGAACCTGTAAGGAAGTTTTTTGGATAGGTGCCCCATGGACTTGTAGAAAGCACTTGACACATTACCAGTCTTTCTGCTGCAATGGAATCACTATCTCAGTGAGTTTATAGAATCACAAGCTTGAGTGCCGAAGCAGTTTTCTGCCTTTGAAAGAGTTTAGCTAGTTTGAGTTTTTATGTTCTTGTTTCTAAATCAAAAGTTAACTTGTTTGGCAGGTCCATGATTTTGTATATATCATGACAGAAGGAAAGGAGCGTCATATTGCCTATTTAAAAGATATATTTGAAGATACAAAGGCAAGGAAGTTGGTTCGGGTTCAGTGGTTTTGTAGAACCAATGAAGTTCTTGAAAATATACCTCCTCCTGCAGAACATAATGAAAGGGAGCTTTTTTTTGCTTCATCTTGTCAGAATTTTAATGCAGAATGTGTTGATGGTCTGGCATCTGTATTGCTACCAGAGCACTATCAGGAGTGCTTATCGAAACTACCGGTGGAGATGACAAATCAACTTCATATGTGCTATAGACAATTTGACAATGATGTAATCAAGCCCTTTGACATAAGTCAATTGGAAGGCTACTGGCACCAAAAGGTTTTTGCTTCCATTGATCTGCCCATCTTTCGATCTTCTCCAAAGTACGACCTCACAAGCGATGGCTTGGATGTAGATGATGATCAGGAAAATGTGCAGAATAAGGTCTTAAGGAAGGGTCCAAGAAAGTGTAGGAGCTCTAGACGACATAATGTTGTCCATAGCCATGATCCTCAAGTTGGCAGAGAAACGTCTCCAGCTGTTTCAGATGGCTTATGCAGATTGCTTGCCTGTTCTGAAGCTGTTAGAGATCTGAGTGATTGTGCACCAGATAGTGAACAGCCAATAAAATGCACGAGTGAAAAGAAAGAAGCAAATATGCATGGACAAACATTAGTGAGTTTTGATATTGATGACAGGTTGGAGTTGCTTTCCCAAGACAGCGGTATCAGAGGTTGTTGGTTTAGGTGCAAGGTTATAGGTAAACAGTCGCATCGTCTCAAAGTTTGGTATGAGGATGTTCTGAATGAAGATGAAAGCGGCAATCTAGAGGTTTGTTACTTGATGCATGACAATTTTAATGTTTGATTAATTTATGATATCTTATTTATAAGAAACAGCTTGTAATGTGGATGTGTTCTCACGTTCTAAATTTATTAATATATGCAGGAGTGGGTTCTGGCTTCCAAAGTAGCAAGCCCAGACAAGTTAAGGATTCGTATTCCTGGACGTCCAGCCATACGACCCTTCCCTTCTGAAAATAGAATTTCCAGCAACATTGCAGTTGGCACTGCAGTAGATGCATGGTGGAATGATGGATGGTGGGAAGGAGTGGTGATCAAGATCAGCGAACCATTGATTGCAGTGCACGTGTATTTTCCTGGTATGACTATTATTTCTTGATTTGATTTTCAAATTTTTATGGTCATGTGTGTTCCTAGGCTTAAGAGTTTTGAGGCATACAGAAGAGTAATTTATTCTTCTCTTTTCTATTGCAGGTGAGAATGAAACATCTGTTTTTCAATTAAAGGATTTGCGAATTTCCAGAGATTGGGTAAATAATTGCTGGACTGAGTTGAAAGAGACACTAAATGTAGCAGCTACTCTAGTCTCTCTTCACACCGAGGGTAAGTTCTTACAGTCAGAAATTCTACCCAGCAGATGTATAACATCTCTTGCCGAAGACAAGTTGGGAATACTAGCAGGTTGTGTTGGTCATACAGATACTAAATCATCATCAGTTCCTTCAGTTGCAGTAAGGGAATTTAGTGAGCCAGAGGATGTTGAAATTTATAATATTGATAAGATAAGTTTGGAAATTAAAGAAGAGATTGGAGTGGATTTGGAGAAGAATGAAAAGGAAAAGCCTATGCACAATCTTGCAAATGCTGGTGGTGGATTGCTTGGAGATTTGAGGTGGAAGTCCTCAAAAAAGCGCAGCAGGGATGCTACTTTTTCATCAAGAGGTAATTCGTCCAGTGCAAAGCAGACAAAGGGGGCAAGAAATAAGTTGATTGATTCTGTGAGATTAAATACTGAAGAGGACTCATTGTTGGCTAGCAACAAGAAGGATCAGATCAGGAGACATAAAAATAGCGAAGATCTTGCACCAGGCAAAAGGCTGAGGCAAGGACATGAAAGCCTGAAGCCTATTCATGGATATCCAATTGGAAGACCCCTCTTCACCGCTTCCATGCCTTTATCTAACCTTGTCATGTCAAGATAATGAATATTTTGGCTGCACATGTGATCTGGAAAAGCATTGTACAAGTCACTCCTATCAGTGATGAATTTGAGCTTCAACTAGAAATGTGTTGTGTGACAAAGTTTTGTTAACAGTTTTTAAAACAGATGCAATCGATTTAGGGGAAGTGGCCGATGTTCGTGGAAGCTGATTTGGTAGATGAATGAGACGTGACCAAGAACTCCTGCTTGAGAAGGTCTTGATGCTTTGTTCGACTTCTGTAAAACATGGCGAGGATTTTGTACCACGCACACAATCAATCAGAACTGTGAATAGACCTGATTAGAAACCTCAAGTCATAATCAAAAATTCTTTTCTCTGTATCAGTTTTTTAATGTACAATTCTGTAACATATATACCGTCAATGTTGAGCTGTTGACAAGAAATGATAGCCCTTTGACAAAGGGAATGAAAGCTAATTAACACTGTGGATTTGGTCAAATTCAGAAAGGGGAGATTTTTTTTCTCTTATTTCCTTCATTTGTATTCAATCCCTTACTAATGTAAGATCAGTACATTCAATCATGGGCACATTTCAAATGCCCATTGTTAGTTAACGGCATTCGACTGGTTGGCATATGAGTTATGTTGTTGAGCAATTTGTAGTCCCGTGTCCCCTTTTAACATTTTCAGGCTTAAAGAAATTGTTCATGGGCATCTATGTATGATTATAATTGTTTTAGGCATGTCTATACTAATTGATAGATTAATGTAAGTCAGTAGAGATCAATTGACTGAGCAATTCAGAACAAGCTATGTGGGTGAGATCAGATGAGAGTTGCAGAGTCGATTATGGTTTTTGGATAGGTTACCGAGATTAGTATTCAACCTATAAATAATAATGGTTAACCTTCTAATCATTCTGACCTGATAATTCTTCATCAGGTCTAGTACTTGCAGGGAGCTGTGGCTTTCAATTTGTATATCTGGTGCAGTGGTGAAGCTTTGTAACCCTTTCAGAAAGGATGTCTGGTAGTGAAAAAATAATCTGCGAGTTGGGGTTTTGCAGGAGTTCTTGAAGTATAATATTGTTTCTTGTAGGGCGGCTTGCAATTTTTCGTAGTAGATGCTGTTAAAAAAAATCAGACACCATTTCCAGTCAGGTGGTTCCATTGATTTTTTAATTCAAGATTTTTAAAGCTATTATCTTACTTACATAAAGAATGGAAGCTCGTCTTGAATTAAGAATTTCAAAGTTCAAATCTTAAACGAAAGAGTCAATTTTTTCACGCGCCCGTCTTTTACCAACTCCACGGACCTGTTATCAGAATTAGAATGGAGGCCCAAAAGCTAACCTTAATATACTTCAATGCTCTTGCAAATGGTTTTTATTTTCATTTATTTTTAGTTAAAATTATATTAAGAAAGAAAAATATAATTATATAGAAAATTGGTGAAATGATGACATATCGTGAAAGTCAAAAGTTCGAATAAAAGTACAGCAATGAAAGTAGGTGGTCACAGTGCCACCAGTTAGATATATATGAGAGAGGAAAGGGGATCCTTATCAAGGAGTGGACCCCAACAAATTGAGAGATTGGCATAAGAATCAGTTCGTAATATTTGATCTCTCTTGACCTAGCATTCAGAAATAAATTGGGGTTGGGATTGTGGTTGGGTTAAAATTAGGGTTAGATATATTATTAGGGTTAGCAGTAGAGTTATAGATAGTATTAGGGTTAGGACTGGTCTTTTTTTCTTAAAGGGCTTAAGATTAAGGTTAGGATTGGGAATAACCTTAGAGTTAAGGTTAGAGATAGAATAAAGGTTAGAAGTAGGGACGTGGTTATGGTCAAGATTAGGGTTGGTGTTAACTTTTTAGGTTTAGGGTTGGGTAAGGGGGAGGTTTGTGGTTGGGAATTAGGTTAGGGTTAAGGCTAGGTTTAGCATTAGAGTAGCGTTGTTGGAAAAGAGTTAGTGTTATAGATAGAATTATGGGGTTAAAGGTTAGGATTAGGATTAGAGATAAAATATGGGTCATGGTTAGGGTTAGAGTTAGGTTAAGTTAAAGATTAAGGATAGGGTTAAATATATATTTAGAGTAATATTTTGCGTTAGAATTAGGGTTAGTGATAGGTTTATGGTTAACATTAGGGTTAGGGTTAGTGTTAGAGGTAGAATTAGGGTTAATGATAGTGTTATACCTAAGGTCAAGGTTAGGGTTAGGGATAGAGATAGACTTAGGGTTAGTGTTACATACAATTAAGGTGAGGGTTGGGGATAAGGTTAGGTTTAGGGTAAGATATAGGATTAGGGTTAACAATAGGGTTAGGCTTTGATAATTTAACTTTAGGTAAATTTTAAAAAAACTCGAACCCTAACATTAAACCTAACTGAAACCCAACAATTGAATAATAATACCAGCCTTAATTGAACCATTTACACCCTAACCCTTATTTAATACCAACTACTAACTCTAATTCTAATACAAATTGAACCCAAATTCTAACCTTTTAATACCAACAATAACTCTAATTCTAATGTAAATTGAACCAAAATTCTAACCTTTTAATTTAAATCTAACTTTATTTGAATAATAACATTAAACCTAACCCTATTTTAACCCTAAACCTAACCCCAAGCTTTATCCTCCAATGGTAACTTCAATTGAAACATTAACTTAACCTTAAACATAACCTAACCCTATATGAATCTTAACACCAACTCTAACCCTAATAGTAATCCTAACATGAACCCTATTCTAAGCTTTATCTTAAAATGACAATTTTAATCCTAACCTAACCTTAACTATGATACTAACACTAACCTAACCTAACCTTACCCTAAGCTAACCCTATCTATAATAAACCCTAACCTTGTCCTAAAATGACAAGTAGGATCTTTCATTGAGGAAGAAGTTAAATGTTGAAAGATCTAGCATCCCTTGCAAGACAAAAGGATTTAGTGGTTAAATTGAAGCAATGGGGAAAATTTTGGAACAAACAAAAACAAGTTAACTAATTGTTAAAAGATTGGAATTGGAAGAACAATTCTTTGTTGATGAATGTGCACTTAAATGATCAAAAAGTAAAATATGTTATGGTTGACTTGAACCAGGTTTGACTATTATTCTATCAACAACTTGGGAGAAATTGGGAAGCCTAAACTAGTTAAAACATCGATAAATAAAAGTCTTGGAGATGGTTCTGAAATGGAGACCCTAGAAACATGAAAGAACATAGAAGTAAATGTAGAAGGAATAAAACGTGTTGATTTTGAGGTAGTTGAAATGAAAGTACCTTCTAGTACATTTAGAGCCCTATTAAGACTAAGGTGGTTTGTAAATTTGATTGGCATTTAAACTCCTAGAAAGAGGAAGTTTCATTTGCTGATGAGAGCAGAGTTGTTCATATACCATTAGGTGAACTAGATAAGAGATCATATGTAGAAGAAGTGGCATAGGGCAATGAAGGGGGAGATGTGAAAAAACCTTCATTCAATATCTATACTTCCATATTAGAAGGAGGAAATCTAAATATTGTAGGAAAACTTGAACTAGATAGTGATAATGGTAGCATTGACAGTGACAAGGTCTTTAAAGCTTGGATGCAAAGTGAATCAAAACTAACATCCTAGAGAGTTTATGGATTTTGGAGAGCTTTCTTGATACAAAACAAAATTAAAACTGGATCAAAGCATCTTAAAACACAAATAAAGAACCGAAAGACTATAATCTTTAAGTTACAGGTCAAACATAAATGTAGAATCACAAAGTAGAAATAGACTGGACCTCGGCAATTCCGAAGCTATAAAATTAGTATAAAAGCATTTATAATTAGAAAAAGGGAAACTTTATGAACACGAAAGTATAAGAAAATTATTTTGAAGGCAAATTAGATAAAATAAGTACAAAACCTTGACACTTGTAAAAGGCCCTAGACAAATTCAACATGTTATTGGGAGAAAATATGATAAGCATCATTTGACCTAAGCATGTCCACATGTAAAATAGTTGTATCATAGTGTATTATAAAATAAATAGGTAGAAATAAAGTTGGAAAAGTTACCCATAAAAACACAATGGGCAAAAATTGACAAGAAAAGACTAGAAACTATCATAGAAATAAATGTCCTCCACTTAGAAAAGTCTATAAAGACACATCCCTATCGTCACACTCACTTGTTCACTTTCAACTCACTTGTGCCCTTGCGACTATCATACTCTTGCGAATTCAGCTGCCTATGCAACAACCTAGCTACTGTGACCTACATCAAATGCAAGCCCAAAATCATGTCCACCCATGTTCTTGTCTCTACTACAGAGAAGCCCCAACTAGTATACAAACGATTTCCCTATAAGGTGATGGCTACAAATTCAGATGACACATTCTCAAGGCTTCCAATTGAGGTTATATACACAGAGGACATAAGTATATTCATTCACCCATGGAGGAGACTGACCACACTACATTTGAGGAGCTATGTCAAGATTTACTACAAATATGTACTCTTGTATTCACTAAAGTATGCTTGGATTGGCAAGAAGAAATTTGTTGTATAGAGGACTTCCCAAATTGCACCAAGGAGAAGGAATGGATCCGGTTGGTACTGAGTTGTCTGCATGATGAGTAAGTATTTCATTACAAAGGAGGCTATTTGGGTCATAACTAGATTATTGGTAGAAGGTACAATTCCACCGAAGAAGGGAATAAAAAACACAAAAGTCCAAAAGCTGACTAGAGTAACTTTTGATGGAAGAAGCTTAAATATTAGCAATATTACAAACCTCACAATATGATATGTAACTAAGGTGATAGATCATAAGATATATTTCATAAATCGGGAGGGTTTGGCCACTACAGTCGCCATTCATTCATCACATCTAGTGTTGGTTGAAGGAAAAGATTTTTGACTTATGCAAAGTTTTGAGAATGGAGCTATTGGAGAATGCATCTTGGATGAAGCAAACGTGGTATCAATTCCAATATGGCACTTAAATAATTTGCCTTGCTATTTATTTCATGCATGAGTTACTTCAGTATGCCAAAATTTTTTGGGATACAAATACATTGGTAGTAGCCCAAATTAAAGAATATGCCTAAAATTTTACAGGTCCCTAATGCCTACATAGAAGTATTTGTTGGGCTATAAGGGGTTTTCAAAGAGAATCTAGGACCATTGGAGGATATCAAATGTCATGGATTAGAAATACCTAGACACCATAGTATCTTAGGTTGATAAAGATTTCACAATAATGGATGCATTAAAGCCTCAGACATCGTGGATACCTCCACTCCCATATGAGGTATTGAATGCAAAAGTTGAGTTTTATGCACAAAGATTGCTAAAAGATTTGAAACAAAAAATGAACTTGAGAATTCATGGAATTAGTAGTAAAAGAAACAACAGAAGAGCATGTAGAGAGAAAGAAAGGGAAAGTGCACGAATGAGAGGAACAATCCCCTAAGGAGGAAGAAGAGAAAACAAAGAATAAAGAAGAAACAAAGCCTACCCTTAGGAGGTCTAGAAGATTACAAACTCCCCCTATATCACTTGGAAAAATAGGGAGTGGCTAGAAAGTTAAATGAAAATTACCCACAAAACCGAAGAGAGAAGAGCCATTAGAACAAGAGGCGACAAAAGCCCTACTTTAGAAGAGTGTTGAAAAGAAGAATCCAAGGAAGAAGCAACAAGCACAAATAAAGGTGGAACCAATGATCGACACAAAGGAAAAAACTAAAATTACAGATGAGGCGAATATTGGATTAGAAAGTACATCAAAAGAAAGCCCCTCGTTAGATGAAGACAAACTATACAATTCCCTACACCAACAAAGGTTTTTTGCAAAGACAATAGAAAATTAAGGCAACACAGGAAGACAAAAAGATGAAATACCTAGTAGTCGAAACAGTGGTACAAACAATTACACCCCTATAAAAGTAGAAGGTGGTAGAATTATAGACTAAAGAGTTTCATACAAATCAAAGACTCGATAAGTTAATATTGGAAAAACTGGAAGTTACACAACAAGTGCAAATGGAGATAACAAAGCTAAATACAATAGCATACAATCCAATGCACAAGAAAGAAGCAATCTATGACTAAATCACAATAGAAACTCCACCTCTTCAAATTGATACAACATCTACTTCAGTAACATCCACAATGAAGCACATCAAAGACTTATTAGAGGAGCAACAATAGATACAACCGGTGGCATCATCACAATTGCTCTAGCTACAAATCATTGGAAATTGAGTAGACATATAGAGCATATCTCCATTACAAAAGTTTCAATTGGGGGGTATCATTCACCAGCTTCACGATCGTATTCAATACAATTGAGAACTTTGATAGATGATTTACTTCAAGATATGACCCTACAAAAGGACAAGCTCAAACAAGAGATGTAGATAGAGTCCCAGAAAGTAAGATTGGATGAGGAGAGGAAACAATGTACTACAACGTACTCCCCTAGAAGCTCATATCAATGTAGTCAACAATACAAAGATAGAAATCAATCAATTTTACCAATATTGTTTGTAGTGGCCAATCCTTGTGGGCCCTATCAAGACTTAGATGGACAATTTAGAACTATGAATCTTCCACACATCACAAAATTATGACATCTTGAAAGATATGAATGGATATGATAGAGTAGCAATTGAAGTTTTTCATGATCAATACTAGTAGGTCCAAGAGCAAAGATAAAAATCCCAAAAAGATTCTAAAAATTGAGTTTGTTAGCATGCAGTTAGCCTACATCACCTAAATACTCTAGGAAGCTCAATTTGTTTGAAGATTGTTGACCAAAAAAAGGATACAGACACGGGTCTAGAGATGTATAGTCGTAAACTAGAAGCAAGGTTCCAAAATATGTGACTTAGAAGATAGGATACTCTTTAGAGTTACTATCTAAGGGTTGTGTCGCCTTTATGAGATATAAGTGTAGGATAAAAAACTATTCACCATAATAGATAAGATATAGATAAGATATAGATAGATAGAAGGAATAGATGATATAAAAGAGATACATGGATAAGGAGTTATGAGGAATGGAATATAATTTGATATATAGATACAAATACATCTAATTATTGGATCTGATCTATTTGTGTGATGATTCATTTTGATTTGCAACTAGATATGATTCATAATATTTTCATGGTTGCCTTAATAGGTCTGAGTCTGGGGTTAGAAATATTACAACAATATAAATCCTTTAGGACTTCAGTCAATATCTCTTAGATTTCTTGCTAACATTGGTTCCGTTTTTGGGACCCTAGTTAGGTTTTGTTAGGGTTTTGCTGTTGGCATTCTGATGCAGTTTTGCATGATCGGTGAATAATATGGTTGTCATTGTTGGCAACATCATCTCTTAAGTCTTCAGTCCATCGGTAGTAAGTAGACTAGGATACTGAGGTCAATTGACTAAGCAATAAGCAAACAGAATAATCAGTGAGTAGACTGACAAGCAGTAAGTAGACCGACAAGCAGTGAGTAGACCGACAAGCAGTAAATAGACCAGGTAGTAGTGAGTAGATCGGGACAGAAGAGGTCCACAGACTAAGCAAAGAGCAGATCGGTATACAGGAGGAAATCGGCTAGACAGATTTTGATCGGTACACCAGAAGAGTGTGTAATCGACAGAGTGGTAACGTTCAGTTAACATTCAGTTAAATCGGGAGTCTTCTCCAGTCAACTGACGAACTTGTTGGTATTTTAGACTATCTTGACAAAGATTCCTACAATGATTTCAAAGACGTGATTTAAGGCATGATAACGAAATTTTGAAAGGGATATTTTGGAGGGAAAGTTGGCGACAGACTAAAGGGTCAATAAATTCACATATCTCATTCTTGAGATTTTTTTGTTGTCAAGGTGAGTTGAGATAATGTGAAAGTGCACACAGGGGGAGTTTAAGAGATTGCAGAGCCGAGTGACAGAGGATTGATAGAGTGGAGTTCCACAGAGTGGTGACCCAAGTGACAAAGGACCGACAGTATGGAATCCAAGGATCAACAAATTGACAGAGGATAGAGTTGAAGGTGTATTCAGGAAATCAGTGTTGTGCAGAACAAACACAACTGATGTAGACATAGTGTGATTCTTTAGTGTGATCTGATCAAGCTAATGAGTAGCCACTCTAGAAGATCATCATTTTGTTGCTCTCTAACCATTGCAATTAAAATCCCTTAATAGGGTGGACTTTAACAGGTCCCATTGTAAAAATCCCTTAACCGGGTGTCATCTTAATTGATGATCTTAAGACCTTTTGACAAGGCTACCTCTAACAGGGTAAAGGCACTAACATGCCTTAGACAAAATCCCTTAACTGGGTGGCACCCAACAATGTCTTTTTAATCTCCTGATAGGGATGGCTCTTCACCGGGCGTACTCCAGAAGAGTACAAATTTTGTGAGTTACTACTCACACCGTGGTTTTCTCCCATTTGGGTTTCCACGAGATAAATCTTGGTGTCATTGTGTTTCCTTTCATGCATGGTTATTCTTTTGCAATAGTTATTTATATAAATGAATGTTAAGTTAGTGATAACTTAAGTTAAAAGTTTTAATTGACCAAAACCGGTACAGTGCTGATTCACCCCTCCCCTCTCAGCACCGGTTGGGACTAACAAATACATCTCATTATTGGATCTAATCTATTTGTGTGATGATTCATTTTGATTTGCAACTAGATAGGATCCATAATATTTTCATGGTTGCCTTAATAGGACTTAGTTTGGGGTTAGAAAGATTACAACAATAGAAATCCTTTAGGACTTCAATCAATATCTCTTAGATTTCTTGCTAACATTGGTTCCGTTTTTGGGACCCTAGTTATGTTTTGTTAGGGTTTTGCTGGGAAGAAATTTCAAAATTTAAACCTAGTACTATATAAGAAAGAAAACATTAAATGAAAATAGAAATATGACTATTTTTTTTGTCTTCATGATGTCTACCCTATGAGAGGGGGTTAGATGCCAAGGGGATGGGAAATGGAATGGGGGAAGAGGTCTGAAAAGACTTACAAAAAGATGTGACCATTAGCATAACTAAATGGATAACTACCACACAATATAGGAGTAATGCAACACCAAATCCTAAACACCCATGAAAAAAGGTGATAACAAGAACGCAAGAGAGATCGAGAAGTAGATTGAAACAAAGAAGAAAGAGAAAACGAACAACCCTTGTGGAGAAAGGAGATTGAGACAAACAATAGAGAGATAAGAAAGACATAGGAGAAGAATTGAGCATGCCAACGACAGTGATGCCGAGCATGCCACTGTGGGTGCTGCTAATAAAGGAGAGAAAATAAATAGAACTGGAGAACAAAAGATCTTAGAAAGTACAACTTTGAACTTAGACAAAGTACAAGGGTTAGTAAGAAGTACAAAAACAACCATGGATGGATATGAAAGGAAGAGATTATTATTAGGGGAACACAATAACAATGAGGTTCCTACCCCACCACAACTCCCTAAGAAAGATTTCAAAAATGCTATGATTAGATTGGATGATAGATTTAAGGAGTTCCTGAAAACTCTAGAAAGAATCACATATGTAAGTGAGGAATATAAGATATCTAGAGCAATTAATTAATGAGTATAAGTCGATTAAGAGAAGAAGAAACTAATCAAGAGTTAAGGATAGAAGAGCAACCAAGTGACACATCATTTACAAACCAAAGGATGAAAATAAGTTTTAAAGAGACACAACCTCCAAGGCAAATAGTGATAGAGAGATCACAATCAGAGAACAAATAGCAAAGAGAGAAGAGAGAAAAGAGAACCAAGAGTAGACAAAAACACATGATGAACAAGACATCTCTTGGCATGAAATACTCTTTGGTATAAAGTTAGCAAGAGATAAGGGTAGAGAAGATAAGCCCCAAAATAACAATGGGAAGGCAAATAAACGAATAACAAAGAAACCAACAAACAAATTGGTAATCATATACAAATAAGTACATAATCCCATAACAAACTCATAAGCGATGGGCACTGTCATTAGTATCCTGGTGTTTGGCACTGATACCATCGAACTTCCACATTGCTTGATCTTGGAGTCAATATGGGAGAAGATAAGAAAATTTGTGGATAAAGAGAGATTATTGGGATTTATGGGGTCCTTGAGAAATGATGAATTAGAGTGGTATGTAAAACAATACCTCAACCATGCATCGACATGGGATACTATAAAAGTAGGTTTTTCAATAAACTTTGGGACACTAGCAATGCATACAAAAAGTGTGACAAAGATGAGGAACCTAACACAAGGTAATGCATCCATAAAAAAATATGATTGAAAATTCAAAGAAGTTTGCAGGAAGTTGGAAGAACCATTAATGGAGAAGCATAAGATTGGTTCATATCTAGATTGAACAAAGATATCAAAACACAATTGGATGGAAGGGAATTCTAAAAATATGGAGAACTAATTACTATGGCCTATCAGATAGAGGCCCAACCTTGGAAATTACCAAAGAAGACCGAAATGTACAAATCCTTGAAGATTTGCAAGATAAAGTTCATCCCCTCCTAAACAAGCATATTGTAGAAAGGGCTCTAATCTAGTACATGGAAACCCATAAGTATACTCTGGAAGACTTCATCTGGAATCTACTAGGACCCCTAGTTGTTGCCTTAAGAGATCAAAGAGAAAAAGTGTAGCAAGAGGAGGAGAATCTAAAGGAAATTGCGATCCAAACCATTGCCCTGGACCTCACATCCCCACAATTGCAAAGATTTAAGGAGTTGCAAAGCACACAAATTCAAATGAAGCAACATATCGATAAGTTGATGTTGGATGAATTGGAGGTGATTCAACAAATTCAAATGGAGATCGTAGTGGCCACCACCAAGGCTTATGATGACCTTTGTGAACAAGAGAAGGCAATAATAGTTTCCCAACTCCCTAGATTGACAATGAAGCCTTTTTCTCTATTGCATCTTCAACTGGTACCTCCACAATGTCACATCCAAAATTTTCCCACCAAAACACTAAAAATTGGAGGCCTCCACCCAGATACTCCACATCTAGGTGGCTGACAACCAAGTGGATATCAACAATATCACTCCCTTCCAAAAGTTTCAATTGGGGTATATTATACAACGGTTAGCCTAGAAGGATGTTCTCGAAGAACATATACAAACAATTGAGAAAGTGGAATAAATTATTAGGGAATTTTAGAAGTATCCACATGCAAAGGGGCACCCATCTCAACCAACCTTGGTACACTTGAGGCTACTTATAGATGAACTCTTTTAGGATTCAGGCATGCAAAGAGATAATTTGAAATAGGAGGTACAAAATGAGTTTGAAAAGAATAAGGAGCATGAAGCAAGACACTGTTGTGCAACCACTCAAACAATCTTGGAAGCAAAACTTGCAACCACCAAGCATACATAGTTGGAGTTCAACCAATTGCACCAATAGTGCCTACAATGGCCACATTTACTAAAACCTATTAAAGTATAGGTGGAGTAGTTGGAGGTAAATTTTTAACAAAACTCCTAGCAATATGATACATTGAAAGACCTAGATGGAGTAGAATGGTTGAAAATTGAGGACCTTCATTCTAAGCACCAACATGTCCAAGATCAACATGACAAAGCAAGGAAAAAATTCAGGTAGTTGAGCGAGTTTGTTAGTCTTCAATTGGCCCACATTACTAGCCCGATTCAAGAAAACCCAAGTATTCCTTTAGAACTTACAAATACCCAACTCACTCCTAGAAATAGACTTAGTTGGTCCAACTGAATATACATATCAACCAGCTGCAACTAGAAAAGTAGTGGGACGATCAATTAAGTCCCTCTAGACCATTTACAAAGATATCATTCCATAAGGTAGTTGACTTGAGGAAAAGTAAATGTTTTATTGAGGGGATGATGGTAATTAGAAAATAGGATATAGACATAGGTTCGAAGATGTATAGTTGTAAACCGAAAACAAGGTTTCAAAATATATAACTAGGAAGATAGGATGTTCTTTAGGGTTACTATCTAAGGGTTGGATCCCCTTTAGGAGATATAAATATAGGAGATAGATCTATTCACTAGAATAGATTAGACAGAGATAAAATATAGATAGATAGAAGGAATAAATGATCTAGAAGAGATACATGGATAAGGAGTTAAGGGAATGCAATATAATTTGATATATGAATACAAATACATCTAAAATTATTGAATCTAATCTTTTTGTGTGATAATTCATTTTGATTTGCAACTAGATAGGATCTAGAATACTTTAATTGTTGTCTCAATAGGACCGATTTTGGGGTTAGAAAAACTACAACAACAAAAATATTTTGGGAATAGAACTCTAGTCTATATCCATTAGATTTCTTGCTAACAAAGACCATTTAGATACCAACTACACTTTTGGAGGTAGAAAAATGGATAGCACAACTGCAAATTCACATCAATCAACTTTAGGCTGTTAAAAAGTAGTGGGATGATAACTTCAATCCTCTTCAAGACATCTAAAAGGATATACTTCCATCAAAGCCAAGTAGCTAAAACCTTTTGTTACAAGAACATATATAGTTGGAGCAATAAGACATCCTTGGTGAATGAAACAAAAGAGTATGAAGGATAATGATTGTCTATCATCAATAGAAAGACATGTGAAACATCCATAACATTTGGATAGACTAGACAAAATTGGCATCGAAGCTAAGAGATTGAAGCATGACTAAAATAAATAGACATTCAGTTTAGTCATTTGCTTTGGCAAAGCCAATTTTTTATGAAAATGACACGTTGTAGAGTGTTAGTCTCAACCGGTGCTGAGAGAGGAGGGGTGAATCAACACTTTACCGGTTTTACCCAACTAAACTTTTAACTTAAGTTTTTACCAACTGAACATTCATCAATATAAATAACTACTGTAGAAGAATAAGCATGTATGAAAAGATACACAGTGACACCAAGATTTATCTGGTGGAAACCCAAATGGGAGAAAACCATGGTGTTAGTAGGAAATCACAAAATTTGTACTCTTCTGGAGTACGCCCGGTGAAGAGCCATCCCTGTTAGGAGATTACAAGGAAACTGCTAGGTGCCACTCGGTTAAGGGATTTTGTCTAAGGCTTGTTAGTGCCTTTACCCTCTTAAAGGTAGCCTTGTCAAAGGTCTTAAGATCATCAATTAAGATGACACCTGGTTGAGGGAATTTTTACAATGGGACCTATTAAAGTCCACCCTATTAAGGGATTTTAGTTGCAATGGTTAGAGAGCAACATAAAGATTTGCTAGAGTGGCTATTGATAGCTTGATCAGATCACACTTAAAATCATACTATATCTGCATCGGTTGTGTCTTCTTTGCACAACACCGGTTTTCTGAATATACCTTCGGCTCTGCCCTCTACCGATTTATCGATCCTTGGCTTTACACTCTGCCAATCCTCTGTCAATCGACTCTGCACTCTGCCGGTCCTCTGTCACTCGGCTCTACACTTTGTTATACTCCCCCTGTGTTCACTTTCACATTATCACTATCTGCATAAACAACAACCTTATCAAGAATGAATTATGTGAATTTATTATCCTATCAATCTGTCACCAACTTTCCCTCCAAAAGATCCTATTCAAAATTCAGTTGCCATGCCTTAAATCACTCTCTTGAAATCATTGCAGGAATCTCTGTCAAGATAGTCGATCATGCTGATAAGTCTACCGGTTGACTGGAGAAGACTGTCGGTTTAACTGAATGTTAATTGAATGTTACCAGTCTGTTGGTTACAGACTCCACCTGTGTACCGATCAAAATCTACCTAACTGATTACCTCCTGTATATCGATATGTTCTCTGCTTAGCCAGTTTTCCTCTTATGTGTCGGTCTACTCACTGCTTGTCGGTTGACCTTCTGTGTGCCGGCCTACTCCCTGCTTACCTTGTTTGCTCATTGCTTAGCCGGTTAACTTCAGTATACCGCTCTACTTACTGCTTGCCGATTGATCTCCTGTCTACACACTGCTTAGCTGGTTAACCTTAGTTTACCGTTCAACTTACTGTCGATAGACTGTGAAAACTTGGGAGATGATGTTGCCAACAATGACAACCATATCATTCACCAGTCATACAAAATGCACCAAAATGCCAATAGTAGAGAGCATTTAGCACATTCAAAGTCTTCTCAATTGACAATGGTATTTCCTAGGATACATCTACTTTTGATGAAAATAGTTTGCTTTAGGCAAATAATGAGTGAAACAAATGATGGATGTGAAGTGCAAGGGCCTTGGTTATAATTTTATAGTCAACAATATTATTAGATGCAAATTACAAATTTATTAAAGATCATCTACCTTAGGTATAAATTCAAAATATTGGTTTTGTTTATGATAGTTCATAATGAGCTCATTAAAAATGCTTCCAGGTAAACTTGGAAGAGGCTAGGTTCGATAGTGTCCCATAAGGATTTATATAATTGTCACAAAAAAGGTCATTACCAAGTGATTTATTTTTAGCCATATAAAAGGTAGTTTCATCAAGATATGTGAAATCAAGATGTTGGTCATAGTAGGTTTCTTGTGAAATAGAGATCCTACAAGGGACCACATTCATACATTTTTGAAGGGTTTTTCAATATCTACAAAAGACAATTGTTCTTGGAAAGCCTTTTGATAATGATAGCAAAAAACTTGGAGGATGTAAATAAGTTCAAAGAGGACTTATTGGTATTCTCTAGTATGATTGATTTTTTAATAAAGTTGGAATGTTCAATGAGTTTAAAAAAATTACTTGGACACTTTATCCCCAATCTTAATCCAATTCAAGTGATATTTTAGTTGATATCCCCTACCTATATGATTATCCATAATTTTCTTCTATTGGTCGAGTTAGGCAATGTGTAGCTACAAAGAGGGAGAAAATGGTAGTGCCTCCATCTTAGCAGTGATGCTAGTGGCCAGAAATTTGTATGAAACAAGTTGTTTATTTGATCATCATTTCACCTTTAGATCTATTCAACCCCATGGATAAGATGTGGCTTGATATTCAAAATACAAAGAATGTGAGCTAGTTGGTTGATGACTCAAGAAAAAGATGTTTAGAAAGAATTATGTATTAAGTGTTTTGGCCCACACCATTTGCTAATAGTTGACAAAGGATAAAATAAACTTTCTTAATAGCACAACCTTGTTAAGACATTTAAGAATTATTTCCATACATGAATACACATTAATCCATGTAGACCACATATGATTAGGGCAATGATGACCAAAATTATGATAAAAAGGTAATTTATTAGCATATAGTACTAAAATTCTCTCTTGACCACTATCTAATGCATATGAAAGTGGTTGCATTTGGCATATGCTAACTCAACCATGTTTAATCACCACACACAATCCAAGAGGCAATGAAAAATGACTTTGTAATCAAGCAATAGAGAAAAGATCTTTCAACAACAAAAATGGAGGCATAATTACTAACACCCCCAAGAGAGTGATTGTTAAAATTGAAAACTAGTCACAACTTAGCACAACTAGTGAGGCCATATAGATGAACCACCATGTGTGACTATCACCCAGATGAAATAAAAGTGGCGAGTCCTCAACCAGGTTCATATATGTAAAACATGACCTTTAGTCTAGATGAGATGACAAATTGCATGAAGCATGAAACCTATAATTTTAAACCGTTTAAACAAAAGATATTAAAATTAGAAAATGTTTATCAAACATCTCACATAATGTATTTCCTTCTAGGATTAGTTACAATCTAAACCAATAGTAATTGACATTTTGTCGAAACAAAGTCAATTGATCATTTGTGAAAGCTTCCCTTTAGGTTAATAATCATAGTTTCATTCTTCTTATTAGGATTTGAAACTTGAGGTCCGATAATCAATAATTATAGACCAATAATTTTAGTGCTAGAATCACAACTATTTTTGTTATTACTTATGGTAGTCCATAGATCCCTTTTTTGAGTTAGAAGATACCTTAAAGTCTTCTTTGATGAAGAATTATAATGTTGAATAACTAGAGGGAAATCTCAAATTATATGATCTAAATATTGGTATTGATAATAGGGATTTATAAAATTGAGATACATAAATCATTGGGTGAAGCTTTGAGTTTTGATCATAATTTTGATTAACTTCATGAGATACTAGAATAAGTCAACCTAGACACAAACCATTTTCTAAGGGAAAGTTGAAAAGAAACACTCTTGTTCAACATGAACCATCTATCCTAATAAGTCCACTATGCTATTCAAGTAGGGACAAAGTAGCAAGGGAAACCCAAAGAATTTAAATAGACTAGAACTTGAAGAAATTATTCCTAAGAAATGACAAAGTCTCGAGTCCACTAGGAAACACATTTTTAGAAAAAAATGCAACAAATGGCCTTAGAGAGCTTAACTTCAATAAAAAAAAGAGAAAAAACATTCGTAAGATTTATATGGTCTCTATGCACACCTCATGAGAGACCTAGGTAAAGTTGACCTAGTTTTTGAACATGATTTCAAAAGAAATTCCACCAATAAAGTACTCGACAAGGGTATAATTTTTAAGCCATTTATAAGAGTTCTCGACACCATGAACATTCAAATGGTATAAGGAACATGAGGATTAGCTCATGGACCAACCTTAGAAAAAACTAGCAAGGGCATTTTTGAGCCATTTTCTTGGGTGTCATGTAATATCTCTCCTGAATTATAATAATTTATTTCATACCATGTGACATCAATAACTCAAGAATATTCAAGGAAAGAAACTTAAATGACATACAGGGACAAACATGAGAGCGACACACCCTCACAATCAACAAGAGTAGAACCTAATAATTTCAAGTATTTTTTTCCAAGGTATCAACTTGTTAGTACAATAATACAATTAAATTTTTTTAAGATAAGAAAACTAGGTAAGACATAGTGATACCTTGGTTCACCTTACATGATTAAATTTCTTTTCTGAAATTAAATGCCATTAATACCTTAATTAATAAGTTGGAAGTCGTGTTGGTTCCTCTATCTTTGCTTGCCAACAATGTGGGACCTGGGTTAGGGTTAAGGTGATCCCAACCAAATGGATATGATCCTTATCCATCTCATCTAAGTGGATTTTGTGATTCATTGAGTGGTGTTATTGAAGTTAATAATATACTGCATAGGGTAGAACTTGGGAACCCTTGACCACACAATGATTTATTCTAACCATTGATTTGGATTTGTATTTTCAATATAGGAGATAGTATGGCTTTCCCTCAAAGATTAACTCAATCCCTTAACTACCTATTCCTCATTAAAGATTTATTTATTTCCAATGATAGAAAAAGACATCCATTTCTTGCATAACATTGGCAAAAACCATTTAGACCTCAACTTGTAGCATATAACATTCATTGCTTGCATGCCATTGGCAAAATATGGCCAACTTTGGGGTATGACAAATATATTTTATAGGAAATGAACAATTCTTGACTTATGTCAAGTTGGAGCATCGAGAAGATTATCTCATGCAAGTCATATGATTTATCAATCCGTGATTACCTTAGAAGGAGAGGAATAGGCTACATTATAAGGGTTATACTATGTTATACCTATATACCCTCATAGAGTCCTTTAATTTAATCATCTTTTGTTTCCTTAAAATTTAACTCGTACACTAGGCTTAACTCTATAACTAGGAAAAGAGACTCCCACCTTGAAATAAGCCAAACCTAAAAACTTAGGATACAAATATTTTTTGGCATTGGTGTGAAAGGAGAAACATGATGGTATTTTGATCCCTAAGGTACTTTCAAACTAGTACTCAATTGATAGAAGCAATCTGATGCATACCAAGGAAATCTAGGTAGAGGTAGCCAACATGTAACTAGACTTTATATATGAGAGCAAGTTTATTATGGTGTCTTGTTTAATATTGAGGATGAAGCCTACTTTTCCCAATGAATTAAGTAAGATAATATATTTTAATCCCTTTTGTTTACTTCCATTCCTCTCTCTCTCTCTCTCTCTCTCTCTCTCTCTCTCTCTCTCTCTCTCTCTCTCTCTCTCTCTCTCTCTCTCTCTCTCTCTCTCTCTCTCTCTCTCTCTCTCTCTCTCTCTCTCTCTCTCTTCTCTCTCTCTCTACATATATATATCATATTCAACATTCTAAATTATATTTATTAGATGCATACTTGGTTTAAATTCTATTAATAGGTATAATAATTTAAATCCAATTATAGTATATGAAGCTAAATTTATTATCTCCGTGTTTCACATATACATTATTTTCCCTGTAAGTGAAGGGGTTTATTATAGGTATGGTAGTAAGGTCAATGCCTTACTAAACCCACTAGATAATATAGGCGTCACCTTTATTAGGCAGAGTTTAAAACAAGAGGATTAATGCATAAGGATGGATGACTTTTGCAATATAATAATTAATTACCAGTAAAATAAACTACTTAATTCAATTGTGAAGTCAAAATGGCATTTGCGTAATGATATTGTGATAGGGATTCAACTATGTAGTTTTTGAGCCAAACTCATTGACCCATGTTTTATGAGTAATGGTTCACAAGAACCCTTCTCTCATGAGTGAATGGTACACTTATCATTCATTGCATTTAGGTGATGCTCACAAAGGTGATGCATTGGGCTTTCCAGGGAGGTCACTCATCCCAATACTACTCCAACCCAAGTGTAATCAACCATGGAGTTTCCTCCAAGGTTAAGCCCACTCATCGGTTTCATTTCATTGTTCTAATTACTATTATTTGTGACTCTATTACCCATTGGATATGCATTGATCTCTAGTCCACCTAACCAATTTCATATCATTCACATGATACATCAAACAAACACTAATAAGTAGTTTATTAGTAAGTCCCGTGCATTCATAACCTTGTAATATAACAAATGTTAAACAAATTAGCTTTATGAATGTTATGCTTGCACAATATTATCAGCTATATAGGGGTTATATGCAATCAATTTTTCTTAACCTAGTGACAATTTCTAGGACTTAGAATGCAGTTGGGGTTGCAACCACTTGTTGATTGTATATTTTGTTTGACTTTATTACCTATTAAGGTATAGCCCTAGAAACACCCTCTTGAGTCTAAGTTGATCTCAAAGTGTAGGAGAGACAACCCATTCTTGTAGAGTTATCTTATATTCCTCCATATTTCTATAGATAAAAAGGGGTGGTAGGTAGACAAGTAGGATAGATTATTGAGTCTTGTGCCCGCCTACTTGCAAGAGCTCGAACTGGCTCCACAAATCCCTCATTATTTTTGCACTGACTGTTCACTTGCCATCCCAACTATAATTGTGGGTTCAACCATTGCTTGAATATATTCTATAGATGGCCTAGCAAGCAGGATTAAGTTCCCATCAGGAACCGACTTCACTCATTTGTTGACAACCCCAACCTCGTGAGTGAAATTTTGCTCTAAGTAGTGTAATGATTTTGAGACCTAACATAGATGTTCATTTATAAGGTACTAAAAACATTATTGTTTCATTTCTACCCCTCAATATTATGTATTCTTTATCCCCCCCACATATAATAGTCCAATTAAATACCTCATAATAGACTTGTTTCTATGGGTATTACGATTCTTTGTATGGAATTTCATGTTTTCACAACTTAATGATGTTTCAAATGTGTAGATACTTGATGGTTCATATAGAATGATTCATTCATATAACATATTAGGTTCATTTGATTTTTTTAAAAGTAGAAGGGCCAATAATTGAGTAAGGTTGCCTAATTATGAATCTATAAGAATTTCTTGTTTGTATAAATGCTTATAGACGTGACTTTCAAAAATAGTATTTGAATAATTCTTATGACAAGTCACATCAATAAATTAGTAAACATATAACAACACACAAGTACACATAAAACTTTAAAAATCCCATTTCATTAAAAAGCCCTAGAGAATATCTTTCCATAAATGTCTCAAGTGAAATATTTAGCTTCAACACATTATTCATTCTACCATAAAGTTTTGGTTAATTATCACATCAAGCAAACACCCCAAGATATGGTGTCCAACTGGTGGTTACTCTTCCACCTTAAACCTATATATAAAGCATGATGCAACTACCACAAAACATTATTGATAAATGTGTTGCTTTTGATGATAAAATTTTCTCTCAATTTTTTAACGATCAATACCAAATGTTCAACTAAAATTTGGAAGACAACTAAATTTACTTCCAATTTATTTGCATGTCTAGACACTTACTCTTAAAAATTGCAATTTGGAGTAGTATTTTCAACCAAACCACGAGTATGATTTAGAATTTAAAACTATGAGGAAAGATACAAATAACCTTGGCGAATCTAGTAAGTCAAATAATATTATGAATTGTAAATCCTTCGTTTAAAAGACATTGGTATTAAACTAAAATCTAAGAGAAGCATCTCACTATATGCAAGTGTGATCTCAAAGGATTCTTGGCTTGCATTATTCTTAGAAAATATAATAATGAAATTCCTACCTTGATAATCTGTGTATGTTCTTAACCGGCTAAATCCATTCAAATCATTCAACTTCATATTAAGGTTTTTTCAAATGAGGATAATTAAGTTTGAAATTAAATGTCCCACAAAAAGTAAAGCCAAGAACATCAAAGAATATTAGAGCAAGATTTGAATGTTCGAAGTATGATCCTTGTGACTCACAGAAAACATCTCTTTTAACATTAGCAAGAGGACATTTATTGCAATGTTTCAAATTATAATGTTTTGTCAAAGATTCATGTAATACCCATCTCCTTTGCTTTTCTACATTTCATACTTTTGTGTGTGTGGATTTGGCTTTATGCCCATGAATAGTATCTTGCTTAGGACTCTTCATTGTTGCCGTGTATGTGGTCTTAAGTGTTTATTTTATGCTCAATTTTGGTATATGTCTATGATCGTTCTAGACCAGTAATGTGATATATTGTTGCATGGTGATTTGATTATATTGTTGCATTGAGATGCATGCTGTTGGAATCAATGAACACTGAGACAGGGGGTGAATCAATGTTTTATAATTTGCAAACTTATTAAGTTGATTCTTAAACCACCAGATGCACAAGAAAGAAAGTAATATGCAGAAACATAAAGCAATCAACCATGCAACCATAACACCAAGATTTTTACGTGGAAACCGAAAAGGGAAAAACCACAGTGGGATTTGAACCCACAATATTATTATACTATGGCTAGAAATATGACAATATTACATGAGGGGAATGCACTTGCATTCAGGCACACTACCTAGAGCTCATTGTTCAATTACAAAAAAGGGCTACAACCCAAAGGAAGGCTCATTGCCTTAAAGGATAATAAAAATGATTACAATGATGAATGAACTGAAGTATAGCATCTAACTATGCCCAAATGTAGTTCTGGTTAGGATCAAATTCTCTCTTGCACCTGATCTGTCACTCTGCTCTATTTTCCCGCTCTATCACTCACCAGACCACCTAAACCTTCAATCACATTCACCAAACTTGCAAATTCGCTCATACAAATTCTCTTCGCTCATAACATGCATCAAAATGATCAACCAAATCAATCTTATATATTCACACCAACAAAAAGAATCATTAACCATGTGAGCTTCACAAAACTACACACTATGAAACATGTAGTAACATGTCGGCTCAATCCATCCACAAATGCATATGCGGACCCAAAATAGATGATGACAAGCTTCACATGCAAAGACACAATTACCTCGAACACAACACGAATCACCGAAAACAACTCAAGCATTCTGGATCACATAATACCCAACTGATCAATATGTTAGCTCTGTTCTTCTAGAATCACCAGACCTTGAATCTTGCACTAGAATCGACACCGGAGGCTGGAATTGCAAAGTAAGCTGCCTCAAATCATGACTCAACTATAATAATCACCACAACCCAAATTACAACACCAATGTCAAGATATGCACCATGATCTCATGCTTTACCAGTTACTGTGTTCCACCTTCCAGACTTATACCTGATAAACAATATGACTTCCGGTAGATCTAATATGCATATACCAGATAGAGTTTATTGACTGAGTTGCCATCAATGACAACCCCTAAACAATATCCATACATGAATCCTCACCGATAGAGTGTCTCTTGCCAACACATGCTTTCATCCATGTGCCTGGTTGTGAGAGCCATTGAATGGCTGTTTTGGATACTTGACTCATTGGGTGATTGCTACAACATGACATAGACCTAATGCGTTTTGATGATCGAGATAGACATATTTCATGATTGGTATTATCACATATGAAATGTTGAGGTGACTAATGAATAGAATGAGAATAGTGATGTTTGTTAGATCAATTGATTAAAGTAATGAATCATATTTATGTTATTTTGATTTGATGAGATATCATGTTACTAAAAATGTTTTGATGTTGACCCCATTCGGGGAATTATAGTACATTTAGTATTGCAAAGGTATGATCTTGAAGATGTTATTTAATGTAGTAAGTTAGATTAAAATTCTTATTATGATGTTTAATTGATGGTTAGATGTGAAAGGGATGATATCATAACATTCAATTATATGAGAATGCATATGATGCTAGAATTCCCTTCAATGATACAAGTTGTTTATTTATTTATGTATGTATGAGGATGTACACTTGATGTGTGAATGTTTTAGTGACAAACATGTACCATGCATCGACTTCACTTGGCTTCACAGGTTTGAGTGTGTCTACATTCCCTGACGATGGTTACCAGGAGATAACACATTGGACAATTATCCCGAGCCTAAACATCCCTTGATTAGGACAATTTTCCTTGATTTTTCTATTTTGACGATTTTAATTATTTTATGGTTTTGAGCCTCGACTACCACAGTTGGTAGCATTTGGATACCTATTGGTCATGTCGAGTCAATCCGTGATGATTGTTTTGTTCTTTAGTTGGTCATTTATCACATGCATTTATGGTACTTTTATATCATGAAGGTAAATGAATATCATAATGCCCATTAAGTCGGTTAGGTATTTGAATTAAAAGTTCTTTTGAGTGATTTTATATTTGGGGCTTTTGAGGGAATTAGTCTTATGAATTTGTTACCTCTAGTTTTAAACTTTCGACCATCTCTATCAAAAATCAATTTTTAGTTTAGGCCCTTTACCAATTTTTCAGAATTGTTGACTAAGTCACGGGTTTTCAAATCAAATTATAATGGTTCTAAGGTGTTGAAAATCACAGACCACCCCTACCTCCCTCTAAGCTAAAACAATATCGTTGGTCATGAATAGTTTTAAGGTCCATATGAGCAATCAAGGTATTTTCGTACTCTAGCATTGGTTCTAAAGTTCTAGAAATCTTTGATTAGCCGATCATTCGTCAAAGCTCACTTCTTTACGTTGGTTGCCTTGAATAATTTCTTTAGTTTGCCAATCGCCCGACTGTATTTAGTGTGTCTTGCCACTCAATTTAACATCTCCTAGGTTGGCAACTCTTTGAACTTTGTGCAGAGATTGGGAACCTTTGCATCCACCCGACTGCATGAATTTTTCCATTTTTCAAGATGCAATCTACTCAAAGATCTAGGAAGTACATCTCCATAATGGTAGATTAGGTGGCTAAAGCATGTAAAGTTACTGACATGATTTTTGAAGAAAAAATGATATTATTTCTCGCTGCTGAAATTTAATGAGTTGATGATGTTGTCCATAGATGAAAGGTGGCAATATTTTGAATTCATTGTTTCTTTAGGGATTTGCTAGAGAAATGGAAAATTGACAAATGGCATGTCTTTTGAAGTAGTCGGAACTATTTTTTTTTAATTATTTTTGTTTAAGGATTTCTTTGGTCAGTGCTTGATATGGGTTATTTCCCCATTTTGAAACAGTATGGTGCTTCCCCATGAAGACCGATTCCCCATAGTTCAGCCTAATTTGAATTGGATTCAAAAGGAGCAAGAAGACATAGTTGCTTAGTTGAACAGAGTTGTGTGGAGAGAAAAATAATTATGTTGAGTATAGGAGGCCATTCTGGAGCAAGAGGAGAGACAAGCTGAAGTTCACAATCTTCTTCCACAAAGGGAAAATTGTTGTAGCTAGAAATCTTGAGCTTGAAGCGAATTAATCTAGTGCACATCAAAAGTCTACAACGAAATAAGTGCATAAATAGTTATTGACCCAAGTCGATGTGGAGCAAAATGGTTCTCACAGGAGAAGGTGTCACATATGTAGTTTAGCCTGACTTGTTATTAGTTGAAGACCCGCATAAGGATATCCTTTCTGGATTGATGACTCTGGCTTGGAAATGCAAAAGGAATTTTGCAAAATACATGAGAGTCATCTTAGTGTTGGAAGAAGAAGAAGAAAAGGTTGAAATGCATGATGCCCAACTCTAGCTCGCGATCATAGTGGGAAGAAACCTTGTTCCCATTGTTAATTGACAATGTTGCCATGTGATATAGAGTCAAGCTCTCATAGGTTGTTTTTGTTTTATTTTGAATAACTGTTTGGTTCTTTTTCTCGGAATGGTCGCTTTCAAAGACCGTTATTTAAAAAAAAGACGGTTACCAATTGTGGTCTATATATATGTCAGATAGGAGTGAGGGGAAAGAGAGTTTTTCTTTGGCAATTTCTAAATAGATATTTTATAAATCTGAATGCAACATCATGGGTCACAAACTTTGAGTTATGGTTGGTGAATTGCGTCATTCTTCTTATGTTGAAATACTATGCACTTGGGTTATCTTTCTTTTATCTGTTGGATGAAAACCTGAAATTTGCATGTGCTCATTACTGTGAACATTTATCTTTGAATGAATGTACCAATAATGTCTTATTTCTACAAATCTTAATATTTTAGGTCAATCTTTGTTAATTGTTTGATTATGTTTTTGTCAAAGTCCCATTCTTTAACCTTAGAGCCTTTTGGTTAAAAGCTTCGCCTTTCTTGCTTTCTGGTAAAAAGCATAGCTCGAAAAGAATCAAATTACATCATAAGAGGGAGATGTATCTCTAAAATTCAAAGGAAATTGCTATTCCAATAGCAATTTCTCCAACTGTTAGTTTCTATTTTTCTCTCGCCTTGGGCATTTGAGTCATCTTTGAGTTGTTTTAGAGAGACAAATCCGTTAACCAATATATTTTTGGCGACTCTATTAGAGATAAAATGAACCGATATTTTATTGTCCTTGATATTTAATCGTGCCTTCCCAAGAATAGAGGCTGACAACTCTGGTTAATTAAAGATCTCACAAAATATTTCAACACAAAATCCGACCCGTGCCAATGGTTAAAGAATTGGCCAAAGATGACTAGACACTCCATTCTTTCTGGGATGCTCTCAAATAAAGTGTTTCTAAAGCTAAAAGGGGAAAGTTGAACTTGTTTGAAGATTACAAATCTGCATTGTTGCTAGAAAGTTTGCATCGTAGGTATTACTTACTCGAGAATCTTGATCGATTGCAAGTTGTAGTTGGAAGATTAGAGATACTCAAAGAACAAGAAAAGGAAAACCATGTCTCTTATAATTTTTCTATTCATGGTGAGCAAGATTTTTCTCTAATATTAGTTGAACCTAATGAGTCTTTGGCATCCCCAAATGTTGATTGGCAACAAAAAAAGATCTTGAACCCAACTAAAAGAAAAGAATCAAGAACTTTCATGGCATGCATGCAGTAAGAGCAACTTGAGAAACCATTTATTTCCCTTGAGGAAGAGGTATCATCGAAAACACCAAGTATTGTCCTCATTCTGAATTGGAGTCTGAAGGAGTCATATGGTGAATTTTTAGGTGTTGTTATAGATGAAGATGGTCACATCACTGAAGTTGAAATGAATGTAACTTCTGATGACTTTAGTAATGCGAAAAAAGTACAAAAGGTATTGCGTTCAATTTTTTTATGAGCCAAAGCCTTTTACTTTTGAAGTTGATGAATGATGTTTGGGGAAGCGAAAAAATAGAAGTATTCTTGAGAATATCGAAAAAGGATCTTTAAATCATATTCAAGACAAAGAATTTTTTGTTTTTGATGATGTTCACTTAATATTTGATGAAGATGAGATGAAGATTGGGAGTATAATAGAAGAGAGTGAAATTAAACAATCAAGGGCATGTATGCAACCCGAATTATTAACATTCAAATTTCGTGATGAAGAAAAGGGGTCATCAAAAGAGGTGATATATCCCTCTAATGCTATTAAGAATTGCTCTTATAAAAAAATATCATACAGATTCAAATGGTTTCATTTTGGCTTCCCACCACTTTTGACTCTAGTTCATTAGATGAAGTAAATAAAATCGAAGAGTCTGGTAGCTCAATGATCAAGCTTGATGAAAGTACTAGTGAATTGCAGTCTCAATTTACTTACGTTTCTCATGATGATTTTCTTGGTGTAAAAGGAGGAATTATTGAAGCTAAATTTGACCCTATGCCTTCAGAATGTGCTTTTTCAAGCCTTAGGGATACATCCATATGTCTAGAAATCGCCCCAATTACCTACCCAAGTGGAGGTGATAAAATTATGATCAATGCCCACCTATGCAAGATAATTTCAAACTTAGTTTTGACAAGGCACACTTTCTTCCTTTTCAAACATTAGGAGAGATTGAATGAAGAAACAATGATAAGAGCAAAAATCTCCCTTTTGGGAATGAAAGATTCAACAGTTGTGATTGCCTAAAAGACTCTCCTCTCCTTCAACATGGGTCTTCAAGCCATGATCTTCGTCATAAAGACCTTTTGAAATATGCATGTGCCAACATGGGAAAAACTATTAGGAATCCTTATAGTGTCAAGAGTCAAGCATTTGATCAAGAGAGAACTGGAGCAAAAGAATGTCAAGTATCAAGGAAGAGTCAAGCAATCGATGATGACTTGCCAAGAAAAATCTAGGAATAAGGTTTGCTTCATGATGATCTCATTGATATACTTGAAATGTAAGATGAGGATTCTCATTACTCTGATGAACTCCTTGGATATTCCAGACGTCAAATGTGTATTGAAGAATTTGAAGTTCTAATACGTCAATTCACCCAAGAAGAAGTGATCAACAACATAAAAAGAGAGGCTAAATATATTCCATATTCAAATATTTTTGATGAACGGTGGTTATTTAAATATGTTGCATTGACTGGAAACTACACACATTAGAAACTTCAAGACTAAAGTTCAAGGACCACGTTTGCTATTGAGTTTGTAGGAACCCCATGGTTGCCACCCATTATTCCACCACGACATTTATTTTCCTCAACCAATCAATGGGTTCACTTAGTCCACCTGGTGTTTGTTTCAAGGTAGGGTTCTCCTACCACCTTGACCCAAATTTTTATTGTCAATTCTTTTTGGTGTGTTAAGTTTCTCGAATTTTCTTTCTTCGCTTTCATGTTGTCTTTAGGTTTTTGGTGCGACTCTGTTGCCCTTTGGAATAAGGCTTCTAGCCAAGTGTTTGGGTTTCTCTGCGTCCTTCTATAGTCCTTGTTCCCATTAGAGCTTGTTGTTACCTCTAGTTTTAAATATTCAATCATCTCTATCAAAAGACGATTTTTAGTTTAGGCCCTTTACCAATTTTCAAAATTATTGACTAAGCCGTCGATTTTCAGATCAAATTATAATGGTTCTAACGTGTTCAAAATCGCCGACCACCCCGACCTCCCTCTAAGTTGAAACAGTTTCGTCGGTTGTAAATAGTGTCAAGGTCCATATAGTCAAGCAGTCACGGTATTTCCAGACTTTGGCATTGGTTCTAAGGTTCTAGAAATCTCTGATTAGTCGATCAGCCACCAAAGCTCACTTCTCTACGTTAGTTGCCTTGAAGCGTTTCTTTAGTTCACCAATTGGTCAACTGCATTTAGTATGTCTTGTCACTCAAGTTAACACCTCCCAGGTTGACAACTCTTTAAACTTTGTGCAAAGATTGGGAACCTTTGCATCCACCCTACTGCATGAATTTTTTTATTTTTTGAAATACAATCTACTCAAAGATATGGGAAGTACATCTCCTTAATGACAAATTAGGTGGCTAAAGCATGTAAAGTTACTGAAGCAATTTTTGAAGAAGGATGGTACTATTTGTCATTGTCGAAATTTAATGAGTTGACGACCTTGCCCATAAATGAAAGGTGGCAATATTTTGAATTCACTCTTTCTTTAGGGTTTAGCCAAAGAAACAAAAAACTAACAAATTGGCATGTCTTTTGGAGGAGTGGAAACTCAAGAATCTTAATTATTTTCGTTTCAGGATTTCTTTGGTCAGTGCTCAATATGGGTTATTTCCCTGTTTCAAAATAGTATGGTGCTTCCCCACGAAGATCAATTCCCCATAGTTCAACTTGATTTGAATTGGATTAAAAAGGAGCAAGAAAACATAGTTGCTCAGTTAAATAGAGTTATGTGGAGAGAGAAAACTAATTACGCTGAGTATAGGAGGATAACTTTCATTCTGGAGCAAGAGGAGAGAGAAGTCGAAGTTCACATTCATCTTCTACATAGGGAAATTGTTGCAACTAGAAATCTTGAGCCTGAAGCAAATTAATCCAGTGCATATCAGAAGTCTACAACAAAATAAGTGCATAAATAGTTGTTAACCTGAGTCAACATGGAGCAAAATGGTTCTCACTGGAGAAGGTGTCACTCCTGTAGTTTAGCCCAACTTATTATTAGTTGAAGACCCACAAGAGGATATCCTTTCTGGATTGATGACTTTGGCTAGGAAATTCAAAAGGAATTTCGCAAAATACATGAGAGTCATCTTAGTGTTGGAAGAAGAAGAAGAAAAGGCCAAAATGCATGATGCCCAACTACAACTTGTGATCATAGCGGGAAGAAATCTTATTCCCCTTGTTAGTTTACAATGTTGCCAGGTGATATAGAGTTAGGCTCTCATAGGCCGTTTTTGATTTATTTTGAATAATTGTTTGGTTCTTTTCTTGGAACGGTCACTTTCAAAGACCGTTATTTAAAAAAAAAATGGTTACCAATTATGGTCTATATATATGTCAAATAGGAGTCAAGGAAAAGAGAGAGCTTTTCTTTCACAGTTTCTGAATGGATATTTTATAAATCTAAATGCAACTTCATGGATCATGAACTTTTAGTTATAGTTGGTGAATTATGTCATTCTTCTTATGTTGAAATACTATGCACTTGGGTTATCCTTCTTTTATCTATTAGATGAAAAACTTAAATTTACATGTGCTCATTATTGTGAATATTTAGCTTTGAATGAATGTACTAGTACTGTCTTATTTCTACAAATCTAAATATTTTAGGGTAGAATCTTTGTATTCTATTTTATTATGTTTCTGTCAAAGCCCCCTTCTTTATCCTTAGAGCTTTCTGGTAAAAAGCACACCTCAAAAAGAATCAAATTACATCATAAGAGGGAGTTGTACCTCTAAAATCTAGAGGTAAATTGCTAATTCAATATCAATTTCTCCAAATGCTAGTTATTTTAAAGAGATAAATCTGTTAACCCATAGAATTTAAATTGCATTTTTAATTATATTATATACCATCTCTTAAACCGAGCTTATAACCTGGAATTAAGACACTTGGTGTGTTTTTCATATACTCCCCTTCAAAACCTAGTGTATTTTTCATATTCTCTCCTTCAAAATCCTCTTCATGGCGAATCAGTGTGTTGATGAGCATGGATGATTTTGGAAGAGATATCTTTGTGGTATGTAGTTGATCTATTTGGGTTGGGAAGGTCATTTGGTGGCTGGAATCTTGTGGCCAATGGTGGAGAGCGTGGATTGCAATTTGAGAAGGAAGCTTCTCTCCAAGTTGAGGTAGGAGACTCCAATCTCCTTCTTGTCTTCAATTTGATCTCTTGAGTGCTTGCAATGTGTTTTATTATGGATTCGAAACCCTTATCTATAATGAAACTCAACTTTGAATGTCTTTGAAAGATTGTATAGTTGCTTTGAATGTGGGTGTGGGGTTTGGATATGGAAATGGAATGTTTTTGGGAAACCAATTCCTAATCTTTGTGGGAGACTTGAACGAGTGTTTTTATAGTGTTTTTGAAGTGTCATGAGGCGGTTCTCAAATGGGTTGGTCTCCAATTTGGCCTCACATGCCTCATTTTTGTCCACTTGGGTCCCCTACTTAACCTCCCAGATCTCGATTGAGTTTTTGATCCAGAATGGTGCATTTGCTACATAATGGTGCCTTTGATACACAATGGCATAATTGATGAGATTTGGTGCATTTGTTCACCATATGGGTGCAATTGATGCCCAAAATGACACATTTGATCACCAGAATGGCACTTTTATCCTAAGTTGGCTAGCAGACCTTGTTAACCTTGTTTTGGCCCCTAATTGATTCTCAATGCCCTATTGACACTCATGTGACTGATCTATGATGAATTTTGTATGATTTTGTGTTGTGTCATGAAGAATTGCATTTGTATGCTTGATTTGGAATCAATAAGTGATGGGAATTCTAGACTCAGAGACCTAGAGGTTGCTCCTTGAGTAGGGTCTTGTTGGGGTTGTGCTCATGACCTCTTGTGATGCTATTACAATGAACATATACGTATCTATGCCTTGGTCTCTTCATGCATAGGCAATTGAGTATGTTTATTGATGCATTGATGTGGGTATGTTGAGTTGCAACGAGGTTGTTATTGTTGTTTGACTTGTGCCTTTCCGGGTGCACTAATGTGTTAGCTCTTGTTATGAGCAATTGGAAGTATGCTTGTGAGCTTATGAGGAATCTTGATATGGATACTTGTATCATCTTATGTGATTGCACTTTTTTGTGGAATCAAGTGGATCCGATACTCTTGGTAGCATGACCAATTGAGTATGCCTTGTATGGGATGATATCACATTGTATAAAAAGAAACCTATGATATTATTGTGAATATAATGAATGGGTCATTGCATTATGTGTTACTTTGATACCTCATTCAATTGAATGGGATGAGCTTAGGACTATGTACTAAAGTGGGTGTAGGGACTGGCTCCCAACACACACTCGATCCAAAGTGGTATGCAGGCAATCACGTTGGGGAGTTTTCTTAATCAAGTGATAACTTAATAATAAACTTGGGTGGGATAAAACATTAATAAGCGATAATTGCTGCCCCGAGCATGCCTTGAGCGCAAGTACGAGGCTAAGGATGACACTCCCTACACTAGCACTCTAGTATCTAGATCTTGATTGTTGAGTAGTACCCGATGGATTTACTATTGCTTGATCTTTTGGTTATCTCGTTGTGATATATATGTCAGATGGCAAATTTGGTGTTGCTCTTGTGGGTGCCTCCTTGTACTTATTATTGCCAACTAAGGATGCTCCCTTGCACTTTTTGTATCTTACTTGTTGATTGCTCTGGCACATTCTTTTACTTGATTGTTGCTCTTTGATGTGAGCGATGGATTGTTGGCTTATTATCTTGATGTGGCTCTATTACTCTTGTTGGGTGTTATGTTTATGTTGAGCATTTGCTCCATGTCAACTCTTGTGTAGACATATTGCCCTTCCTTGTATTCTTGTATGATTGTTTGGGCTGTGTGACTATCTCCATGAGCATGAGGGGTGAATTGAGGGTACCACATGGTTGGGTGGCATTGCCAACCACCATTGGTGGTCGAAGGAATTGGTTTGCCACTAGCTTGATGGATGCTACCTCCCTCCTCAACACCGGATTCTACTCCTTACTATATGGTGTAATCATTTATGTATTGGATCAATGTATTGTATGATAGATCATGTATGTATCGAACACTCTAGTTGGAGATGAATATATAAACTAAGATTGTATCATGTATTGGTATGGTTTTACGTGTATCGATGTTGGGATCGGTCACAAAGTATGATCTCTTATGCTACTTTATTATTGATGCATCACTATGTTATCATAGAAACACTTCTATTGGTGTTTTAAAATGAACATAGATGTGATGGTTAGTGCCGGAGGTTGATTTAGTCATCTCCTAATGGGTCATGAGATGTTCACCTAGTCTTGAATGTGTTGCTTAGTAGCGACGCCAGGAAACTCTTAGAGGCAACTTGAGTTGTCTCGATTGGCGTTCCATGAGTTTAGACCCTCCCATGTGCACAATTGGTTAATTATTAGCTAACTTGATCTTGAGGTTGATCATTATACTTGTATATGCAATGCATCATGACATTTTAAAAATACAAAATTTCCATGCATTTCTTGTATAGTTTGCTCTTATCCTCTAGGGTTCCTTGGCATGGTATTACAATTCAATCATGGAGTTTTTGAGTCAAATTCAATGACCTGAATTTCATGTGTAGTGGTTCACATGATCTCATCTCTCATGAGCATGACTAGTTCACTTAACACACATTATATCTAGATGATGCTCACAAGGGTTATATATTAGACCTTGTAAGAGGCAAACTATCTCAATGCTACAACTTAATTGTGTTTGACCATGTGGTTTTCCCAATATCATGCTCACTTATCTTGCTACCATAGTTGCAAAACCTTTGACAAGTGTTGTGCCCTATGAGCCATTCATTATAGAACCTCTTTAACTCATCCATTGACAAATTGCATAGTGTTTTTCATGACGTCTATATAGTGTTTTATTTGGATTCAATTGCATAGTTTTTGAGTTAAACTCATTGACCCATATTTCATGCATAGTGGTTCACACAAACCCATCTCTCATGAGCATGAATGGCCCACTTAACATTCATTGTATCTAAGTGATTCTCACAAGAATGAATCATCCAAACATCCCAAGAGTTCATCCAATCTAGTACTACTCCAACTCAAGCACACTTAACCATGAAGTTTCTATCAAAATGAAGCTCGCTTGGCTTGTTGCCTTATTTGAAAAACCTTAAACAAGTATTGTGCCTCGCGGTCCATTCATTACAGAGTCCCTTTTGCTCAAATAAAATATCATATCTTTTTATTAATTTCATTTTCTAAAAAAAATTAACATAAAAAAAAATTATTCCAAACATCGAGTTCAAAAAGCAAAATTAGTCACATGACTACCTAAATTAAATCAAATTCATTCAGGTACTTGTAAGGGATGTGCACTAGGGAAAAACATTAAAAGCTCATTTCCCTGCAGCTCTAGAAGGACTAAGGATGTTTTAGAACTAATTCACTCTGATTTATGTGGACCTATGTCTGAACCATCAATAGGAGATTCATTATACTATGTAATATTTGTAGATGATTTCTCTAGGAAAACTTGGATTTATTTTCTTAGAAGCAAGGAATCTGAAGAGATACTTAGAAAATTTAAAGAATTCAAATCTATTACAGAAAACCATTCTGGTAGAAAAATCAAAACACTAAGGATTGACAATGGTAGGGAATACACTACAGACTTATTTAAAGAATTTTGTAAAGATGCTGGGATTAAGATGGAGTTTACAGTACCCTATAATCCTCAACAAAACGGGGTTGCAGAAAGAAAGAATAGAACAATAGTAGAAGCTGCAAGGGCTTTGTTATTTGATCAGAACTTAGAAATTGCACTTTGGGGGGAGGCTTCTAACACAACAGTATATATTCAAAACATATGTCCTCACTCTCATATCATTGACAAAACTCCTGAAGAAGTCTTTACTGGAACTAAACCTGATATTAGCCATCTCAAAATATTTGGATGTCCTGTCTATATTCATGTACCCAAGGAGAAAAGAACTAAACTAGAACCCACTGGGCAAAAAGGGATTTTTGTAGGATATAGTGAAACTTCAAAAGCCTACCGAATATACATCCCTGGTCAAAGACAAATAGAATTAAGCAGAGATGTCATATTTGAAGAAGATGTAGCTATTAACAAAACAAGAAGTTCCATTACACATGAGACTTCAACCAACTCCATAAATTTGGAGGAAGATTCTATTTTTGAAACGCAGAGGGAACATCCTAAGGAAAACACATTGGGACAAAAGAACACTACTACTGAGAACCCCAGGAAAAGACCACTATGGGCCACCAAAACAGTACAGGAAGCAGAAACCTATGCAGCACCAAGAGGAACAGTTAGGGAAAGCAAAAGACCTTCAAGATTTTCTAGCTATGTGACTCTAATGTTAGAAATCATAAATGTTGAACCCTCAAATGCAGAAGAAGCCCTTAAACAACAAGTATGGAAGAATGCCATGATAGAGGAATATCAATCTATCTTAAAAAATGATGTATGCAAAATTGTGCCTAGACCTAAAGAAAAATCAGTTGTATCCTCTAAATGGCTCTTTAAAATCAAGCATGTTGCTGATGGCAGTATAGAAAAACACAAGGCAAGATTTGTTGCTCGAGGCTTCTCACCGAAAGAGGGAATTGATTATGAAGAAACATTTGCACCTGTTGCTTGATACACTTCAGTCAGAACAATCCTAGCTATAGCAGCATCTAAAAGATGGAAAGTTCATCAAATGGACATGAAAATTGCGTTTTTGAATGGGAAAATTGATGAAGAAGTATATCTAGAACAACCTGAAGGATTCGAGGTAAATAATGCAAAAACACATGTATGCAAGTTAGAAAAAGCACTGTATGGATTAAAACAGGCTCCCAGGGCATGGTACGAAAGAATTGACAGTTACTTATTGGGAATAAGTTTCTCTAAGAACATTGCTGATCCAAATCTGTATTTTAAGACAGTCAAAGGTGAAATGCTGATGTTGATACTATATGTAGATGACTTATTAATTACAGGAGAAGATCATCTCATTACAAAATGCAAACAAGAACTAGTTTCAGAATTTGAGATGAAGGATTTAGGATTACTCCATTACTTTCTTGGATTAGAAGTATGGCAAAGACCAGATGGTATTTATCTAAATCAAGGTAAATACACCATTGACATTCTAAAGAGATTTGGAATGTTGAATTGTAAGTCAATGTCATCCCCTATGGAAACAAATCTTCATAAACTAAAAGAAGCAGTAGTAGACTCCAAGTTTGCAGATCCGACATTATACAGGCAGATTATTGGATCACTGATGTACCTTGTCAATACTAGACCTGATATATGTTATGTAGTGAATGCACTCAGTCAACACATGGTTGAGCCCAAAGAAATACATTTAGTAGCAGTAAAACATATATTGAGATACCTTCAAGGTACTCTGGATTATGGACTTCACTATGAACACACTGAATTGAACCTACATGGATTCTCTGATTCAGATTGGGCTGGAAGCGTAACAGACAGGAAGAGTACTTCTGGATTATGTTTCAGTTTGGGATCAGCTATGGTATCTCGGATATGCAGAAAACAATCTTCTGTAGCCCAGAGTTCTACAGAAGCTGAATATATAGTTGCATCCATGGCAGCAAAAAAAGCAGTATGGTTGAGGAAACTGATAGTAGGATTATTTGGTGAAAGCCTAAAACCTACAATCATTCATTGTGACTACCAAAGCTGCATTAAACTTTCAGTCAATCCAGTTTTCCATGATAGATCCAAACACATTGAGATTCCATATCACTATGTAAGAGATATGACATAAAGAAAGGTAATAAAGTTGGAATATATCAATACAAGAGATCAGACAACTGATATTCTCACCAAACCTCTAGCAAGAGTGAAAATTGATCACTTCAGGAGGTTTCTTGGTATGGTTAAAATATAATTATTGATATATATAAAGATGTTTAATTATGTAAACTTCTTGTTCATATAAATGAGTATATGAAATTTATAATCTTTCTTGTGTACATTACTAAAGGATGACGATTCTCTAGTTAATGAAAACTTGTATTTAAACATTGTAAGGTGACGATCTTACAAATGTTTGGAAGATCATATAAACTGAAAATCATACAATTTGAATATCAGTAATATGATAAGTTATGGTAGACATTATGTAAGTGTATTAATGTCAGTGCACATACAATAACATGGATATCAAAGTGAGTATATCCTTGGTATCACGCGTTGATACTTCACACCTAGGTGATGAGATTCTCATGAGATTAGTGTTGAGCTCTAAAGTGATATGTATTAGGCCTATTCTTCTGAGACTAAGAGGGAGTGTTAAGTTTATAGTCTCAAACGAATGTCGCACAGTAACGATCGTACTAATTGCATATTTGTTAGCAGACTTAACTAACAATACTTAGACATAAACAAACATCCTCAGTATCTCTTCAATTGTTGACGCCAATGTTGGGTAGGATCGTGACTCCACATAGGGGTCACGACCCTATGTGGAACCACGATGGTTCCACATACGATCGTGGCTCCCTGTGGAGGCACGATCCAATATGTGAATGATATATAGATGCCAAACACGTTCCCTGTAGATGTCAAGAAAAGATAACAGAGTATAGGCGACCCGTATACAGATATATATGAAACTCCATATTGACATTGCCAAAGATTCATTTTATTACGTACAGTAATAAAATCACTGCAGAGATCAATCACAGATATATGTAATTTGCAAACCAACAGAGGCAATTCGATAGAAGAATAAAATCGAATTAACAACATACAGAGATCAGAGAACTAATTAAATAAAACTATTCTAACAGTTTGTTTAACATTTACATGGTATCAGAGCCAGGTCCAGGCTAGGAGCCCCAAGCACACGAGAGGTGTGGCTTAAGGGGGGGTGTTGGTGTTGAAAATAAGCCACACCCAGACCGACGATGGACTGGTCCAAGAGGGGCCAGTAGCTCAGTGGTAGAGCACTCTAGCAACGTATGGAAGGTCCTAGGTTCGAGTCCTAGCTGGTCCATGTCTCAACACCAAAAAATCAAGATTTGCAGTCTTTTAACAAAAAATAGTGTAATATTAAAACAAAAAATTAACCATTGAGTTGAGGAGAACAATAAAAGAGCTTAGTGGTAAGCTGACTTTCAAAATCAATGTGGATCTACTAATTATAGGGCTGGGGGCCTAGCTCGATTGGCGAGAGCTGAGCTTTCAATGGTAAACGCACGAGGTCAGGAGATCTAGTCTCCCCCCAACCCATGTGGTATTGAAGGAGATTTTTTAGGAATTTTTTGAAGCTGGGGTCCCATGAAATTCGTAGTACACTTCTGCTTAAAAATTTAAGCTCCTAAATTGAAGGAAGCTGGTGGTCCCATGGATAGTGTAATTCAGCGTAAAAATATAAACATAAATTCCGATTTCCCTCTAAATTTTTTGTTGGCAGGATTCATTAAATATTTTTTGGTGGGAAACAAATTATAATTGACAAGTGGAATAAATTATCCCTAAGCTGTCCCCATTTTCACTCGCTCAAAAATGAAAATATAAAAAGGAGCTTCTATTTTTCAGGGGAACATTCCAAACGATCCCGTAGCCCAAATTTTTGTTTTCCATAAAAATAGAGCCCAAGCCCCTCCCATGGGAAAAAAAGCCTAAGACAGGTTGGATGCTGAGCTGGGTCATGGAGATACCTCTAGAATAAAAATAAAAAATAAAAAATTATTATGCCATCTTTAAAACCATTGCTAAAGAGTATAAATACAAACAAAAGAACCTCATTTGTTGTGTTGTTGATTTCAAACACTACTAAAAAGCTACTTAAAACAATCAAAATGACTTCAGTACCATCATTTCCACCATGTTGAGATGTAGAAATTATGCAATATAAAATGCTTTGGTTTAATTTATGTTCGATTCCTATGTAAATGGATGGCTACTCATTTCTTCTTATGTACGTTGTTTCAACACATGATGGCGTATGGCAATAAGAAGAAACATAAGGATTATAATATCAATATCAATCACTAGAATGACACATTCACCTACGAAGAGCTTCTAGACAGATGATTGGAGGAATGGAAAAGACAAAATTTACTCCTAAAATACCAACAATACTTTGAAGTTTGTACAGTTGATAAAAAAATAAAACTAATACATCATCAAATTATATGTTACGTTTCAAAAGTCCTATAGAAATTTAATTTTAAGCATAACAACATTATATGACCAGCTAAGTGATCATGAGATGAAAAAATGTAGTGAAACTCACTCCCAAACAATGGCTGCCTTGTTAAATGATACCGGATAAAAATTTCTCTTAAAGTCACAACCAACTGTAAAATGTGTTTCTTCTGCACCTCAACAAACATTAGATTAAAAAAAACCGACCACTGATAACTATATGTTTCTTCTTTTAAGAATTACTTTTTGGTGAAAGCAATTGGTGACAAGTTTCACAAAGTGGTTGAGGTATAACTTACAAATTCAAAGCAGCCCAACTCCAATGACAATCTCCAAAACTCCTAATTTGAAAAAAAAGCATCTACTATCAACTCCCAGCGTTGTCATCTATGCATCCTGAACTTCTCTAACACTAAGATTGCTTGATAGTGCCGGTTGTGTGTTTTTGGTCTCCAGTAATGTAGAAAGTATCAGAGATCAAATGGTTAGTCATCTTAACTAAAGCTGGACTCATAAATAAAAAATTATTTATAGATGATTTCCATCTCATTTTTAACTTAATATCGAATTGGCACATTAGTATTCCATGCAAAAATTTACAGGATCCATTCTATAAACTAAACCATTGTAACATTCACCGCACGGTATGGCATGTTGTGAGAACCAAGTTAGTGGTGGATAAAGATGATAAAAGATTTTGCATTAATTATCATATTTTCGAGGCATCTGAAATCAAAATTGTTCAACATTCTACAGAGCTTTATTATGGAAATTTCTAAAACATATTTACATATAGAATGTAACTACCACCATTGTTTTTGTACTTAACATAAATTGTTTGACCTTCTCTATTGTTGAAGATCAATTAGATATAGCAGCTTCACTAACATTCACTGCACACAATGAATTATACTTACTCTGTTGGGGTGCTTCTCTAGACATCCACAGAATTTGGCCCCTTCTAGTCCTCATAAACAAATCCAGATGCACTACGTTGAAAATAAAATTTTGAAGTTCCGCAGAATTTGGTCTGTAACGAAAGTCCATTCTGAACAATGCTTTCATGATATTCTCAGACAATTGCGCCCCTGGTTGTTGCAATGCATTTTGAATTAGAAACAGTCAATCTTATTGCACATTAACATATGGAATACAATGACCTCCCACAATTTCTCTGAATCAAGAAATCCTTATTCAGGAAATAGGTTTCTCTGCAAAATAGATTACATTACCATCCCAGAAAGTCCCTCACCTTGATGTACCATTGGGAATCGAATCTAATATATAATGACCAAGGTTTCCTATCCTGTAAAGATGTACTAACTTCTTGGAAACTTTATTCCGTCCAACTTCACCTGAATTGGGAGGGACCCTAAAAGCTTTTTGCAAAGCAATCAACTGACTCTCAATTAGATGTTCAAGGTCATCTTCATTCTCTAAATTACCCTCAAACCCTGAAAACGTTCTAAATAGAGCCTTCTTAACTTCAATGGTATGGTCCTACACAAATGAGGAAGCAATTAGAACTTTTGAAATCATCTATCAATAAAAAAAAATACAAAGTTATATAACATGATTGCCATACTCTTGCAATGGTATTACATACATGAACAACACTAACACAAGGAAATAAGAATATGGCATAGTTAACTTTGCACAATACAAGTTTAATACTTTAACCTACTTTTGGAGGAAAATTGCGATTCCATTATTATGTTTTAAAATTAAAGGACAGATTTATCTCCACAGGGCCTGAGAATTGAGTTTGGAGCAGGACGAACATGAACAAGAAACTAAATCATATTTCCATGTAATCCATTGTGAGATATAAGCTGAAACATGTTTGATGATTGTCTTCTGATTTTCGTTTGTCAAATGATGATCTCAAATACTCATCAAGTGTCACCTAAACTATGCTTTATTGTTTGCATCACTTTTTCCTCTAAAAGAGATATATTGCATAAACGAGAAAGTTTACAAAAGCCAGAATATTTTGTTTATTTATGTTCTAACTAAGAAAATGTTGATTTTGTTTATGTAGAGGGGGATGGATTTGTGTAAAATTGATGGTTTCATACTCAGTAAGTGTTGCCTAAATGTTGCACCAATATAGTTGATGCTCCATGAGTTGACTTGTTCTTCAAACATGTTTAATGCAATTTTGGGCTACCATTCACTATTATTTCTAATCATGACTCTTGATTCTTGAGTAACTTTCAGAGATCATTGTGGAAGCTTCTTGGTTACCATTTAGGCTGCTTCACTTCCTTTCATCCCTAGATCGATGGCCAAGCAGAGGTTGTCAAATGAGCAAGAACAAGAAATGGGACATCTATTTGCATATACTTCAACATAATTTTAACTATGCTACTCGTGTCTCTACAAGGAGTTCTACATGGCTTCCACAATTGACATCTCATGAGATTTTAGCTGCTCTTCTGACTCCAGGTACATACCACCAATAGGAGCACAACAAAGCTTCTTCCTTTAGGAAAAAATTGGTTTAGCTTCACACCAAAATTCAAGATTTCTTTTAGCATACTCAGGCCAAAATCAAGGCACCCCATGACTGCCATCAAGTACATCATCCTTTACAAATTAATGGTTGTCTTTAGCTTCAGCTGGATGGGCAGACATTTCAGCTTTCTATTTAAATTTCCCAGTTCAACTTAGCATCCACGATACTGCCAATGAGAGTCAGCTCAAGTTGTCCAAAAACAATCTAACTTGGACAAGAACGTTTCCATCGCTCATCTTAAAGATAAATGTTAGGACTTTCAGCATCCATTGATTGATGATACCTTGATATTCATACTCACATTAATTGCAAGAAGCAAACTGCTACTTGGTTTCCCATGAAAATACACTTTCATATTTCTGCAGGATATATCAGAAAGACACACTTTTGCTTAAACAGTATCCCTTTAGGCACTTCACATGTGCCACCACATGCTGGGTTTAAGAGGAGAGAAGAGTTGTACTATCAGGCACACCCACATAGGTAAAAGTCTAAAAGACTAGATGGCCTTGGGAAAACCTTTCCTTTCACATTTATCTTTAACCAAAACCACACACAGATTATTGGATTGATCCTTCTTGGTGAAAGAAAAATGAAAACTATGTCTGGAAGTGATTCTTATTGTGTCACAGAGCTGCATATCTTGCACTTCCAAAAGGCTAATGCTATGGAACAGAAAAACACTGTCGTTATAGAGGACCTAAAGTTATGCAACATACAAAGACTGAAGAGGCGGCCTTCTGCACTCATTAGCATTAAAAAGAATTCTGTTCCATAAATGCATAGGGGAAATCCCAACTCAAATTAAAGAACAAATAATGGAATTTTTTAGAGAACTCAAGTTGTGTATATATCTGTAAAATGCAAATTAAACTGAACATGAAAAAATATATAGAGTACAAATCAGGTGCTCCAGAATTTGTTCTCTATGGAACCATTTTTATTGCATGCTTAAGAATATAAAACTTTAGCTATAATATGGAATACATAAAAGCCTGAAAGACCATGCTGTGAGATATGCAACTTTTCTTGGTCACAACTTATGACAGCATCCCAGACAAGGAAATATGGTAATTGGAAGAAATTCACAAATCCACCCTCAAAATATTTTGAAATTAGCAATTATTTTTTTCAGGAGAAAAAAGACAAATTTGAAATTAATAAATCCATCAATGCTATCATTTCAAAAGTTTATGTGATCCATTTCATTCCAATTGCTAACATCCATGGGTACTTTCAACGTTAATCACAATTGTACAAGGTTGCACGGTTACGGGGGTACTTGGAGACTTTGGAGATTGGTGCTGGTTCCAGTACGGCTATTTTTTCAAAATAGGAGACATGGGTACTTGGAGACGCCAATTTCTTTAAGATATAATTTAATTTATAGAAATTTTGAAAATATATTGACATTGAACATTAAATATAATATAATAATCTAGTAATAGCTGTTGCAACCTTTTAAGAATCCTTGTGACCTGCATTTGTTTTTTGAGCATTGTTCTTTTTCCATTTGTACTGCATTTTGATTATTTTGTTGCCTATGTTTTTTATTTTATTTTAACATTTAAGGGTTTCCTTTTTTTTGTTTGGCTCGGAGATGGTGGGAGATAGGCAGATACGTTAGCGGGAAATCTCCTCTCTATGGAGACGTTTCCAACCAAGTTTCCGGTGCAGGATACGCATCCGAGTCTCTGGTATGAGTACCCAGGGGCTGGGTACGAGTACCCATGCAACCATGCAATTTTATTATTCATTTACCTATCTTTATAAATCCCATATAAACATTTATCTTATCTTACAAGGAAAAAAATAACGAAGGCAATGAAAGTGAAATAAAAGCAACAGAATTACAAGTTGTGGGCAGTTGCAAATATCACTCAGTACTTCTCTTGTTATCTAGCAAGATAGGTATGTAAATGGAATGGCTTGAGATTTACCTCTGTGTTAATCATTCTATTTGATTTTACATTCTTCTTTTTCTTTTTCTGGTGCGGAGAGACTTCAGATCCATCACCCGTTCGACCCTCTGAAAACATATGAGCAGAATCTTCATGGCCTTTACTCTCCAAGTCTTTCCAATGTAAAGGTATTCGGTGGGTGTTTAGAATTGCAAGTAAGTACTGAGCAACTCGATCCTCACCAACAATAGAATCTTTTATAGCTCCTACAAAATCCAACTAAGTGAATTTCATGACCATTCAAATTCATTTCAAAATGCCTCCATTAAGAAAGCAAGCATTCATAAAATAAATATCCCTTCCCTATCCCTTTTTCTGGCAGATTTTAGGGACAGCCCCAAGACATATCGTAAGGTGGAAGAAGTTCCCTTAGAAGATCCCCATTTATGGGGGCCTGGAGAGATGGCCTACCATGCCTAACATCCCCATGACATCCCGCTGAAATCAGGACGTTCCCTAACATTTGCTTTCCTGCCAATATTTTTTATTCTGTCCCAAAATAATGAAGATTGCAGAAGTGGGTTGATTCATATTCATGGATGTGTCAATCAAGAAAGGAGGATTTATGAATGGAGAAATGGAAATGGGATTACTCAGGACAATTAACTGGGTATATGTAAATATATAAGACTGGATTTGCTTATTTTTTCATAGATTTGTTTTAATGGTGTTGAAAGTCTGGGCCACCAGGAGTCTGTCTTTTGCAGTGGAAGTTTGGCTTCAGCTTTCTTTGTCTCAAGGATTTGGATCGCAGTTTCCCCTTGTGTTTGCATATGATGACTTTTCTGACGAGTCAGCTGATTTAAAATTTTCAATTGGGGAACAACAAAAATAGTTGGTTTGATATTGCTTCTGGATTAGACTGTGTGTAAGTTTTTTAAATCAATGTTTCGCAGTGTTCCACGGCCGTTGGGGATGGGCTTCGGGGATGGGGGGGACTTGGGCTTGGGAGGGGGAAACACGTTTCCGTGGAACACTGATGTTTCGGATCACACTCCACGATCTATCATCATTTTTTTCTCTTTCTTGATGATGGATCACGGAGTGTGATCCGAAACGTTGATTTAAAAAACTCTCAGTGTCTAATCCAGAAGCAATATCAAATAAATTATGGATTGTGGAAATCTTATATCATTAAAACATAAATGGGACAATTAACTGGGATTCAAGCAAACCTTTCAAAAAATTTGACCACAGGTGAAGTTTATAACAGTAGCTTCAGCAATGCCTTCATGGTGCTATAACTTTAACATTTAAGATTTGACAATTGACATTGTTATCAATCAGCAGCTGCAGAATGTATATAAACACACACACACACACATCGCCCTGCCAACCTAAAATTCAGGAAAGGATGGCCAGACTCAGAGAAACACTGGTTAAAACTGAGGATGATTTTGTACAGTTAAACACAGATGACAGAATTTAGCCATACCATTAAACCTGCAGTGATTATGATGAGACATCATTTATTCAAATACTTTATAAGTCTAAGATTTTTCAATCAAATACCACCATGATATGCAACAGAACATTCATTAGGAGGAGAAGAAAAAACCATATCATATTAAACAGAATTTATCCCAATCTCTTTGAGACCATTATCCTTGTATATAAAATAAAGGAAATAATTCTCAGTTGGCACAAAAACAGTCACCTGAGCCTCACTCAGTTGAAGCTATTTTATTTTTCTCACCACGATACCCAACTTCAACTGATCCTTATAAAGTATGCCCTTCTAGATTATCAAATCTTTACAATCAGAATAATTCACGCAAATCTTCCTTTAGAATATTCCTCATATAGTGGCATTTAAATTGCATTAGAGTGGAGGGAATAAGTACTACATTATCATCATACCTGTCAAGGACAGCTTTAGTCCTGTGTCGATGTCAGGAATATTAGGAACCAAAATACCAGGTGTGTCAAGAACATAAATGCTAGGTCGGTTTGCAATCTGTGAAAAAACAAACACACACGTTAATTTCCTTTCCTAGATAGTTTTATCATGAAAGCTAATGACACAACTATTATACGAATTTTAGGTTCTATAATTAAGAGCAGTTAGCTTCTACCTATCAAATATAAATTCCATAACATTCCTACAGTGTTATTACAACTAGGCAAAACCTAGCTATATACAACTGTGAAAAATGTTTGATTGTCTTCAGAGCACAAACAAAATATGAAATCAGAGTTGAAAACAAAAAGAAACACAAAGAACAGAAGATAACGAGAAGGACAGACCTAATGCATAGGCATAGTGGATGTCACAAATAACAATTTTCTTGACAAAAAATGAAAGGAAAACATATCATCAGATAAAATTTATCAACTGTTTTAGGAAAGGTAAAACCTTAAATCCCGCAATGTCTTGGGTAACACCTGGCAAAGGGCCAACAGTCGCTCGCTTCAACTTCTCCTGTGCTAAAGGAAAGACAGAAATGAATATCAATGAGAGTGTGGGCGAATGCCTACATGGGCATATAAAAGATCTTCAAATACATCACATTTTTTTATAAAAGCAAAGTCATAAGCTGATATTAAAATAATTTATGTGCTACAAGAGCTCCTGATAAAAAGAGAGACATTACTTTAGGAGGGTAAGACCAAAAGGGCACCCAAAACAGAGTTGCATATAACTAGTACATTGAAATTAAGATAAAAGTCTGAAGTACCTTTCAGCAGTTGTCTAACAGGATATAAAGTCAGATAAATATAGTTAACAGGAGATAGACAAAAGTGCATCAAAGCAGCTTCAAGCATTCACGTATGATGATAGCCTAGGCCGTTGTAGGTCATTTTGTTATCTCCAGCTTCATATGTTGGTTGACAAAGGGGACTCCAGGTGTGGTGACCCTAATTGGGATTGCTTGGTGCAGATTTTGGGTCCAATCATCATTAGGTTTTATTGCTTTTTGTTACCACTATATAGATGTAACCAGTCGCCTCATATAGCTTCCTTGCTGGGACTTTTTGCATATTCAGAACATCCCCTGTCCATGTCCCCTTTCCTTGACAGCCTTGGGGACACCTCTTTTCCCCCTATTTTGGGACACCCTGGCATCTCCAAAATGGCCAGGGGTAACTCCATTCTCTCTTAAAGGCTAATTCATAAGAAACAATTATCTGTGCCACTTTGAAATCTATTTTTTCTCTCTTCTTTCGTGATTTTGATTGCATATGATAACATAAATCTGATTTTGTTCAGTTCTCTAGAAATAAATATTTGTCTTGGCCAGCATGCTGAACTGCTTTTGGAGCAAATGTAGAATTTTTTATCACTCTGTATTTTAGAAGCTGCAAAATTTAGAGGGCATCCTCTTCTTTGTTAAAGGCTTATTGACAGAAACCAATAACCTAGGCCATTTCAAAACATAAATACTCACCTTTTTTGATAGTTTTGATAAGCCGTCTGGAAATAATTCTTCTTCTTAGCAAGCATGGTCAAGTTTCAATTGCTTTGGGAGCCAAAGGACAATTTCTTAGGTTACTCTACATTTAAAAAGCTACAGAATTGAGAGTATTGTTTTCATCTGACAAAGCTGTGAGTTCTTTGGCTTCTTAAGACGGAACTTTCTGCATTTCCAAATTAACACATAAACATAACCAGTTAAATGATTGGAAACATATAGATGAAGTGTGATTTGAATTGCATTACCTGGTTAGTGGTTCTTGATGTTGGCGGCAATATTGTACACGGAAATAAAACTAGTTAATTAAGTTGTAATTGTGTTGGTTAGTTGGCAGCCAAGGGGTGGTAGTTGCCGTGCGACAGTTGGCGCTCGCACCCCCTTGGCATCTTTATATACTTCGGAATGTAACTTGTAAAGAGAACGATTATGACTGGAATAACATCTCTTATATTACATCTGATATCTATGGCATTATTATTCTGCATTACGTGTTTTATCTGTATGTTTTAAGTTATTCACCCGAGAGGGCAAACATTTGGCGCTGTTGCCTAGACGTACTCGGGAACGGAAAACGCGGATGGCGCACAAACACGATGGGCCTACCCGTTGGTGAGATTAACCCAAAGGCCAATGACGCGCAAACGGAACAATTGTCGTGGGACGTAGAGCGTGATGGCAAGAGGCGAAGGGGAAATTGAACCCTATAATAATCCCGGCACAATGTTGAGATAAATTGTGGCCGAAAGGAAAAATAATAAAGGTTTTTTTTTGTGTACATGGCGTGTGCTTGCTATGTACGGAAGTGATTTATGCCCAATATATTAAATAAAGATAGAAATAAAAAAGCAGAAACGGATGAGTGGGAGGCCGCGCAGAGGGCCTTGATTCTGGAGCAACAAGTAGAACGTAAACGGAGGCTGAGGCAACTTGCCGAAGGACGACCTGCCGAAGGGTGGCCCGAGGGGAACCAAGGAGGTGTCACAGAGGGTGCAGAAGCCGACGGAAATTTCTACGTGTCGCCAGAACACCGTAGGGTGCGGAGCCACGAAGAGTTTCTGGAGGAAACAAGGTTAAGGAGAGATCTAGTCGAAGAGACTCGGGATCGGTTCAGAAACTTATCCCTTACACCACAAAGTGAGGATCACCAAAGGGAGCCAGGAGTGGGTGTGGGTGACAACGAAGGGGATGATAACCGTACGGTAGGTGCCACACTCGCTAGGCAAAACACCGTACCTCCAGTCACCCATGTAGGACACACCACTGGCACCGGAGGGAGCGACGCAGGGGCACAAACACAGCCACAACCACAACCACCTCCAGGAAGACGACCCCCATCGATGGGGAGTAAACAGAAACTGCAGAAGTTCAATGGCGATGGGAAGGAAGATCCCGTCCACCATTGTCGAACGTGCGAAACCATATGGTCAGCGAATGGTGTTACTGACCAAAATGAATGGGTAACACAGTTCCCAGCAACTTTAAGGGGAGTGGCCATAGACTGGTACTCAGACATGGATAAGGCCAAAGTCGGCACATGGCCCGACCTGAAGAAGGAGTTTGGGATAGAGTTCCGCCTCCTGAGAGATGACAACGAAATAGTCACTGAGATCTATGGAACGAAGAAGAACAAGAACGAGACTGTCCGAGCCTATAGTTGGCGGTTGAAGGAACTATTGGGAAAAATGGAGAGTCAACCAACAGATGGGTTGAAAAAGCGATGGTTCGTGGAGGGACTAAAGCATTCTCTCCGAAAGAAGATGAAAATCGTTCCACCTACATCGTACGAAGATGCATACAATAGAGCGATGGATCTCGAGAGCAAGACCAAGACATCGAAGAAAAAGAAGAAGAAGGAGGATAGCTTGTTCGAGGAGGATGACTCGTCACAGGAAAGCAGCAGCGACAACGAGGCTGGCAAACGAGTGCAAGCGCTCCAGAAAGACATGGAGTGAATGAGGAGGGAATTCAAAACAATGAGAAGCACCAGTCGGACCGAAGGGGACATATGGTGCACTGAGTGCAAAGAGGAGGGGCACACAAAGGGTACTTGCCCGAAGAAGGCATTCTGCGAGATTTGCCAAGTGATGGGACACTCCACCAAGGAGTGCCCATACAACATGAAAACCTGAAGTATGCAAATGAGCCAAGTGTTGTTCACGGAGCAAGCCACAACATCCGCACCAATGGGTACGGCCCAGCAAACCAACACAACGACATCATTTGGAGGTTACCGGGACAACAGACGTGGCGGCGGAAGGAATAGCAACAATAACAATAACGGAAGCCGTATCCAGTATGACACCAAGGGCCGACCAATTATCCAATGTAGGGCTTGTAATCAATGGGGGCACTTCGCCCGTGATTGCACGAAGGAAGCCACCCCTCAGCACCTCTGCTGATGGTGTGGGCCAGGCGACCATGAGGACGCAAATTGCCCACAGGAAGGGGTTAATCTCCTCAACATTGAGAAGGCTGAGAAGACTGGTGAGAAAGAAGTATTGGCGATCACCCGCACCCAGACGAAAAAAACCACTTATCCCGACCCCCGTACAGAGAAGGAGAGATTACGGGAGGCAAAGGCCAATATTGAACGTGAGATGACGGCTGAACGACGGGACAACGAGGTGGCGAGTACATTATCCCGTACGGAAGCAAAAAATAACATCATTGGGCAAGTACTGCAGATGGAAGTACCTATAAGGGTAAAGGACCTTCTAGAAACAATGCCACAGTTAAGAACCGCCATTTTTAGTTCCATACAAACCACTGCGCAGGCACCTTTGCGTGCCACACAGGCGGAAGTTCCGGTCAGCCCCTCGGCTGACCCAATGTTGTTGGCCTTAAATAGTGGTCAGCATCCTGCTGTAGTAGAGATGGGAATTCTCGGGGCTATCCTCAAAGACACCATCGTGGACGGAGGTTCGAGGGTGAATGTACTGCCAGAGGATACGTGGAAGAAGCTGGGGAAGCCAAAACTATGGCCACCCACGTTCAACTTGGTAGGTGCAGACCAACACGACATCAAGCCACTCGGCACCCTGATGGCCCAGCCGGTCACCATCGGCACGCAACCTTTCATACTAGATTTTGTGGTAATCCCACTCAAGAAGAAGGGGTACGACGCCATCTTAGGCAGAGGGTGGCTGGTTATAGCAAAGGTGAACCACGACTGGAAAAAGAACACCCTTTCTATGGAGAAAGGGGGGCAGAAGTACACCATTGATCTGAGAACCCAGGTTGTTGACGAGGAATTGGCATCATCTTCGGAATCGGAGGATGAAGGAGAAGGCGACCCGAGGGATGAAGGACGGGGCTGTAGGGAGCCCAACGACGAAGGGATTCTCAAACTAGGAGAGTGCTCCGAGGATGAGACAGGGTCATTGAACGGGCTCTTCCATTGGCAAATGGAGGATTACGAAATGTTCCAGAGCTACAGGCTCGAAGTAGAGGAACCAGAGCAAGCAACAGAGGTGCTGTACCTACTGGAATACAGAGAGTATTGGAAGGGAGATGCCCCAAACCTCGATGACGTAGATAATCCCAAGATTATTGGCAATGATTGGAACCCTGTGTGGAAGGCCGTAGCCTTCAAAATCTTTATTATTCTTCTTCTTCTTATGTACGGGAAGGAGACCGTGGTTGCCGTAGAATTTGTGGTTCCAGGTCTTCGGATGGCCATTGAAAATAGACTTGCCACCAACGGGTCCAAATTGAAACCCTACCACGCGAAGCGTGCAGGGGACCTGAGAGGGCGGAAGGACACCCGAGAGGATGGAAGGGGACTCAAGAGGCCGGGCAGGTGACTTGAGAGACACGGGACCAACGCAGGAGACTCTTGGGCGAGGAAAACCGAGAAGGATGAAGGGCGATCCTAGAGACAGGGGACCCGAGCCGACGACTCTCTAGACATCTAAATTGGGAAATTGGGAAAAAAAAAAAAAAAAAAAACACTGTACGGCAGTTGACCGTACGACTGGGAAAAAAAAAGCAAAAAAGGAGGCACACGATGGTGGGGACCACCGTGCGGTGGACCACCGACGGTGGAACCACCAATCAGTGGGACCACCGTGCAGTGGCAACACCGACGGTGGATCACCGGCGGTGGACACGACCGTGCGGTGGACATCACCGCCAACAGAGAAATAAAACACGCAGCAGCCCCAAACGCACAGACACACAAACGCACTCCGCCCAACAACGCAACGCCCACGCAAGCACAGGGCAGGCACAGGAAGGTGGCCGCACGATTGGAGGTGTCAGTGCTGTTGTTGACTGTACGGGGAGGTTGTATGGCTGGGGTGCCATCGGGGACATTACAGTGGAACAAAAAAAAAAACGACGACGACCAGATTGAAAAAATTATTCGATGACATCTGGAGCTTGGACACTGAAAATATTGGAGTGTAGAAGAAGGGTTTTGACATCATAAAATATCACAGGAATGATGCGCTGCCCCAGACCCCGTGGGGGCGCTGCCCCTCGACCCCGCTGGGGGCACTGCCCCCAGACCCCAGTTTATTTTTGAGCTACAGTACACTTGTTGGAGTTGGGCGAAGGGCATTAGAGATGTCACGGTAAGTGTTGTGGTTTTCTGTACTGTGAGAAAGAAGCCTGCAGCTAAGCATTGGCGGGGAAGCCATAAGCCGTAGAGGGAGACGGATTTGGAGGTTGGGAACAAACAGAGTTTGAGGGAAGGCATTGCAGGTCCGCGCAGTTGTATGGCACTAGGGAGTTATTCAGTTCAATTATCAGCCTTTGGGGAGTGTGATGGAGGATTTGAGGTGTCTCCTAGCCTTTGTGCCAGCGGGTTGTGGCCACCTCCAGGCAGGAATGGTACGCTTTGAGGAACTTGGAGTATGTCTCGGCTGGACGTGAGGTTGCCTTGGTGGATGCAGAGAGGGCTTGGGAGGAGCTGACCACCAGGTTGGAGGCAGTACTAGCGTGAGACGTAGCTCAGCGTACCCAGGAGTTGGATGCCGATAGGGCAACGCCGGTGGCTATCGAGGACAAATTGGCTAGGGAGACAGTATCATTTGAGTAGCAGTTGGTGGAGGCTGAGACTGAAAAGCATGTTTTGCAGACAAGTTTGGTTTAGGCACAGGAGGATTGTGATGTCAAAGGAAGCACTAATGGTGAAATCCGCACTTGAGCATAGGATGGTAGCAGAAAAGGGTTTTTAAGCGAGGATGCAATAGGTGTATAAGTTTCGGGCTCGACTAGCGTCAGCAGTTCTGTTTAATGTCATCTCTATTTTGTGTTAAGTCGTCCGGAGACGACTTCTTTTCTTTTGGGGGGGATGATGTTGGCGGCAATATTGTACATGGAAATAAAACTAGTTAATTAAGTTGTAATTGTGTTGGTTAGTTGGCAGCCAAGGGGTGGTAGTTGCGGTGCGACAGTTGGCGCTCGCACCCCCTCGGCATCTTTATATACTTCGGAATGTAACTTGTAAAGAGAACGATTATGACTGGAATAACATCTCTTATATTATATCTGATATCTATGGCATTATTATTCTGCATTACGTGTTTTATCTGTATGTTTTCAGTTATTCACCCGAGAGGGCAAACACTTGATTCATTACCTGCAAATTTTAATATTGATGGCTCAGAGTCGCCTCAGACTACATAGAAGTTTAAAATGTGTGTCATGTTCATAGAGTTAATTGTTTGATGGATTTTTCTACCTATCTCCAAATTTCTCAAACTTTTACAATAATCAATTTAATGTAATCAGTATTTCACTTAAATGGAGGAGCCGATTTTGTCACTTGTTCCCACTCTTCACCTTGATGCTTCTTCTGGGCTGATTCATTTTTCTGTTTTTGAGGTTCATTTTCTTTACTTTTTGTCATATACCTTCTTTCATTTCTAATTTTCTAGTGAAATTTTCTCTGTCGTAGTCCAGCTTGTCACTTTTCATTTAAAATAGATTGCTTTCCCCAACATCTAGGGAAATCTTTTCCATCCCCAAAATTGAGGGAAATCTTTTCTGTCCCAAAAACCTAGGAAAAGTGCTGGTCTATTTGAAATCTCCAAGTTACTCATATTGCTAAGCAGTGCTGAAATTTTGCATAATTCCAAGTCACAAGGGGATCTTTAAATGTCTTCTCCATACCCTTCCATATAAACATGCATTGCAGGTTAATTATCCAATCTTGGATATTGCTCTGTATTTTGATGAGACAGATAAATAGGAACAGCCTATATAACTACTTTGATAAGTTGGACCTGATCAACAAATAAGAGCCACCTTATTGTCTATTGTTTAGTTTTGATTTATATTCCATTAATTAAGGCTTCCCAATGTCTATTTATTGAGTTCCCGTGTATCAGGAATCCCAGACGATTCATTGGCAGGTGGCCTTTATAGATCCCAAGATTTGAAGAATTGTTTTTTCTTTGTGGTTTGGGATATTTGCGAAAATGACACTTGAATTATTGTCATTTATTTGTTGCCTTGAGGCCTGTTGGCAGCTCTAGAGAAATGATTTAATTCTTTCTATTTTGCTAAGGCAAATGGTAGAGCATAAGACAGTATCAATTACAAATTGATACACTGCATATCTGTTTATTTACAGTTGGCAGTCCATAGATTTTTCTTTCCTAGTGGTGGATGTAGACCATTGCAATAGATAGCATTTTGCTTGTAAGCCAACTTGTTATAATAATCTTTGTTGGCGTTATCTAGTGATATAACTGCTTGTGATTCTGTCACTGGCAATTGTGTAACTAATAACCATAAATCTTGACATTCAAACAGTAAAATGATGTAAATGCTTGTGATTTGGTTGTAACCAATTACCATAAGTCTTGACAGCCTTATGACAAGTGAGGAAGCATTGCTCTTTGGGTTCTCTATATATCGAACAATTGTATTAACACTAACTATATATAGGAAAGTTCTGATCACTCCATGTTTATTGTGTCAGAGTTACTTCTCAAATCATTTTAGTTGCTATTATTTGGTAGTGTAGAATTTAGTAGAAAACATTCTAGCATCATTGCCTTTGTAAGCTTGGATCATCGAAAGTGGGTTAATGGAAATGTTAGTCGAACAATACACCAAGAATGAGAAAACAATCTAGCAAGAGTTTTCAAATATTGGTGAGATCTATCAATATGAGAACACATTCCAGAAGAATCTGAAAGAAATTAACTACTACGAGACACAATCTGGATGAATTTGGCAATCACTGAAGATGTTGACAAACAACTTAAGTGCCTGCCCCAACTCCTTGGCAATCACTACATAATATTGCATGACCTTTGTGTTGAACATGAATATGAAGTATGATGACAGAAAATCTTACACTAATATGAGGAAAGTTCTCATCGTAAGGAAGAACAAAGATCAAAGGACCTACGCCAAACCTGAAGGAATTAAATACCATTGATCTTGAAGAAAAGCATGAAAAGTGAAAAACTAGCAAGTGGGTTGACAAAACTATTTGACAATCTAACCAATTACTAGAACAGCAACAAAGAAGACGATACTTGTGAGAGGCAGCCTCTAAATAAATTCATGGAAACAAGTATAGGACACTAGTTGGGGCTGAAGCAAAATCAAATGTGGATGCCAAAGTTGAAGCAAAAGTTAAAATCGGCACCAAAACCCAAGGAATGGTTTGATTGACACCAAAATGTTATACGCCACTGACAAATGATGAGTAGGTGGAGAGAATTGTCACACAGAGTTTCAAAGTAGAGGGAGCAGATGTTTCAAGGATCTCCACAAATATAATGTATAATTTCAAAACTTTAGAGATCATTGTGGGACCCAGATTTGGAGATCACCTCCCTCTGCTTTGAAATGAGATTTGGAGATCACACAAGGGTATTTGTGCAACACAAACATTGTACCTAAATTTGAAGAAGATGAGTAGGTGCAGATAACGGCTAGCAGCACAGATATACCTAAAGTTGGATCATTGTCCCAGAGTTTTAAAGATACCTTTGAAGGGTTGTCCAACTTTAGGTAACATCCATTTTCTTTCTCTGTTGGGAAAATGGGCTTAAATATTGTACCTTGAAGATCCTCTTTGTACATCTGAATTGATCCTTGGGCCTCGGGATTTGATCCCTTCGGCCCTAGAGTGATTTGTAGCATGTTTTAGTCTGGAATGTTCAAAATGATGAATTTGATAATGATGATTTCACTTTACAAATTGCAATTTCATGAGCAGAAGTTTTTTGCTTGTGAGTTCCACCATAAATTTCCCTAATACATCACATTTAGAAAAGCTCGTATTGATGATTAAATTGATATTAGTATTATTATCCAACCTATGTATTAATCATTACAGTTCTATACCTGGAAAACGAATACGAGAAATCTGATACAAAGAATTGATAAGGGCAGATTTTCCAACATTTGGAATCCCAATAACCATGACCAGAAGTGTAGGCTGCCTTGAGATTGCTTCTTTCAGTTGTGCTTCAACTTGAACTAACAGCTGCATGAAGACAAGAAAGACATTAATTCCCATCCACGGTGCTAGAAACATTCCTTGAGGGAAATAATCTTTAAATTGTCCCAGTAAACCACAAAGTAGCAATGACTAGCATTTTCCATAATTCACTGGAGAGGAAGCAAGGAGAAGCTCTTAAGGACAGAACCATCAATTATAACTAGTTAGACCTTGGTTTAATGCCATTCACTCGACAACAATAGGCAAGATAATAGTCATGTTATTGCAAAAAATTGTAAAACATCTCATGGTTTTTGCACTGATTGAATTGATGAGTGAAAAGATTCCAAATGCCAAAAAGGAACTGGTTTAACAGGAGCTGTCTTATTGCCCAAACATTTGCTACCTGGAGTGGTGTAGCCACCTCCTATTTCCACAAACAAAAGGTAGTTATCTTATATTCGCCATAGAGAAATGAGATCCAATCCCAAAAGCATGTCTTGGAAAATTTAACCCCTAAAAAGCAACATATCATATAAATAACACTTCACAATATCTGCGAAGATAACAAATTTATGAGCCATCAAGCATTTTTCTGCTTTCTCCTTGTTTAGGCATGCCAACTATAAATTTATTAGATATATAATTAATGAGCACAAATGATAAGTCAATGAAGAATTTTGTTCAAAGATAACAAACTTATTTAGAAAATAGTAGTTAAATTCTAGAAAATATAAAGTTCTTATAATTTTCAACGTTTGAATCATGGCCTGCAGTTCAACTGCTGTGTATTACAACATGAAGCAGGAAAGCAAAATAATTGCTGCAAATTTTAGGGTTGTCAAAACATTTGAAAACAATTACCAAAGAAATTGGTAATTACTAGCATATAAAGTATAAGCATGCATATGAAAAAAAAAAACTATTCATTGTCAAGATTTCAACAAAACAAAACAGATTTGTAACATCAAAATAAAGGTTAAGCAGAACTAAGCATAACACTAAACAGCATTATTGATATTATTCTAGTCCCAAATATTCTCATTATTTTTTCTAATGAGCCTATAGATTAAATAAATAATTTTATAGCTAAATTAGCCATGTTATTTAGTGAACTCAGCTTTGCTAGTGCATTAATAACATTTTAATTATGACTGATTGAGTAATTTGAAATTTACATAAATAAAATTTTCAAAAATATCTATATAGATACACGTCTTCCACTTTTTCTTCTAAGGATTCAAGCTTCCACAAAGGACAAATGTGACCCTAAGAAAAGTAAAGGTACATACAAGATAAAGTGATTGTGGGAAACACCATGCATTTGGGAAATTGTAGATCAATTCAAAGAAGAAAAAAAAACCTAGTCACCCAGGAATGCATACTCTGCCAAAATGGGGCTGTCCACATCCCAGCAACGTCTCGGGGGCACAAGGACGGGATGGGATGGGGCTTTTACATTTTGGCAAAAGGAAAAGTTTGAGTATTTGAATATTTTCTATATTTTAAATATAGAAAATACACTGCCCTTTTGTGTTTGCATAGTCTTTTTGTCATTGTGCATACGTTATATGAATATTTGAAATTATCTAAATTTTAATAGATGTCCTTTGCCGTCCCCTGAAAAATGGCTCCCTCTTGTTCCTGTCCATGAAATCCCCCCCCATCCCTTCTCCCTGAAACACGGGGTAACTTAGTCAAAAACACAATATTTGTTAAGGAATTTAGACAGTGATAGAGAAAAACAATAGTCTAATGCTATATAGTAAGAACAGACTTTCAACGTGATCGCTGATATGTATATATTGACTACCGATATATATATATATATTTGATTTTGCCAAATAATAACTGATGAATATGATAATTATCAACTGCTTGCTGTATCATGTAATTGCCATGGTTATTGATTATCATCCACAACAAGCGTCGATATTGTATATGTATATCGGTGAAGGGTTATGTCTACGTAGGGGCATGACTCCTACGTGGCTTTATGCCACGTAGAGTCATGACACTACGTAACCATAACTCTTCAACATATATTAGTCATCCTCATTAGTCATTAGTTATGTACCAAATCATTCACCGTGCTTGATACTATCGTGCTTAACAATAATACTTCAACTTCAATAGTCATCGAATAATACAATGATGACAGTCATTGATCTGCCATAAGCAGTCGGCAATATGTTAATGTTACTTTCATTCAATATATATATGTGTGTGATTTATGATATATATATATATTTCCATTCAAACTTATATATATGTATAATATATTGCTTGCTTCAATCCGAATGAGGCTGCATCCTTAACACTCCCTCTTAGCAAAAGAGGATTGAATTTCATTATTATGTTTAAGGAACAACATTCTAAATATATATTCATTTGGTATGAGCATATACATTCATTCAGTAATGCTTACTAGTGAAATACTTCATATCTCAAGGAGATATGGATTATCTAATCTCCAACACTCTGGGACAACAACTACATGAAGTCTATCAGATAACAACCTTGATTCTAGTAACAACTGTAAGATTGTCATTATCACAAGTATTATGTTCCTCAACATATTAATTGTTGTCCATTTTGTACCTTCGTTATCATGACTTCCAACACATCTCGGGACAACAATTTGTGTAGTCCGTCATGATAATGAATCAAAACTTAGGAGCAATAATTTTAGTATCATGACATCCAGCACATTCCGGGACAGCAAATTAATGTAGTCAATCATGATATGATTGTTATCATAATCTCCGACACATTTTGGGATAACACTTAATGATAACAAATCAATAACTCAAACACAACAAATTCAGTATCAAGATTTACGGCACATTCCGAGAAAGCAACTTAATGTAGTCAATCTTGATAACAGATCAGGCTATTGTTGAGGTCGTCACCTTACAATAGCGAACTTACACATACATCACATGAAAGATTGTCACCTTTCATGACATAACACACAAATGCAATATTGCATCCAAAATATTCATGAATATATCAAATTACATGACTGAGATTCAATATCAGAAATTTCAATTATAATTTAGTCATACCAAGTTTACCTCTAAAGTATTCCACTTTCAACTTTGCAAGAGGTTTGGTGAATATGTCGGCACTTTGCTCTTCAGTGCTGATGTAGGCCAATTTGATAACATCTCTGTCTACCATATCTCTTATGTAATGGTAAGGGATTTCTATATGCTTGGGATCGATTATGAAAAATTGGATTTACAGAAAGTTTGATGCAGCTTTGATTATCATAGCGAATCACTGTGGGGTTCAGGGGCTTCCCAAATAGCCCAACTAGCAATTTCGTTAACCACACTGCTTCACGAGCTCCCATGGAGGCAGCCATATATTCGGTTTCAGTAGAACTCTGAGCAACTGTTGACTGTTTCTTGCTAAACCAGGATATCATAGCTGATCCAAGAATGAAACAACACCCCGTTGTACTTTTACAATCAATGGAACTGCCTGCCTAGTCGGAATCAAAATACCCTTGGAGTTGTATCTCAACATTTTCATACTTCAGGCCAAGTCCAATAGTACCATGCAAATATCTCAAAATATGCTTAGCAGCCATTAGGTGAATCTTCTTAGGTTCGCACATGAAATGACTTAACACATTAGTAGCATAACAAATATCAGGGCGAGTGTTTACCAGGTACATAAGAGATCCAATAATTTGTCCATAGTATGTAGGATCTGTAGGTTCTGAATCTACTGCTTCACTTTTGAGCTTATGAAGATTTGTTTCCATTGGAGTGTATAAAGGTTTACAATCCATCATACCAAATTTGGTCAAGATATCCGTGGTGTATTTTCCTTGATTTAGGAAAATATAATTCTCTTTTTGCCATACTTCTAGACCCAGAAAATAGTGCAGAAGACCTAGATCCTTCATATCAAATTCAGCCACAAGATCTTGTTTGCATTTTGCAATAAGATGATCTTCTCCTGTTATCAACAAGTCATCAACATAGAGAACAAGTATTAACATGTCACCATCCGATATTTTGAAGTATATGTTAGGATCTGCTTCATTTTTGGAATATCCTAGCTTGGAGAGATAACTATCTATCCTTTCATACCATGCCTTGGGAGCTTGCTTAAGGCCGTAGAGAGCTTTTTTCAGTTTAGACACATAGAGGTTTCTATCATGTGTAGCAAAGCCTTTAGGTTGTTCTATATATACTTCTTCCTCAATAGCACCATTCAAAAATGCGGTCTTTACATCCATTTGATGTATCTTCCACCCTTTAGACGCTGCAATGGCAATAATGGTTCTTACAGAAGTATATCGGGCAACTGGGGCAAATGTCTCTTCGTAATCAATTCCAGCCTTTTGAGAAAACCCCCTGGCAACGAATTTGGCTTTGTGTTTTTCAATACTACCATTTGGTGCATATTTGATTTTGAATAACCACTTTGAAGAGACAACTGATTTGTCTTTTGGTCTAGGTACAATGTCCCAGACATCATTTTTTAAGATAGATTGGTATTCCTCAATCATTGCATCTTTCCAAGCTTGACATGTTAGAGCCTCTTCAACATTTGATGGTTTAGATTTCGTAAGCTCGGTGAGTGCAACATAGCATGCTTGACTTCTTGTTTTCTTATTCTCTCTAAAGATTTCATTAGGTTCCACATTATTTTGTTCAATCATCTTCCTTGCCCATAGTGGTCTTTTCTTGTTGTTAGGATTTTCAGCATTCTCAAAATTAGATGATTGAGGTTCATGATCTTCTATGCTATTCTCCCTCTGATTCTCAATTGTAAGATTTTCATCTGATTCTGTGATTTGATCATCTTCTGCACTTAGAGAGAGTTTATAAGCAACATCTTCTTTAAATTTGACATCTCTACTGATTTCAATAGATCTTCGTCCTGGAATATAAACTCTGTATCCTTTAGTGGTTTCACTGTAGCCAACAAATATGCCTTTCTTCCCGAAGGGTTCTAGTTTGGTCCTCTTTTCTTTAGGAACATGAATATACACGTGACAACCAAAGATTCCTAGTAGATGGCTTAAATCTGGTTTATTCCCTGTAAAGGCTTCTCCAAGGTGTTATATTCTCTAAGATTGAATGAGGGCATCTATTTTGAATGTACACAATTGTATTTGAGGCTTCAGCCCAGAATGAGATATGTAGATTTTGATCATGCATCATGGCTTTAGCGGCTTCGATGATGGTTCTGTTTTTCCTTTCCGCGACTACATTCTGTTGAGGATTATAAGGTACTGTACAATCCCTCTTAATCCCAACAGAAATGCAAAATTCTTTAAAATTTTCAGAGATATATTCACCCCCATTATTTGATCTTAAGAGTCTTTATTTTCTTCCCAGTTTGATTTTCCACTAAGGCTTTAAATTCTTTGAATTTCAATAACACTTCATTTGATTCTTTAAGTTTTATGAAATAGATCCAAGTTTTCCTAGAGTAGGCATCAACAAATATCACGTAATACAAAAATCCCCCTAGTGATGGTAATGACATTGGACCACACATATCAGTGTGGACAAGCTCTAGTACAACTTTTGATTTGTGTTCACTTGAAGGAAAGGACCCCTTTGAGTTCTTCCCTAGAGCACATCCTTTACAAGTTCCAACATGATCAGATTTTAGATTAGGTAATCTTGTGGTGATCTTTCCTATAGAAGGTAGGGCACTAAACCAAAGATGTCCTAATCTTCTATGCCAAATTTCATTAGAATTTGATACTTCATGATTTAGTGCATGTTTTTGAGCATTACATAGTTTATATAAACTACCATCTCTAGATCCTATAGGAATAGCATTCTTTATGTTAGAATTTTTAGGCCAGAGTAGAACTTTATCTTCATGGAAGGTGATGCGATATCCTTGATCAGCTAGTCCTGAAATAGAGACCAAATTTCTTTTGAATTTCTTTTGATACCCGGTACAAAAAGAACATCTTTCAATTGTAATGTAACTCCTGTTCTTAATTGAATTGAGCAGGTCTCAATTCCTTTCACTGGATAGGTAGAATTGTCTCCAATTGTAACTTCTTCAGTTGAGTGCCCTTCAAAGGTTTCGAATTGATCTCTAAATCCGGTTACGTGTCGTGATGCTCCGCTATCGATTATTCACATATTTTTGTTTGAATTTAGCTCACTTGATAAGGCTAAGAAGAATAGAGGATTCTCTACTTGACTTCAGCTATGGTTGCTTGGGCTTTCTTTCTTTCCGGGCAGAACCTGTGAGTGTGTCCAAATTTATCAAACCTGTAGCATTGAATCTTGGAGAAGTCTCTGTTTTTGTGATTTTGATTGTTATTTCCTCTCTTTCGTTTGAACTTCTTTTTCTTCCCTTTGTTGCTTGTGTTAACATGTAGTGCTTGAATTTCTCCCTCTTTGTTTGGACCCATCCCTCTTGTAATTAGTCGAGATTCTTCTTGAGTGCAATCGTTCTTGAGTTGATCGAATTTTGGTAGTGTAGGTCGAGCACTAATGCCTTGAATAAGGGATTCCCAACTGGATGGTAATCCCTTAAGTGCTATTAGAGATAGCTCCATATCATCTACATTATTTCCAATAGTTGACAATTGGTCTTTCAACTCTGAAATCCTCATGAAATAGGATGTAATTGTTTCTCCTTTGTTCATGTTGATATGCATTAATTGCTGTTTTAAAGTAAGCAATCTGCTTATGTTATTTATTTCATATGTATTTTGGATGGTCTTGAACATATCATAAGCTGCAGTTAGTTTTGATATGGTTGGAAGAACGTGATCTTTAATAGCATCAATTATTATTTTCTTAGCCTTGTTGTTGTGTCTTTTCCAAGTTGTTTTCTCTGGTTCGTCTTCGGGCATCTTTGTGTCTTCTTCTATATATGCATCCAATTCAAGTTCTTGAAGAATTGCTATTATTCGAATTTTCCATGAGACAAAATTGGATGCACCTTTGAGTCTATCCTCCACTCTAACACTGTTCACCATGATTGTTCTTCCTTTGATTTTGAATGCAAGTCTGAATTTTAATTAAAAAATGTCACTATTTTTATTTATTTCTCTACCAACTTGGCTCTGATACCATGTTAAGGAATTTAGATCAGTGATAGAGAAAAACAATAGTCTCATGCTATATAGTAAGAACAGACTTTCAACGTGATCGCTGATATGTATATATTGACTACTGATATATATATTTGATTCTGCCAAATAATAACTGATGAATATGATAATTATCGACTGCTTGCTTTATGCCACGTAGAGTCATGACCCTACATAACCATAACTCTTCAACATATATTAGTCATCGTCATTAGTCATTAGTTATGTACCGAATCATTCACCGTGCTCAATACTATTGGGCTTAACAATAATACTTCAACTTCGATAGTCATCGAATAATACAATGATGACAGTCATTGATCTGCCATAAGCAGTTGGCAATATGTTAATGTTATTTTCATTCAATATATATATGTATGTGATTTATGATATATATATATATATATATATATATATCCATTCAAACATATATATATGTATATAATATATTGCTTGCTTCAATCCGAATAAGGCTACATCCTTAACAATATTTGCATTGGTAACGTGAAGATGTTAGCTGAGGGGGCTCATTATATAAAAAGAAACTCATGGGAAGCTATTCAAAACATGCAAAACAAGAATACCATAATGGAGATAGTGGTTGGAACATTAGTAATACTTGGAGACCATTAACCCATAACCTAATCATATGAACAATTCACAAACTATGCAACTCCTTTTGACATCACTAACAACATAAAAGTAGGCATCACTAGTTTTTTGGCAGACTCGATAATAAAAACTTCAGAAATATCTCATTGATCCAAAAGTTTCCCAAGGGGTCTCAAAAGAGACTCAAAATGTTGGAAGGAAAAAGTGTAACATAGGTGTACCCTGATAAACGTTATTGAGAATTAGTTGTGCTTTTTAGTATTGCTTGCTTGGCAGTGTGTTTATTACTTTTTGGTTATGAACAGTTAGGCAATGATAGTGTCTTACCAACAATCATTCAATCTCATAGATATTTTAATTGGTATTTCAAATGTCAAATGTCAGGATAAGGGCGCTAGTGTGATAGGTAACCCAATACCAAGCATTGTACTGTACACTACCTTGCCCAATTAAGCTATTGTTCTCTTATATTCTTCTGGCTTACATTCATAATAAATAATTTTATTTCTGCTACTAATTGGTAGTGTATCATTTTGCTATAAGAAGCTATCAACAACAACTACTAGACTTCGTATAAAGATAAAGATGAATAAGGCCAAGATAATCTACTGATTACTGGCAAAACCCTTTGACCTACTCGAGTACTACCACTACGTAAGTTGGAGTGAACTTCAAACTGCCTCCTTTTTGGAAGTTGACAATATTCAAGCATGCTTACAATGTCAATTCACAAGTTTAAACAAAAGCCCAAAAACAGTTGTTCAGTTCAGACGTTATCTTAAGCCCTTACAGATTTGAACTGTAAGCAATCTCATCTTGAAGTTTTTATAATCAAAACCACCAAGAATTTAGGAGGAAATTCACTAAGAGAAAACTTCGGACTTCAATTATTGAAAAATTCATGTAGTTTCATCTGAATTATAGAAATGGCATCAAAAGTTTTTTCGTGTTGGGACTTCTGCAAACAATGGCACCATCATATTTTCTTTGAGGTTTTAGTTAATGCTGAAATCTCGTATACAAAATTAAGAAGCAAGAACCAGCATCCAAATCCTTGTATGCAAGTTCAAGATTGCCATGTGAAATGATGTCACCAGGTAGAAAGAGGAAATCCAAGCCCATAAACTTTGAGAACTGCATTTGATGGAGAGTTGAATTGGCATCTAGAATTGCCAAGTAAAGAGCCCATGTAATGTTGAGAGAGGATAATGATGTGTAAAATAATTGACAACATCGTATTAGAAGAATATGAGCTAAGAACATGAGTGGATAAACTTTAAAGTAATTTACCATCTAGATGCACCCTTTGATTGTTAGCCAAGCAACATTCTTTATTGAATTAGCTTGTTTTCCTCACAAAGTTATAAGAATTTTTTTTCTTCCTTTAATAGCTGGGGACCTGTTGATGTATGTTTTATCATTCACTGAACATTAGAATAAAACGTCAAGGACACTCTACCCTCTCTTGAACAAAATCACTACATGTGCCAAGATTGCAAAGAAAGACCACACGGTGACTCCAAGGTTTATATGTGCAAACGTGCGACTTTATGTTGGATAGCTTCCTTGGTTATGTATGCTGAAATACAAGGGAGACTTACACTCAACTAATATCATTCACAAGTTAGGACTCAGACGAATTTGACAGTAAATGCTCTCTTTTTTCTTTTTTTTTTGGATTTTTAGTTTTGGACTTAAATAAAAAGGATAAAAAGTTGAAGGGTTTAGAAGTTCTATGCTACTCCTAAGAACTCAAGAGACGGTAAAGATTAGGTGAAACCAATAACAATACCCTGTTTCGCCACACTAAGGACAACTACACAAAGTAAGTGCAATCTTCTAGGGTTGTGCTTAAGATTTTCATACTGAGAATAAAACCATCCAACGGAAAATATTTATTCAAAGTAGAAGTTAAAGCATCCATGATATAAGCTCAGGCTAACTTTACACATTGAACAAAAAACATTTATTCAAAGAAAGTATGAGCAATTGTTTCACCAATCTATGCTATCAAATCCTTCATTCATCTAACAACTTTAAAAGCAAATTACTCTAAGCAAATCTATTCTCTTGTTGAAGAAAATATGCAACCATGCAACAACATGATAACAATAAGGCTTCAAAGCAAACTGCAAATGAACTTATATTACCAAAGTAGCTCTTAGCAACAATTTCATAAATCTCCCCACACAACAAAATGAGAGAGTAGGAGTTTATTTAGAGTTCCCGAAAAAAAATGAAAGACCGAGATCAATCTAAGATCAACGACTGAGATCAAGACATAACAACCCCAATTAGGGTTTCCCAAAATAACATCAAGGACAAATGCATAAGGACAATAGGTGCAAGGAGCTATCTTCTAGGAAGGTGCATCCTTATCCCCTTAAGTGGCAGTATGTTCAATGAATTTGGACACGATTGGGCTGACCTCCTCCATTGCGACATGTGGCAGCATATTTACCTTGAATTCCAATCCATCCAAGTCATCTGCACACGTGGCAAAAGTAATCTCCCACTCCAACTCCTGTTTTTGGAAGGCATCCTGGTTGGACAAGAAATTCGATGCCTTAGTCAAATTCTAGTCCAGTGATTGCGAAGAAAATCTCTTGAGTTCTAATCCTGTTTTGAATTTCTCTAATCTGCTCCTTAGCCTTAATACTATAAGCCTTCACTTTTTCTAGGACTTCACTTCGTGTAACCAATGCCCAGTGCCATGTGTTGAAGTCATATGCAGCCCCTACTGCAATTATCTTTCCATCAATCAATTCCTGCCTAGGAATTCCTTTCAGCGCCCTAAGGAATGAGATAATTATATCTTGAACATCATGAAGGTCGTCCCATGCTTCTGCCATGTTCGCAATTCTGGAAAACAAAAAGGAAGTCTGTCCATATGCCAACATTAATTTTTCTCACCATCCATTCCTTGGCCTCTCTGTCTATTACCTTTTCTTCTTCAAAGTCTTTGATTGCTTCCTATGAAGGATTCAAAAGTGGAGGAGCTGGTACATCATTTTGATTAAGAGGCTTGGTCAAGTGCTGAATATATTCCTTCAGTTGCTCAATTTCTTTCTTGTATTCTCTTTTCTTTCCTATCTCTTTTTCCAATCTTGCCTTCGTGGAAGTGACTGAAATTGTCCAAGTCCTCAACCTCTTGACCCTTTGTAGTTGGTCCTAAGTCGATAGTGGTGATTTCATACTCCTGAGGAGTAATATCCTCCTTTGCCTTGTCCACTTTCGGTACAACAATCTGAACTGTATGACAACTAGTTTCATCCCTCTGAATTGTGGAAAATCTTTTGGCTGGCTCCTTTGCAACAACCTTCCCTAATCTGGGCAAGCAATCGGTCGTGTCATCTTCTTCCTAGAGTTCCATAGGTACTTTTATTTTCAACCTCTCTTTCAACCAATCGGGAATTGTAGGTTGTTCAATGCCTTCCTCTTCCTGATTACTTTCTTCACATGGAATATCCCGACCTCCTCGGAGAGCAGAGGTCATTCCCTCTTGAAATTCCTTGCCCAGAATATCCATTTCATTTTTTGATTCAAGTATCTTCGTGCCTATAGGAGATGGGAGTTCTTCATCTTCCTGGTGGATTGACTCCATATTTCCCTCATGAATTGGAGAAGGAATCCTTATTTCAGCCAATGACTCATCCTCAATAGTTAATACATCATCCACATTCCCGGACGTGGCAGAATGGGATAGCTCTGATCTTTGCTTCTTCTGAGCAGGTTCATCATTCACAACTTTCTTCCCCTTTGACCTTGTAGAGTCATCAACTGCTTCCTTTCTTTTCTTGGAACTAATGCTTTCAATTGGGTCGACACTTTGGGACACTCCTACATTCGAAGAATATGATTCCATTTCGCTCATCAAGTTATAAGTGAGGGTCAAATTTCTTCGCCTTAGCACTTGGACTTGCTGATCAACCCACCATTGTGAATATTTGACAACTGGCTGCATCAAGGTGGCTAAATCTGCGAGTTCTAGTTCCGACCATCTCACAGGAGAAAGAGACCAATTCTCATCAAAGCGCAACCGAGTGTACTCTGCATCATCCTCTGATTGATCAAGCACACGAAAAAGCTTGGTTGTTCTGATCAAGCTTACTGGCAATCTAGACCACAGTCTTTTCCTGATATCAAACTCGTCTGCAACATTTGCTCAAAAATCCTCTAGATCAACCATATGCTTGTACCTCTATCCATTCAATGATCTAGTATGGTTGTGAGGATCGAAATTAGCCCCGGACTGGTAAAATGTGAATGGATACCACTGCATCTCTAACCTAACACTCTCAGTTGCTTGTGTCGTTGGGCAAGACTCCAACATATTTCTGATGAAAAAAGGAAGGGAAATGGCCGCCTTCTGCTTTGTTCTTTGGAAGCCTTGATATGTTTCCAATTGTCTAAGGACTTCGAGCAAGATCATTCTATTGGTAGGATAAATCGAAAGTCGGTAAGGACATCTGGTCAATCCTTGGACTCTTATGTATGTGAATCTTGGATATGGGATAAACCAAGATCCATATTTGCTTATTAAGCTTTTGGCTTCCTGAGTGAGCCTCTGATGAGTTCCCCCCTACAATGTCCTAGTGATATACAACAAAAATGCATCATTTACCCTTTTAAAGTGGGCCTTTTCACTAAGTTGTAGCTGTGGATAAGAGTCGTAGGACTTAAATTCATTCTCGCCATAGCCTACTATGCCCTTGCAAATCAGTTTTGTATATATGTAGTTTCTTGCCAATAGGTAAACAATGCAAGAGCTCATGTAAAAGGACTTCGTCTTTTCCAAAAAATTTAGTTGTTCATCAAGGTTGTCGCTGATTATCCGAGACCAATTGAACATTTTGACACCTGAGGTGATCTCGTCAATATCCACGTTTCAAATGGCACACCCTGAGGGCTTCCCATTACTCTGTTCAACAGGTAAAATGATATCATAGTGCGAAGCAATCTATTTGGTACTCTCAGCTTCTCCAACCACAACTTATTGACATTTGTCGCGCAAAGCTCAAGTTGGTCTTCATAAAGTCTTTTATTTTCTTCCTTAGTTTTATCCTGAATGCTTCCTGAACAACCAAATCTCTGAGATGAGCCAGTATTCTCCCATTTGGCACAATGATTTGCCTTTCTTGGGCATTATAATGTATGGCACACTCTACCATTAACTCAACACATTCCATAGTTGGTGGGAATCCAACTACTTGGACAATGCCATTCCTCATCATTCGGCGAGAAATAGGTGTTGGCAAGTATCCATCGTGCTCATACATTCTCCTTTTGAAATCTTTGAAATCCACGTGCCCGAGGTTGGTGTCTAACATGTTTCCACTTGGAATTGATCTTTGACTCGGGCTGCAACCCTTTATTAGCGAACTTCATCTGGGCTTTTCTTGAAATTCCTCCTTGATTGGACATCAACCTGCAAGAAACATGAAAAATTTAACATTACTTTCAAGAAAATTTAAGATTTTAACTTTGATTTTGGACCTTTGCTTCAAAATTTCACTTTCAGCCTGTCAAAAAGCTAAATTTCTGTGAAAAATCAGACTGAAAATGGAAAAATTTGACCTAACACTTAGCAAATGTTGTGAGAATAAGTCCAGAAATAAGAAATAAATCAGTCGATAGCTCAAATTCTGAGCTTAAAGTTATACTTTTGACTGGATTTCTTGATGTAAATCTTCCTTCAATTTTGGAAATCCTTGGTAAATTCTGTCCTTTACTCAGAAAATTCACTTTTATCTTTCGAAAACTCTCCTTCAAAAGTCTATCTTCCTTAACCTTGAGAGAGCAAAACTTTTCACAACTGAACTTGAAGAAGAATGAGATGAAAATGACAAGTCAAATTGATATAAGGCTGGAGAAAATCGATCCTTTTGGCAACTTCATGTTTTTATCTTTAAATTCATTGAACCTAGTCTCTTCCAAAATTGAAACTTAAGCATCATTGAAAAATTTCGAAAGAAAGTTTCTAATTTTCACCTTGGTGCCACTTCACATTTTATCTTCATCTTGTCCATGTGTTGGCAAGGAATCTTCTAGAAATTTCATCTTAAGTTCAAAATTTTCCGAGAGTTAAATTTTTGAAAATTTCTCTAAGTGTTTGGATAAAATTTTCTGACCTTTTCAAACATGGCCAATTTCATCTATGGTGGATTTCATGCATTTCATGCCATGTTTGGTGAACTTGTCCCTCTCTCTAGCCATTTCTTCTTTATGCCTAGGTCGGAATTCAACCTTTTCAAGCCATTGCCATCTTGTTGGATATTTTCTTAGACATGTCAAGGCGGACTTCATCTCCCTTAAGCCATTTACTATACATGGCTTGGCGAACTTCATCATTGTCTGGCCATAAACCATGGTGGACTTCACTTTGTGTTGGACGTTCTTCCAAAGGAGGGCGGACTTTGCATCTTGCTGTGACATCTCCCTTGGCGGACTTCATAGCTTATTGGACATTTTGATCAAGGTGATCTTTAACCTTTTCATGCCATCTTCTTTCAAGCCTATGCAGAGTTTAACTTTGGCTGGCCAATTTCTTTCTAAGTGTCAAGGCGGAGTTCATCTTGCCTTGGACATTGCCTTTTGCTAGCTAGGCGGACTTCATGAACTTCATGCCATCTTTACCAAGTGCAAGGCGGACTTCACCTTATACTGGATGTTTTCTTAGACATATCTTGGGCGGACTTGGCAGCTGTTTGGACAATATGCATGGCGAACTTTAGCATGGCTTGGATGTTTTCCCTCTCATCTAGGCGGAATTCACACTTGGTAGGACAAACTTGGCATTCAACATTAACCAACCACTTGACATCTTGGTAGGGTGGACTTCATGGTGGCTTGGACATTGGAAACTCCTACCTTGAGCGAACTTCATGATGGTTTGGACGTTGGAAACTCCTACCTTGAGCGGACTTCATGATGGTTTGGATGTTTGAAACTCCATTGATGGCAAACTTTGAACTGGCCTGAGACATGGTCTTCTCATTTTTATTTTTTTTGCCATGAACACTTGGATGAATTTTCTTGTTCAATAATTCATGTTTGTCTAGAATATTTGGATCAACACCCCATCTAAAGATTTTCCCTTGCTTTTCGCACTTGAAGACACAATTTTTTTGATTTCGAAGATAGGAACCCTATTGCCATGACCTGAGCGACTCAATCTTAGGTCAACTTTCAAAAAAGTTGAAAAAAGCAAAAAGCAAAAAGTAAAAAAGCAAGTGAAAAAGATGCTTCCCGATTTGGTCCCAAAGTGCCAAAATACAAAAAACGCAAAAAAAGCATTCTAAGCACTTTGATGATGTCTAGACATTGTTTTTCGTCCTTCGGGCCTTCTAAGCACTTTGATGACGTCTAGACACTATTCTGAGCATGATTTACCTATTTGACTTGGATGACCTCAAAAACTCTAACTCCAAATTCTCAAAGAAATGGACTTATGAAATTGCAATGCCAAGACAAAACCCTAAAAAGCAAAATACTGGGGGTCCCCTTTCGCAATGGGGCGATGTGTGAAATAGGTCACAACATTTGGCAACTCCAAAAGGGGAATGTTGCTGAACATTCCTAAGATAAAATCCACTTCAAACCTGGAATCTTAGATTAATTCTAACTAACTTACCCGCCAGCTAAGAAGGGTACTCAAAAAGGAAGAGGAATCCTTAATTGTATCAAGATCTTTCATCCTTCAATTATAAGTGTGTGCAAATGCGTTTAATTCCGTCTCATAAAAACAATATAACTCTTTGGTTCCATCATGGTGAGCTGTGTAATTTGTCTCAACTCCAAACGCATCCTTGGATAGAGCCTCGCTGCCAACGAGCGTCCATAGCCCCGACGAGGTTATCTCTATAATCTCACGAAGATTGCTCTACTTCAGGCGATTTATTTTCTTTCTTATTGAGTGTACACCTATAGAGATTTCCGCACACCCAAAGCCAAGTGTTCTGATCTTTTATTTTATTTCCTTTTCGTTCATTTTGATATTCTTTCTTTTCACATATTTCCACACTCTTCTTGTAAGCAGTGAAGCTCACATGGGCTTGAGCTTTATAGTGGCACTGAAGTAAGACCTTTGATAATTTTTTGTTGTTTTAGCCATGACTTCTCCTAAGGAACCATAATGACGCAGAGAATTTTTAGTGTGTGAGATATAATAATTGCAAGACTCAGTGTCAAGACAATAGATGATTCCCTTTCTAGTTAAGTACTAATCTTAACTTAAAGATATTTTAGAGAGAATTAATCTAGGATTCGAAAATTCTCCACAAATATTTATCAAAGGATTATTTTGGACATGATTTAGTAGGGTACACCACAATTGTGCGTGGAAGTAACATCACCCTCTTCACAAATGGGAATCCCCTTTATTCAAAAACTAACCAAAGCAACCTAAACCTAAAGCAAACGAAAACAAAAGAAAACTAACTAGGAAAACAAAGACAACTAAACTAACAAAACAAAAGTAAATTAAACTAACAAAACAAGCAAAACTATTCTAACTATGTACATGCAAGTCCCATCAAGGAACTTAGGGTTTGAAATAATGCTTTAGAAACTGTCTGTTAACGAGCTATGGGATGTCTTCTCTTGTCAAATTTTTAACTTAAAAGCATTTTCTCCAAGTATCTCGAAGATCTGGTACAGTCCCTTCCATAGTTTGTCAAACTGATCGTGATCTCCTCTCTGTTCATGAGCTTTGTCCCAATAAAGGACTAAATCAGAGATCCTGAAGGACTTTGTTGTTGCACATCTGTCAAACCATTGTTTGACAACCCCTTGATGTTTGGCAAAATTTTCGAGAGCTTGATCTCTCTATTCTTCCAATAATAGTAGCTGTGAAAGACAAATTTAAACTCTGTCTTCTGGATCCAAGTATTCTTGCATAAACTTTAATGTTGGGATCCTCAGTTGAATAGGAAAGACCGGGTCTTGTCCATAGACTAAGTGATATAGGGAGGTTCCCAATGACTTTTTAGCTCTTGTCCTGTCTGCCCACAGAGCAAACCTGAGCTGAGTATGCCAATCTCTTGGATTCTTTTCTAGTAGTTTCTTGATTACATTGAACAAATTTTTATTCATTGACTCTACAAATCCATTACCCTGGGGGTAATAATTCGATGAAAATTTCAAAGTGATCCCATAGTCAAATGCCCAATTAGAAAACTTGAAAGAATCATCTCCACATGCGACGACAACATGCAAAAAAATCAGTCATGATGCCATAAATGTAGCGGCTACATGCAAAAGATGCTCCATTAATTCAACATGTGTTGACTTGGCTGCCACTTGGCGAGAAACCCTTTAAGAGAAAATTTAATCTGGGAAGAATTTTCGTGAGTTTTTTAATTTGCCTTGTCTTGGAGGAGATTTTTCATCAATTTTCAACATCTATTTTTTAGGGATTTTTTCAAATTTGAGTTTCGGGGTCAAGGAGAGAAAAAACTCACTTAGCCAATTCTGATTTTTTTAAAAAAATTTGGACGAATTTTCATGCTTGAAAGAGGTTTTTCCAAAAATTTTCTTGGGGGAAAATTTTCTTTTTCAATCTATCCTTGACTTTCCATTTTCCTTGCCTTGAAAACTTGAGCTATCTAAGGTGGCAGATTAATAGAAGGAGGGAGCCATGTCAGCAGTCAAGGAAGTCAACATTGAATCTGAGCCTTCCATTTGAAGATCAACAGTCACGTCTGAATTTCAAAGGCCACCAACCTGCCGAAGCTTGCACAAATGAAGTAATGGCAATTCATCTATGAGAAATAAAGGCAGAATTCAAAGCACATTTTCTCTTCACCTTGCGATCAAAGAGCGAAGCAAAGAACCAGAGCAATCCGAGCGATCAAGAGTGTTTCCAGAGCTTCCTATAGCACCCATTTGCGTTGAAAACCGTAAGTTAAGCCTCTGTATCCTTCTCAGTGCTTTTGTAGGAAAACTTAGAGGTAGTTGCCTATGAATTTGGTAATTCTTGCCCTAGGTTTAGAAGAAAAGACTTGTCTGTGTAGGGTTTTCTATTTTACACGTAACAATGGCATCCCCAACTGAGAAAACCATCCCTGCTGCGTCTCAAGAGGCATCCCAATCTGAAGCTAGATCCACCCAGCTCGAAATTACCCATGCCATTCCTTTGGAAATTGTCTCGCCTGTCCACATCATAGTTGATAAGCCTGCTTAAGAGCAGAACCCTCTGGTTGCTTCTCAAAATCCCCAAGCTGGAGAATCAAATGCTCCTCCTCAACAAAAAGTTGTGAAACCTAAAAGGAAGAGGGTTGTTAGGAAGATTATTGTTGAAACCTCTAGTAGCAAGCCTTCTGGGGAGCCTAGCCTCGTTCCCAAAGCCAGAAAACCACCTCCCAAGAGAAGGAAGGCTGCCCCCAAAGGAGTCATCGGCCCCATCCTTTGCTCAGGCTGCCCCAAAGGAGACATTGGCTCCATCCTTTGATTAGGCTGCCCCAATTGCAGAGAACCCACAGGAAGGAGGGTCTAACCCTCAGGAAGAGGCCCCAAAGCCTAAAAGAAGAAGGGCTCCCCCAAAATAGGCTACTCTCGCAGCAACATCATCAGCACATGTTGGAATCACTGTTGTCGTTACACCAAAAGCTCGAGCTGTCAATGAATGGGAGAGCGGCTAGAGACAACGATCCACGGGAGGCGGGAGGAAGCCATGTCGCGAATCCCAAGGAGGTGCTGACCGACTAGCCAACAATCCCTCCCTCAGCACCGATTGGGGTTCCATGAACTTCTTTTAAGGAGACCACATGGTGACCTCTTGGGATTCGAACCTGTAACCCAACGCTCTGATACCAATTGTTGGAATCACCGCTGTCGTTACACCAAAAGTTGAATCACCACTGTCGTTACACCAAAAGATCGAGCTGTCTGTGTACAGGAGAGCGGCTAGAGACAAGGATCCACGAGAGGCGGGAGGAAGCCATGTTGCGAATCCCAAGGAGGTGTTGACCGACTAGCCAACACCACAATCTACTGAGACAGAACCCTCTCCTTTTGCCTCTACAAACCCATCAGAAGCTCAACAAGAGCAAGTAGAGGAGGCCCCATCTTCATCAGAACCTGCCAAAACACCTGAAGAAATTGCACAAGAATTAGCAAAGAAATTGGAGGTAGAAGAACAGAAGAAGAAGGAGCCCCGCAACCTCAGCCAAGACCTTCTAGAAATGTTTAAGGGGTCCAGTATGATGGAAAATTACAAATCTAATTTTAGGGACAGTAGCTCCCAATGCAGGGACGCCCACACCACTGAAAGAGGGTGGGATATCTTTCACTTCTTCTATGGAAACAAAGAAAAGGCTGCTCCAGTGTCCAATCCATTGTAAAAGTTATATTCAATTTTCAATTTAAGATGCAAGTTATATTCAAGGTTACTCTTCTTCTATATGTTATTTCTTAATGTAATGGATCTGATTATTGTTTGGTATGATGCAGATGGAGAAGGAGCATTTATCGATTTCAATGTTGTTCTCATCATTATCGATTGATATATATATATGCTAATGATGGGGATCAAGCAATACCTTGACCGGTCATGTCTAATGGACATGACCGATCAAGATATTACTTGATCGCACCTCTTAGAATCATAATCACATTTTACCTTATACCAATCGGCATGTATAAGTTACTAATCGGTGTGTATATCATAACAAGTGAGCCGATACTAACCGGCATATATGTTATTAACAAATGCACCGATACTAATCGGTATGCAGTCTTTAATAATCCCGATTACAATCGGTGTTTACGTAGTTAACGTGTTTGACTGATAATAATCGGTGTGCAAATAATTAACAAGGTAAACCAATACCAATCAGTATTTGTACTTCATGATTTGCAACCGATAATTTAGACATTGATCGGAATAAGTTAGGTTATATATCGAAGAATGATCATTCGATGAAGGAATGATAAATGAAGTCTTATCATAGTCTATCGATAAGATAGATGATTGAATGAGAGACTTCATTTATCTCTCATTCAATCATTTATCTTACCGAGGCTATCGTGTATCAACACTCCCTCTTAGCTAGGTAAGATAAATGAAAGATAACATATCTAGCATCACATTTCTAACGTTGATCAGAATTCCTTACGTAATCTGACTCTCTAGGGGATCATATCACCTAAACATGTGACATGAAGTATCATCAATCATCTAATACAGAAAATCACATCACCTAAGCACGTGACATGAAGTACGACCTAAACATGTGATACAAACATTCATCACATCAACTTGTGATGACAAGATATCACCTAAGCATGTGATATCAGTATTGCCTAACACGCAATACTTTAGGAATAAGCATACGAGAATAGTTAAATTCTTAACTTATTCAAGTTGTGGTATGTGCACTAGCATTTTATTCAAATGCTTTACCACAACACACTCATGGCACATCCATGGCATACCAGAGATCCAACATGATAACTGGTTTGAACATCATAAGATCGTCACCTTATAATGTCTATATACAAGTGTTCATTATCTGAGAGATCGTCACCTCTTAGACATGAGCATAGGGGGTTAAACCCATAAAAGTCCTAACATGACAGAAGTTTACACATAAAACATCTTAATAAGCATAGGAGTACAAAGCAAATTAAATTTCAATCATACCAAGACCTTTTCTGAAGTGCTCAACTTTCACCCTTGAAAGTGGTTTGGTAAGAATATCTGTTGTCTGATCTCCTGTACAAATGTATTCCAACTGGATCACATTCCTATCTACCATGTCTCGTACATAATGATATGGAATCTCAATATGTTTGGATCTGTCATGAAACACCGAATTCACTGAAAGTTTTATACAACTTTGGTTGATGCAATGAATAACTGTAGGCTTCATTGGTTCACCGAATAACCCCACAAGCAGCTTCCTAAGCCATACTGCCTATCGAGCAGCCATGGAGGCTGCAATGTATTCAACCTCAGTGGAACTCTGTGCTACTGATGACTGTTTTCTGCTGATCCAGGATATCATGGCTGAACCTAAACTGAACCAGCACCCTGAGGTGCTTTTCCTATCAGTTACAATTTCAGCCCAATCTGAATCTGTGAATCCGTGTAGATCTAGTTCAACTCTCTCATATTTGAGATCAAGTTTTAGGTTACCTTGTAGATATCTCATGATATGTTTTACTGCTACCAGGTGTATCTCCTTAGGTTCACACATAAACTGACTTCAAGGCATTAACTACATAACAGATATTTGGTCTCGTATTTACAAGATACATCAGGGACCCAATCATTTGCCTATATAGAGTAGGATTTGAGGGTTGTGATTCTACTGATGCTTCCTTAAGTTTATGAAGGTTTGTTTTCATTTGGAGAGGTCATGGGTCTGCAGTTTAGCATTCCAAATCTCTTCAAAATGTCCAAGGTATATTTATCCTGGTTTAGTATGATGCCATCAGAGTTTTGCCATACTTCCAAACCTAGGAAGTAATGAAGGAGTCCCAAGTCCTTCATATCAAATTCTTTAGCCAAGTCTTTCTTACACTGAACTACAAGGTGATCTTTTCCTGTGATTAATAAATCATCAACATATAAAATCAATATTAGCATATCACCTTTGTTTTGCTTATAGTAGAGGTTAGGATTTGCATCATTCTTGGAGAAGCCTAGATTTGAGAGATAAATATCAATTCTTTCATACCAAGCCTCGGGAGCCTGTTTAAGCCCATAGAGAGCTTTCTAGAGTCTACACACATAAGACTCTGTATTATGAATCTCAAACCCTTCAGGTTGCTCTAGGTATACTTCTTCTGAAGGTTCCTGAAGGAGCAGCATACTTCTGAACTTCTTCTACAGTTTTGGTGGCCCATAGTGGTCTTTTCTTGAGGTTCTCTCTAGGTGGGTTTTGAGTTTCACCTACCTTTTCCTCAAGACTCTCCCTCTGAAGCTCAGGAGCAGAGTCTTCCTCTATTCTAGGGATGGGGATATAGACTTCAGGTTCTATTGAGCTTTGGGCTCTTTTGAAGGCTAAGTCTTCTTCAAAGATTACATTCCTACTCAGTTCAATATTCCTCTGACCAGGTATATAGATTCTGTAGACCTTGGAGGTTTCACTATATCCTACAAGTATTCCCCCTTTTTTCAGAAGGCTCTAATTTTAATCTCTTCTTCTTAGGTACATGAATATAGATAGGACACCCAAATATTCTAAGGTGGTTGGTATCTGGCTTTGTTTTAGTAAAGACTTCCTCAGAGGTTTTAGCTTCAAGATGGGAGTGAGGACATCTATTATGTATATATACAGCAGTGCTTGTTGCTTCTGCCAAAAGGTTGGTATTTAGATTCTGATAAAGAATCATGGCTTTGGCAGCTTCTACAATTGTTCTATTTTTCCTCTCAGCTACCCCATTTTGTTGAGGGTTATAGTAAGCTCCCTCTTAATCCCAGCATTTTTACAAAAGTCTTTAAACAAATCTGAGGTGTATTCCCCCCCATTGTCAGTTCTTAAGGTTTTGATTTTATTTCCTGAGTAGTTTTCTGTTGGTGACTTAAATTCCTTAAACCTATTAAGGATCTCTTCTGATTCTTTAAATTTCAGAAAGTAGATCCAAGTTTTCCTAGAGTAGTCGTCAACAAATATTACATAATACAAACATCCCCCTAAAGAAGGTACAAACATAGGTCCAGATATATTAGAATGAACTAACTCTAGAACTTCGCTTGTTTGCCTAGTACTATTTTGAAAAACAGCTTTAGCATTTTTACCTAGTGCACATCCCTTGCATGCCCCTGAATGATATTGCTTTAACTTAGGTAGGCCTGTGACAAGGTTTCCCATTGATGATAAAGCTCTAAAAATTCAGGTGACTTAGTCTTCCATGCCAAACTTCATTAGCATCTGTAGTTTCATGGATTAGGGCTAGGTTGAGCTCTGTGCACAGCTCATACAAGTAGCTTTGTCTTTGACCAATGGTTTTAGCTTTCTTGATAGATGAATTCTTTGACCAAGCCAACACCTTGTTGTCCATGAAGGTCACTCTGTACCCATTATCCTCTAGCGCTGATATGGAGACTAGGTTTCTCTTGATGCCTGGGACATATAGTACTCCTTTAAGTTGTAATGATACGCCTGACTTTAGTTTGATGGTGCAGGTTCCAACTCCTCTGATTGGATGTGTGGAATCATCTCCGATAATCACTTCCTCATCATTCCCCTCTATCATGGAGTCTAGCACTTTTCTAAACCCTGTAATGTGTCTGGATGAGCCATTGTCGATCACCCAGGAGTTAACCTTGTTTGATGCTTGGTTTGTAAGTGCTGAGTAGAGTACATACTTCTTGGAGTCATCTTCCCTTTTAGAATTTCCTACTTTGGCAAATGTGGCTTGTTGTTTGGCTCTTTTTGGACATTTGGCAACATAGTGCCCGAATTTGTCACATCTGTAACATTGAATCTGTGAAAGATCCTTCTTGAAGGTGTTCTTGCCATGACAACCTTTCCTCTTCCTAAATTGTTTCTGCTTGCTTTTCTTGTTGGAGTTTGTATTTAAGACTTGAAGATCTTCATCTATATTCTTTTGATTGATCCCTTTCTTATTTAACCTTGATTCTTCTTGGAGACAATCTGCCTTTAGCCTATCAAACTTAGGAAATTCATCGCTTGCACTGATGCCTTGGACAAATGTTTCCCATATACTAGGCAACCCTTCTAGAGCAATGAGTGTTAATTCTTTGCTTTGGATCTCATATCCAAGGGTTGCTAGTTCATCTTTTAGGGCTGATATCCGCATGAAGTAGGCATTGATTGACTCCCCTTTGATCATAGCTATATGATTTATTTCTCGCTTTAAAGCTAAGGTTCTACTACCATTGGATATCTCAAATGCATCTTCAAGTGCTTTGAACATGTTGTAGGCCGTTGCATGTTTCCTTATGATGGGCATGATATTATTTCTCACCCCATCAACTAAGATTTTGATGGCCTTTTCATTTCCCTCTATCCAAGTTGTTTTGTCAGGTTCAGTCTTAAGTTCTGCAGCTTCAGTTTTTACAAATGATTCGACTTTAGTTTCTTTTAGAATCATCTGAATTCTGAACTTCCATGTTGAGAAGTCATCACCTCCTCCGAGTCTATCTTCGAATCTGATAGCGCTAGCCATTAGAAGAAATGTGATGTTGACTATATGCTTGTCTTGAATTTTCCACAAAATTGAATAGCCTCAAGTTCGATTTAACTTGGCTCTGATAACATGTAAAAGTTATATTCAATTTTCAATTTAAGATGCAAGTTATATTCAAGGTTATTCTTCTTCTATATGTTATTTCTTGATGTAATGGATCTGATTATTGTCTGGTATGATGCAGATGGAGAAGGAGCATTTATTGATTTCAATGTTCTTCTCATCATTATCGATTGATATATATATATATATATGCTAATGAGGGGGATCAAGCAATACCTTGAACGGTCATGTCTAATGGACATGACCAATCAAGATATTACTTGATCGCACCTCTTAGAATCATAATCGCATTTTACTTTATACCAATCGGCATGCATAAGTTACTAATCGGTGTGTATATCATAACAAGAACCAGAGGTAAGAAGAAGGAGAAGAAGCCAAATAAGGACCTGGATGAACTCAAAGCTGTTGCGGCCAACTACGACCAGCTGGTGATTAAGGCGGAGAACCTCCTGAAGACTCTATAACTGTGCAGTGTTTTCCTGGTTTCTGTTGTTTTGTTGATGCTATCTTTTGCTGTCCTTTCTGTTTACAAGCTTTATTGCCAGTCGTTTTGTAAGCTGTTTTTATATGGTCTGCATACTCTATGATTATCTTTTTAATCTCCTATGTTAAAGGTTTCGGGTCTTGAAAACCTGTTTTTCTTATTAATCAGAACAAGTGAGCCGATACTAACCGGTGTATATGTTATTAACAAATGCACCGATACTAATCGGTATGCAGTCTTTAATAATCCCGATGACAATTGGTGTTTACGTAGTTAACGTGTTTGACCTATAATAATCGGTGTGCAAATAATTAACAAGGTAAACCGATACCAATCAGTATTTGTACTTCATGATTTGCAACTGATAATTTAGACATTGATCGGAATAAGTTAAGTTATATATTGAAGAATGATCATTAGATGAAGGAATGATAAATGAAGTCTTATCATAGTCTATCGATAAGATAGATGATTGAATGAGAGACTTCATTTATCTCTCATTCAATCATTTATCTTACCGAGGCTATCATGTATCAACACTAATTAGGGAGCTGGCCAAGCATTATCATCTTGAGAGCATGACACTGAAGGATGTCAATGGATCCATTCTACTGGATGTGTGCAAGGAGGCCATTGTAGAGTGTTTTGATTTGGACAGAAGTGCATTAACCAAGATCAACAAGAACAAGTTGCTGGGAGAATATGCTGCCAAAACAAAGCTCTATAGGGGAAAGATTATGCCCTTATATATGAAAAGGATGTACAAGAATTCTAGGGGATACCTTTTTTATTCAGAGAAGGAGCCTTTTGAGCTCAAGATCTTTGAAGATTATTTTGTAAGGACCTACTAAGCCTTGTGTCAAGTGTTGGGAGAGGATTGTGGCATGACCAGGATGCCAACTGAATATTTGGTCATGGCAATGAGAATCCAGTTTTTGGAAACTAGCGAGTTGTATGATTTTGTCTCATACCTTGAGGACGAGCTGCATGATGGATTAATAGCAGCTAAGGATGAAAGAGAAAATTTGAAGTTCAAACATTATTCTTTGATCTGCCACCTACTGCTTTTTCAAAACAACACAGAGTGGAATGATGCCTTACAAGTGAAGAAGTGTGACCCAAGGACAGGGGAAAGATGGCCCGTTCAAAGATGGACTCAAATTTGGGACAAGGTTTCCAGATTTGCAGATTACAAGGTGTTCAATGATCATTTTGTCATGAAAGTCTTGGGGATGATGGGAGTCAGAATGGCGAGGCTGCCCCTTCATATTGCAAAGGTTTTGAGAATGAGGGATGCCCGGGCCAAAAATACTGAGTATCCAGAAGGAGCATTCTCTTATAATTTTGGAGATTTTTTCTTCTACTTTGACTGTACAATAATTAGGGTCTATGGGTGCCCTCAACCCCCTCATATTTTACCACTGACAGTCCTCCCAAGACTTGCCTTCATTGAATTCATGTGGTAGATGTTGTGGATGGAAAAGGAGATAGTCCGAGTTGCAAGGAAAGGACAACACCTCCCTAGGTCTACAGTTTTTGAGGACTTTCTTGTAGGCTCCAACACACTTGAGCAGGTTCAGAGCTTCATAACAAACAATTATAGGCTCAAAGTTGGCCATGCCAAAAAAATTGATCCAGAAGGATATATAAATGACTTGAGAACTCAAAGGCTCAAGGTCAGGGGCTACTCCCATTAATTTGATGAAAGGAAGGATTAAATGAGAAATGTTAGTCCCACTGAAGCTGTCCAAAGGAAGTGAAAATGGGAGTACCTCAAAAATTAGAAAAAGAAAGAAAGAAGAAGGACCCAAGCTTCGAAGGTTTATGCTCAAATCTTCAAAATGACCTTGCAAGGATGCTAAGTATGGTAATGCACTATGATAAAATCCTTGCATCTGAGCTGAAAAGAAGAGAAGGACAACAGGTAGAAGAGCAAGAAGAGGAAAAACTAGAAGAAAAGCCATCTTATGAGCCTTCCAAATCAAAATGGAAGGGAATTTTCACAGGAGAGTCTTCCCAAACTGCTCCTTCACAATCCACTCCATCACAAGGAGCCCCTGCAGCAAAACCAATAAAAAGGGTAGAAAACGGAAAGACAAAGCTCTCTGACTTTGTTGAAGTCATTGAGCCAAATTTTGATGCAAGCATTAGGCCACCTTCTCCCCCAAGAGATACCTTCCAAGAAGATGAAGCGACAGAAGTCCTTGTAGACCTTGATAGGTCTCTCATCCCAAGCACCATCCCAATGGAGGAGACAATAGATGAAAGGGTTATTGCTTCTTTGCAATTCATATTAGATGATGATTTTGTGAACACCCCTAAATTTAAATCATTTTGGATGAGGGAAAAGTTAAAGGACCTGTCTGAGGAGGAACTTCAGAATTTTGACAGAGATAGCATCAGGTGCACCCCTCACGAGGGAAGAGAAATTGTAGGAAAAAGTGACATTTTGTTTGTCCCTGGGTGGGACCTGGAGCAGATCTTCCTCCTTGATCAGGTCATGAGGCAAAGAGACCCAATTTATGCTCAAGAGTTTGGTGAGCATGGGTCAGGAATAAATCCAAGTGTGAAAGCATTTTCAATTTGGTCAAGAGCCCCTAGAGCAAATAAGCCAATGGTATTATTTGGGGTAGAGCAAAGGGTTGGAGATGCAGTGATCAGGACTCTAGCTGATACATCATCCGTTGAAGCATCAACGATCACTTTCCATGCTACACATTTGCAAAGTTGGTAGCAGAGGAGGCAAAAAGACATGAGGTTTTGAGGAACAAGCACATGACCCTCACTCATGATCATAGTAGATTATTTATTGAAAATGTAAGGTTAACAAAGGAGCTGGCTAAGAGAGACATTGGGACTTTGACAGGGCCTAAGCCTGAAGATTTTGAAAAATTAAAGGAGGAGCTCCAAAGAGGAAAGGATGAGGCCAACAGGAATTATTTTGAGATTAGGAAATCTTCAATTTTGCAGGTGTCAAATAAAGTCATTGAAAAATTGAGTGAGGTGCATGCCTCTTATTCTTTAATGTCTCAGCTTCTCAGCCAATTGGATGAGATTATTCAATTCTTTCATCCTATTAGGATCACTTGATTGCCAAACGGTCAGATCCTAAAGGAGGTCCTATTGGTAGTAAAAAATGTCGTTTCTGCACCCCAAATTGTGGGGGCAACTTGGAAAAATTACAATTTATTGATTAAGGAGCTTCCTTACATTGAGGAGGAGAAGAAGGCATTGATTGGCAAGATTGGTTTTTTTCAAGGACTTCAGAAGTGGGACATTCCCACTATTTTGACAGAAGAGGGGCAGATTAATGATTTGGACATATGGAAGGGAGGGTTTCAAAGATGCCATCAGCACGGTTTTGAATTCATTGGTTGCAAAACCTGTCCAAGGTGATTCTTATCACAATATTATTGATAAGATCATGAAAGTAGACATGATGTATCATAAATTCACCTTGGAAGCCGCAACAATGCCAACACACAGGACAAAAGAGGCAATAAGTAAGCTTCAAGGCTTAAGAAATTTTGTCAGATCCAGTGCCCAAGTACAGTTGACCCTGACAGAGATGCTGTAGAAGAACGCCCCTGCACCAGTCAACATCGAGCCTGCTGATCCAGCCTCCAAAAACTGTCAAATTTGTCGCTTGCATTTAATATTTGGGAATTTTGAATTATGCAATGTAAAGTGCCATAGGACATAATCTAGCTCATAGGCAATAGATTTTTGACATGTGTCTTACTGGCCTGAAGCTTGTTTTGGCTCCCTTGTTCTATAAAAGGGAAATCAGGGCCATGTAAGGGAATTCCGAAAATTTTGATTAGTATGTACTAGGGAAGCTTTAGAGCAATATAATGACAATTAGTCTTTTGCAAGTTGAGTGAGCAAAACAGTTTATCATGAATGTATGAATCCTATTCTGAAAATCAATAAAGAACATTCATTTTCTTGCTCCTATCTCGTGTTATGTTGTATGAGTTGAAGTGTTGATGGCATTTTTAGCTTGTCTTCTTTAATGGGGAATGTGTGTCTCTTGATGGGTTTTATTCCAAGTGAATGAATTAAATTCTGTTTTGAACAGTGCAACATTTATGTGAGAAAGTGTGAGGAAGTTGTGGATGCATTCTTAGTTTAAGCACTTTAAGCAAGTCTTGTGTGTTTAGTATTGAATCTTAATTGCTGATAATATGATATTGTTTGTCATTAGGCCTTCTATTTGACTCTGTATTCCCTTTGAACAGGCACTGGTCATACTCTTTTAAGTTTCAGGATCATTCTTAGATTCTTATTTCACCTTTTATATTTCGGTTTTCAGTTTTTTTGCATTAGGATTAGAAATAGATTAGAGCCAACTTTCAATGCAAGCAGGAGTGATATAAGCTAGGGTTCAAGCCAAAATTTATAGTATATCCTACTTTCCTTGATATATTTTCATTGAAAGCATCTGCTATATAGTGCAATATTTGTTCATATGAAGCTTAAATGTTGTATAAAATTGCAATAGGGATACCCACCTAGGTCATGTAGAGTCTGAAGAGTAGAAAATTGCAGCTTTCATGTTGAATCTTGATCATTGGCCAAATCCAATCCTAAGTCTGTTTATGAGTTAGTGGCTATTTCTCTAGGATTTAGGATCTGTTGATTTAAGAACCAACATGTGATTAGGTCACAACAAGACCAATGGTCAAAGAGGGGAAACCTTGACCCTAGCGTGCATAGGAGAATGTCAGTTCGGGAAGGTAGGAAAATGCACGGATTTGACATGGTTATGCGTGCAAGACACCCATCCATACCTTGACAAGGCAATCCCAAGAAGGAAAGTACTTCTAGAAGGTAGATTGCTTATCATTCCAAAGTCAAAGTGTACAGACTTGACATGAAGGCCACCAAGTAACCATAAATAAGCATGGACTTGGACTCCACTTGATGGCAATCCTACAAAAATCATTAAATGCGCCCTTGTAGCTCTATAAGTGAAAGTAGACAAGTTGCAGGAATTGGTGGAACATTAAGAGCCTTAAGTGCTGATCACACCATTTGGAAATGTTGATGTCAATGAAGGTTGGACGTCAGAAAAATTGTTAGGGAGGACCCTAGATTGCTTGAGCCAGCTTGACTCACTCCAAGGCCTTTTACTAGCCTATCCCGAGAATATTCCTCTCTATTCCCCTATTCCACTCTAGGTCCTCTCTACCGAGGTTTGTTACTCTGCTCTTAGTGAATTTACTTTTGTAAATCCACCAACTCACTATTCCACTGAATCTAACCAGACACCTTGTAGGGTTTTCTCTATCATTAGCTATACCCTCGACTTATCCTAAGTCATTTTCCTCTCAAGCTTGGATCTTTTCTCCTATTGATCCCATCTTCTCCTGGTTAGAGGCTAACAGCCTAGACTCTGGTCTACCCTACAAGTGATTCCTCTTGGTCAATGATACCTAGCCGAGCTATCATCAAGCTCGCCTAGGGCCAGTCTGCTGAAACGGCTGATGCCATTCCCTGGTCTGCTACAAATAGAACTCTATTGTACATGGCTGGCTCTTCTTGATAACCTCCAATGGTCGTGTGGATCCCACGATGGAGAATCAAAACAAAGCCATGTTTATACTACTTGTCACCAACATAAAATAAGAACAGAAAGATAACGTTATCTACAAAGCCAAGCTTGGCACGACTTCAAAATTGGAACTCACAAAACGTGGAAGAGAAACATCTACTCTATCTACACTGGCATCTAAAGAATTAAGCCATTATTTACAATTTACAAACACAAATTGAACTCTGAGAAAAGAAACCAGAAAACGGTTTACAGATTGCTATTCAAAAGATGTTCTTATTCTTCGTGAAATCGAATCCATCCAACCTCCTTCTAACCTTTTTACAAAATGCCCATTGGGTCTTTTATAGCCTCCTAAACATGTCTTGAATCTTTCCTAACAGACGAGATTGAACTCGACACAATTGGTTTCCTGCTGCAACTGTCTTTTTATTTCCATCAGGTCATCAGAATAGCGTCAAAACACTCACTCCAATGACCGACAGTTTACAAAGTGCGCACCTTCTTATCAAGTTATTGGCGTAGCGTCAAAACACTCCCGCCGATATCTGATGGCACGCTCCCAGTAGTATGTTGTTCCATCGGGTATCAGTGTAGCCCTAAACATGTTAGGCCGATAGCTGGTGGTGCGCTCCGAACTCACTCTGCTCGCTCCAAACCGTATGCTTTCTCATCGGGTTATCGGGTTAGCATCAAACATGTTATACCGATAGTCGATGGTGCACTCCAAACCGTATGCTTTCCCATTAGGTTATCGATGTAGCCCCTAGCATGTTATGCCGATAGTCGATTGTGCTCCACTTCGACTTATGCAAACTCATCGAGGCATCGGGATAGGGTAAAACCGGTTGTTCTGATGGCTGATGGTTGCGCCCCACATGCTGGCAGTGTCATTGAGGTAAGTCTCGCCGAAAACATGCACTCCAAAAAGAAGACAAAAAAAAACACTCCAAGCTCCCTATAAACACCCTGATGGACTTGAACCAGTCCTTATGCCAAAATTGAAAAGGGTATTTGCTCACCCTTAGGTGCTCCTACACCATATGAGGCCCAAAAGGTTAAGGTGGCTAAGTCAAGAATGAGAGGTGGTGTTGTTACTTGGTAGAAGTTTATACAAAATGAGAGAGAAAGAGAAAGTAAGATCCCCATCTCTACTTGGAAAGGGATGGTAAGCAAAATCAGAGACTTATCTTCCTGAGGATTATGAAGTGCAGTTGCATAAGAAAAGACAAAACCTAAGGCAAAAGGAGTTAGATGTAAGTACCTACGCCGAAGAGTTCCAGAAGTTGTGTCTAAGGTCAAAAGTGATGGAGGATGAAAGCATTAGAGTAGCAAGGTATCTTAACGGACTGAGATGGAACATACAAGAGGAATTAAGTTTGTTGAGTCCAAATACCGTTCACAAATGTTATTAGTTGGCCCTGAAAGTAGAAGAAAAAAATAAGAAGAAACATGAAAGCACTAATAGAGGCAGAGGTAGATGCCGAGATTCAAAAGGTTATAGAGGAAGCTACAATGGCAGAGGAAGTGAAGTAAGATCACAAGGAGAGTCAAAATTGACTGAGCAGACTAATGAATCCAGTGGAAGAGGAAATTATGGTAGAGGAAGAGGTCATAACAGCAGCAACAAAGGTAATTCTGGAAGTTCTGGCGAAGGTTCATACTTTGCAAACATGAAGTGTTACCATTGTAGTAATTTTGGTCATCCTGCCTATAGGTGTCCGGAGAAGGCAACCTCATCATGTTTAGAGAAAAGAATCAATTATGTGCAAGAGGATTCTAGTAGTGTGAAGTCTCCTGAAGTAAACCTTGACTCAGAGAATGGTGGGAATCTGATGGTTAGAAGGGTGCTAATCAGGGAACCGGTTAAGGAAGAGCCTAAACAAAGGAGGTCTCTTTTCAGAGTAAAGTGCAAGATACTTGGTAAGGTCTATAAAGTGATCATTGACTCAGGATCAACGGATAATATCATCTCCGAAGAAGCAGTAAGTAAACTTGGGTTGAGTAGCATGCCACATAGTCATCCTTACAAGGTCACATGGTTGAATAAAGGACAACATGTGTTAGTAAATGAACAAGTATGGGTTGAATTTGCAATTGGGAAATATTCTGACAGAATTTTATGTGATGTTCTACCCATGGACGCCTATCATTTGTTGCTAGGCAGACCGTGGCAATTTGACAGGAAAGCTATCCATGATGGCGAAAAGAACTCTTATGCATTCACAAAGGAAGGGGTGACATACAGGGTTCAATCTTTGGTAGAGGATGAAGGAACGAAGACTAGTGGTCCTAATGTGTTGTTGGCCAGAGGAAAAGAATTTTTTAGAGATCTCAAGAAAGGAGATGGAGAACATTATGCTCTCTTAGTGAAACCTAGTCAAGAAAAGAAGACCGAACAAGAAAGTTTAACTAAAGAGGTTCAGCAGTTGTTAGAACAGTTCAAGGACATTGTGAGTGATGGAACACCTGCAATGCTACCTCCTCCCAGAGCAGTAAGTCACCAGATAGATTTTATACCTGGAGCATCACTGCCTAATAGAGCTGCATATAAGATGACTCTTGAACAAAACAAAGAAGTGGCAAGACAAGTACAAGAGCTGCTTGACCAAGGTCTAATCAGAATAAGTATATGCTCATGTGCTATGCCAGTGGTCTTAGCAACCAAGAAAGGAGGTAAATGGAGATTATGTACCGATTCTCAGGCAATAAACAGAATCACCATAAGATACAGATTTCCTATCCCTAGAATTGAGGATTTAATGGATTGTCTTGGAGAAGCAAAGTATTTTACTAAGCTGGATTTAAAGAGTGGATATCACTAGATCCGGATTAAAGAAGGGGATGAATGGAAAACAACTTTTAAGACTACAGAGGGGTTATATGAGTGGTTAGTTATGCCATTTGGGCTTACTAACGCCCCTAGTACCTTCATGAGGTTGATGAATGAGGTATTGAAGGATTACATAGGTAGATTTGTAGTGGTATACCTGGATGATATCCTCATATTCAGCGGAACAAAGGAAGAGCATCTTGAACACTTGCAGATTGTATTAAGGAAACTGCATGAGGAACAATTGGCAATCAATCTTGTAAAATGTGAATTCATGAAACAAGAACTCATTTATCTGGGTTTTGTTGTATCCCAAAGCACTTTGGAAATGGATCCTAGCAAGGTGGAAGCAATACAGAGTTGGCCTACACCGAAAACTGCTACTGAGGTAAGAAGTTTTCATGGACTTGCCCAATTTTATAGGAAGTTCATTCGAGGTTTTAGTGAAATTTGTGCTCTTGTTCTTGATACAATTAAGGGTGGGTTGAAAACTAAGTTTAGGTGGACTAAAGACGCCGACCAGGGGTTTGAGTTGCCCAAAAAGAGGATAGCTACCCAACCTATCCTAGTTTTACCAAGTTTTGATAAGTTGTTTACCCTAGAATGTGATGCTAGTCATATAGTAGTAGGAGCTGTTTTAAACCAAGAGGGAAGACCAGTAGCATTCTTTAGTAAGAAATTGAATGACGCCAAGAAGAGATACTCATCCTATGACTTAGAATTTTATGCCTTAGTGCAAGCTCTTAGGAAGTGGAGGCATTATCTCTTGCCCAAAGAATTTTTAGTGTTTACAGATAACCAAGCCTTGAGTTTTATCAATTCTCAAGAAAAGTTGAGCAATAGACACATCAAATGGATAGAATACCTGCAAGCATACACTTTCACTATCAAGCACAAAAAGGGACAGTTGAACAAGGTAGCAGATGCCTTAAGTAGAAAACTTCTCACTTTCCAAGAAGTGACTTTGCAGAGCATAGGTGTGGAGAGTTTCAAGGAGCTTTACAGAGAAGATGAAGACTTCTCTAAGGTATACAAGGTATGCGGTGAGTTTAATAATCATTTCAACAGCCAATATGCAGATTCCACATTGCAGAGTGGTCTTTTGTTTAAAGGTTGTCAGTTATGTGTGCCAAGAGGATCTATGAGGGAAAATCTCATATAGGAAAAACATAATGGAAGTCTTAGTGGACATTTTGGTTTGAATAAAACACTTGAATTGGTGCAAAGATTTTATTATTGGCCGAAAATGCATAAAGATATCAGGAAGTACATTGAGCAGTGTATTGTGTGTCAGAGAGCCAAGGGTACTAGTTCAAATGCTGGACTATACCAACCTTTACCAATTCCCAAAAGACCGTGGGAGTGCATCAACATGGATTTTATTGTAGGTTTGCCAAAAACCAAGACTGGCCTGGATAGTATTTTTGTCATTGTTGACCGGTTTAGTAAAATTAGTCATTTTGTTCCATGCAAGACTCCGCATGATGCTAGTTACATTGCACATTTATTTTTCAAAGAGGTGGTAAGAATTCATGGGATGCCTCTCAGCATAGTTTCAGACAGGGATGTGAAGTTTATGGGACACTTTTGGAAAACTCTATGGACAAGACTAGGAACTAACCTTTCTTTTGGTTCTGTGTACCATCCGCAGACAGATGGTCAAACTGAGGTCATTAACCGAGTATTGGGTAATCTTTTGAGGTGTCTGACAAAAGAGTATGGACAGATGTGGGATCAAGTGCTACCACAGGCAAAATTTGCATATAATGACAGTGTCAACAGCACTACGGGTAAGAGTCCTTTTGAGATTGTTTATGGACTCCACCCACGCGGTGTTTGTGAACTTAGAGATTTGGGAAGCCTAGAAGGAAGAAGTGGACATGTAGGGGATTTCACTCAGTCTATGAAAGAGGTGCATGAGCAAGTGCAGAGAACCTTAATCAACACTACGTAGAGGATTAAGGCTAAAGCAGATGAGAGGAGAAAAGACATTCAATTTGCAGTAGGAGACATGGTTATGGTACATCTGAACAAGGCAAGATTGCAGAAGGGAGTCCCTAGTAAGCTTCAGATGTGGAGAATAGGTCCTTGCAAAATTCTGGCTAAATATGGCTCAAATGCCTATAAGGTGGACTTACCAGAAAATTTGGCATTGTCCCCTGTGTTTAATGTAAAAGACTTGATTCAGTTTAAAGGTCCCATAGTAGTGCCAGATGGACTTAATCCAGAAGGGGAAACTACTCTCAGTGATATTCTAGTACCACTCGTTTCTAAACCATAGGCGGAGCAGATTTTAGATTCCAAGGTGAAGAAGCAAACGAGGCATGGCGTGTATATGGAACCCTTAATCAAGCGGCGCAACTTACCTAAAGCCGAAACCACTTGGGTTGCAAAATCCGATTTCAAAAGACTGGGCATTGATGTCGCCTTGCCGCCCCCAGGGGGGACTTGATTTTTCATGTGGGGAGTATGGTGCAGGAGCACCTAAGGGTGAGCAAATACCCTTTTCAATTTTGGCATAAGGACTGGTTCAAGTCCATCAGGTTGTTTATAGGGAGCTTGGAGTGTTTTTTTTTGTCTTCTTTTTGGAGTGCATGTTTTTGGCGAGACTTACCTCGATAACACCGCCAACATGTGGGGCGCAACCATCGATCATCAGAACAACCGGTTTTACCCTATCCCGATGCCCCGATGAGTTTGCATAAGTCAAAGTGGAGCGCAATCGGCTATCGACATAACATGCTAGGGGCTACACCGATAACCCGATGGGAAAGCATACCGTTTGGAGCGCACCATCGGCTATCGGTATAACATGTTTGATGATTACCCAATAACCCGATGGGAAAACATACAGTTTGGAGCGAGTGGAGTGAGTTCGGAGTGCACCATCGGCTATCGGCCTAACATGTTTAGGGCTACACCGATAACCCGATGGAACAGCATACTGTTGGGAGCGCGCCATCGGATATCGACGGGAGTGTTTTGATGCTACGCCGATAACCTGATAAGAAGGTGCGCACTTTGTAAACTGTCGGTCATCGGAGTGAGTGTTTTGACGCTATTTCGATGACCCGATGGATATAAAATGACAGTTACAACAGTTAACCGATTGTGTCGAGTTCAATCTCGTCTGTTAGGAAAGATTCAAGACATGTTTAGGAGGCTATAAAAGACCCAATGGGCATTTTGTAAAAAGGTTAGGAGGTTGGATGGATTCGATTCCACGAAGAACAAGAACATCTTTTGGATAGCAATCTGTAAACCGTTTTTTGGTTTCTTTTCTCAAAGTTCAATTTGTGTTTGTAAACTATAAATAATGGCTTAATTCTTTAGATGCCAGTGTAGATAGAGTAGATGTTTCTCTTCTGCGTTTTGTGAATTCCAGTTTTGAAGTCGTGCCAAGCTCGGCTCTGTAGATAACGTTGTCTTTTTGTTCTTATTTTCTGTTGGTGACAAGTAGTATAAACATGGCTCTGTCTTGATTCTCCATCGTGGGATCCACACGACCATTGGAGGTTATCAAAAAGAGCCAGCCATGTACAGTAGAGTTCTATTTGTAGCAGACCAGGGAATGGCGTCGGCTGTTTCAGCAAATTGGCCCTACGCGAGCTTGATGATGGGCTAGATAGGTATCAGTGACCAAGAGGAATCACTTGCAGGGTAAACCGAAGTCTAGGTTGTTAGCCTCAGACCAGGAGAAGATGGGATCAATAGGAGAAAAGATCCAAGCTTGAGAGGAAAACGACTTAGGAGAAGTCGAGGGTATAGCTAATGATAGAGAAAACCCTGCAAGGTGTCTGGTTAGATTCAGTGGAATAGTGAGTTGGTGGATTTACGAAAGTGAATTCACTAAGAGCAGAGTAACAAACCTCGGTAGAGAGGACCTAGAGTGGAATAGGGGAATAGAGAGGAGTATTCTCGAGATTGGCTAGTAAAAGGCCTTGGAGTGAGTCAAGCTGACTCAAGCAATCTAGGGTCCTCCCTATCAAAAATGCTACAAGGGAAGAGGAGGCGGGAACCCCACAGTCCAGAGGAATGAGAGGGAGGAGAAGGACTCCTCTGGGATTCCAGGGTTCGGGGAAGATGAGATACCTCTCCCCAAAAGGGAAGGGGTAGACCGATTCCCCGAACTCTGGAATCCGGAAAGAAGGGAAGTCTAGGATTGCGGGGTCCGGGGACTCCCCATAAGGGAAGGGGTAGACTGTTCCCTAAACTCTGGAATCCGGAAGGATGGAAAGTTCGAGATTCCAGGGAAGACTGGATACCTCTCCCCAAAAGGAAAGGGGTAGACCAGTTCCCTAGATTCTGAGATCTGGAAGGAAGGGAAGTCCGAGATTCCAGAGTCCAGAGAGACGGGATACCTCTCCCCAAAAGGGAAGGGGTATATCGGTTCCTCGGACTTTGGAATCTGGAAGGAAGGGAAGTTCGAGATTCTGGGGTCCAAGGAGACAGGATACCTTTCCCCAAAAGGTAAGGGATAGACCAATTCCTTGGACTCTGGAATTCCTAAGAAAGAAAAAGGAAGGAGAATCCAAGGCACGAAGGCAAGATGCAAGGGGAAAGGGGAAAGCCCAAAGCCCGCCTCATGATGAAAGAACACTTGAGAATTTCATGATTCCTTGTGTTGGCACTTGATCAATTGAGGCAGTATTGGTCCATGGAACATATCTTTGATTGGTTCTCACTGATGGACCAAGGGTGTCATAAAATGATAATAGGAACCTTTGAAATCAACAAACTAAACAAGTAATTAAAAAACATAATGTTACCAAGAATAAATATCCAATACAAATTCACACAATATGTATCATAATAAGCTTTAACCACAGTCCCCCAACATCAAATGTTTTCTAGAATAAAAAATTTCATTGCATGCCATGGTGTCACCTACTTGCAAATGTACACATGAAACGATAGAGAAAAAAGATTTGATATTTGTGTACCTTATTTATATTATTCTTGTTATGGGCATGAGCAAAATGAGAGCAATGCTTATGTTGATCAAAATGCTGAGTCCATTTCTGCAAATTTATATCCACAAGTAACAAAAAAGTCACTAGTAGGGCAAAAGAAGTTTTCATGCAAAAACACATGATATAATCATTAGATGCAAAATGCATTGACAAGTTACCAAGCCCTTTGATAATAAACTCAATTTCAAAATGAAGAAGATGCTTAACAACCTATCAAAGATGAGTATATTCTATTTTGCTGTAGTGCCCTTTTTAGCACAAGCCCGTGTCTTCTTTTTCTCACAAATGCATCGCACAAAATTACAAACGAATATAAAACATGCACTTGGATGAAACAAGAGGGCATGCAATGTTATGGCTTAACAACATTGATAGTATTATGTGTACAATTCATCATTGCAAGAAACTCCAATATTTAAAAAAACTGAATTTAAAGAGAAATACTCTACAGAAAGAGAGCCAATCTTTGACAACAAAGTGCAAATCTACGACCTTTATAAAGATTTGTGGTAAAATCTAACAAGATATAACACCATCAAATAAGTGATACACCATCATAAAGTAGACTCCAATAGCTTTATGTATTACATAAATGTGGAACAAAATGTCTCGTGTTGGAGATGGAGTTTCCTACCTTTTGGATATGGATGTCCTGTTTTTCAGCCTCGTTTTTTGTACTTTTATCTTTTGGGTCATTTTGGGCTTTTTGAGCTAGAAATAGATTCTCGAATTAGGAGTAAAGTGGAACCCTATCTGCCATTCAAAATGGGCCTATGCCCATGTGAAGGGCATGAGAGTTTATAGCTTTTAATAAGATTTAATTGTCTGCATGATTGTTGTTGAGAAGCCCCTTTGTATTGTGTTGTACTTCTCAACACCCATGTGGGTTCGGAACCCTTTGTGATGTCACTCTACGTGTAATGTCCCCACTTTGAAATAGAATTTAATAAAAATAATAATAATAAAATTAAAATATTAAAAATTAAATTAAAATATAAAAGAATATAATTAATTAAAATTTAATTAAGTTAATGAATTGTCAAAAGACATGGAAGGAAAAGTTGTGACTCCCTCAACAATGAGATAAAAAAAGGAGAAGAGAACCTGATTTGAGAGGGGTATAATTTGGAAATCAGAAATGCAGATCTGATTGTGAAAGGTTGTGTCCCTTTCAAAGGGCACAAATAATGAAGAGTTGCACTCTTTCAAAGGGTGCTAATGGTGAAAGGATGTGTGTCTTGCCAAAGGGCATACATGATGAAGAGATGTGACCTCTCCCTCACATTGAGAGATATAAAGGAAACAAATCAAAGGCATCCAGTGACATCACCATGGATCATAATATGATCAGAAATGTTATTAAGTTACAGGCAGTAAAATCCTTGTTCTTAGTGGTATGCATAGGGATGTGTTTAATATGTATGCTTAATATATGAAGCCTGATAATGTTCTTATGCAGAATTTAATAGTACTATTAATATAGACTGCAATATGTATGGCAGTCATACTATATATATATATACACACACACACATATACATACGTATACATATATACACATATACATATATATATATATATATATATATATATATACATATACACATACATATATACATATATATGTATATATCTATACATATATCTATACATATACATATGCGTGTGTGTGTGTGTGTGTGTGTGTGATCAGACAAATAACAGTATTAGAATGTAAATCAGAAAGAACTCTGAAGTTAATAACAGTAAGAAAAATATGTTTATATATAATGCTTGTTACTACTGTCAGTATTTAAGAAAGTTGGGGATGGAGTTGTTTCCAAAGAAGGGCAGTCTAAATCCAATCAATAGGATGATTCCCAAGATAGAGTAAGGATCAGCATCCCATAAACTTTGAGGGCATGGTCCCAAGATAGGGTAAGGGCTTGGATCCGTAAACTTTGAGGGAGCCTATTGTATTTGGGTCTCTAAGCGCTTTGGTAACATAGACATCCTCTTCTTCCTTAGAACTGAAGTAGTAACAAAGGTTGACACTTGCATTAAGAATTATGGATGATAAAATTAATTATCTAGTATGATAGAATTAATTATCTAGTACAGTAGATGAACAATTTACTTATTAATAATTGATAAATTAATTGAACTATGGAATATCACAGATTTGATTCATGTTAAGCTAGATTTGTCTCCTAATCAATTTAGTTTAAATCATTAGTATATTGAAATAGATTAATTATGGTTAAAACAGGCCTAAACCTAGTAGGGGACATAACACTACATCCTCGTCTAGTAGCCTTCTTGTATGGTTTATTAGGTCATTGCACCTAACGGTGTATGCGATTCTCTTGCATGAGTATTTCTAGATCATCACTCGTTGCTTGATGTTGGTGATTGTCACCATTCTCGTGTGTTATCAGTTGTTGATTGCCATAACCTTTGTGCGCCATTGCTTGATTATGATCACAATGTGTATGTTTATCAGAGATTTTGTAGAAACCCTAGATTTCCCCTATTTCTGTCTCTAACTGTTTTTCTTAAGTTTTTTTGAATTTTTGGTTTTTTTGCATGAATATGGTAAAATGCGATTTTGCTTGAAAAGAATAATAAATTCTATAAAGAATACTAAATGGCCAACATGCATAAGAAATACAAGATATATTGAAGGCGTTTCATCTATTGCTCATATAGGTTCAATACAACATCGATCTGATAGCATGCAATAAAGAATACAAGCTTTTATTGAGGTAAAAACCTGGTAAACAGCAAGCTGTAGGTGATCAGAAATCTGGTACGGCTGAGATGAAGACGTGTTTCTCCTCCTGTCTGGTGATCTCCAATGCCTCCTGAAACCCCAGCGCCCCAAATGATGCAAACTGGAAACCAAAGGAAAAGGCGTTTCTTTTGATTTGAGAAGTACGGCCTGCTGTACTGAATGGTACGGCTGACAGCAGCAATTAATGATTTGTACGGCTCCTTTGAAAACTCTCCAGATCTCCAAATATGGGCGCCTAGATGAATGGATGACCTTTGGATAAAGAACTACTCTGTAAACCCTGAATATAATATCTTTGAAGCTCTGTGATTCCTCCTGAATGAAGAAACCTCTGCTGGCAATAAATCAAGTGTTATTTCACACCCTCTGAATTGCTTCCGATGGAGATGGCTCGTTCCCCAAGGAATTCGAACTTGAAACCCTAAAGTCTCTTGCTCAGATCAAAGTTGATCAGTTCTCAAATCAATAATCTCATAATGGCGCACTTTTCAAGGCAAAACCCTTTATTCATTGAAAAGTGCGATTTCCACAAAGATAGGGTTTTATTAAATATTTGACTTTTATTTCTTTTAATTCTTCCATAGTCCTCAGCCAAATTATTATAATAAATTATAATCAATAACTGGCCCCTTTCTGATGATGAGCGACCCCTCAAAAAGAATCACTTAAGTTATAATTTAATATTATAACTTTATATTATAATCATTAAATAATTAATATTTAATCAATACAATTAAATATTAATATTTCTCTCGTTACTCATCCGATGACTGTTCCGTCTGAAGCTGACGAACACTGAAGTGATTCTGAACACTGCCAAAGCCATACTGCTAAAAATAGCAGGGGTCCCACGCTGACTGCCAGGAACTGCTAAAAATAGCAACTCTACAAAAAGTCTTCGATCAAGCCCAAACGAAAGCCTACTGATCAAACTCTGCCAACTGAAGCTGAGCCAAGCTCCGAAGTGACCCTCTATCCAGTCTATCAGCCTACGAGGGTCGTATGATAGGCCAATCCTGTGCTCCAAGAGATGTCACTGAGAAGGGGACATGACAGTCCGCCCCTCCTGAAATTGCTTGTCCTCAAGCAATCTCAATGCCAGATGCTGCAGAATATCCTCGCTCTCCCATGTAGCATCCTCAACAGGCAAATCTCTCCATTTCACCAGATATTCCCTGATAGTCCTCCTACGCAACTGTCTCTCCCTATACTCCAGGATGGACTCAGGTACTAAAATCAGCTTTCCCTCATCATCTAAGGGAGGTAGAACTGCAGACGGTACCACACGATGACCCAACGCCTTCTTGAGGCGTGATACATGAAAAACGTTGTGTACCCTGCTCTTTGCTGGAAGCTCAAGCTCGTAAGCCACCTCGCCAACTCTCCTCAGGATCCTGAAAGGACCGTAATAACGTGGCTTGAGCTTCTCTGACCCACTCTTCCTAAGAGTGGACTGACGGTAGGGCTGCAGCATGAGGTAAACCATGTCACCAACCTCGAAATGCCTCTCCGTCCTCTTCTGATCCGCATACTGTTTCTGCTGATTTTGTGCCTTGGCTATATTTTCCTTGAGAGCCCTCATAGTGTCCTGACTCTCCTGCAACCAACCTCCTGCACTCGGCACTCTACTGTCGCTCAGTAGCAAATCAAGGAAACTCGGCGCCTCATACCCGTACAATGCCATGAAGGGTGACATCTGAATGGTCATATGGAATGTCGAGTTATAGCAATACTCACACAAATGTATCCATTTGACCCACGCCTTCTGCTGCCTTGCTATATAGTTTCGGAGGTAACCTTCCACCCACTTGTTCACAATCTCCGTCTGCCCATCAGTCTACGGGTGGTAACTAGTGCTCGGAGTGAGCTCGGTCCCACAAAGTCTGAATACCTCCTGCCAGAAGTTACTCAGGAACCGACTATCTCTGTCGCTCACAATCCTTCGAGGCAACCCATGAAGTCTGAATACCTCGCAAAAGAATACCTCTGCTACCTGTGTAGCTGTGTAAGTCGTGGTGATCGGAAAGAAGTGGGCATACTTCATAAGCCGATCCACAACTACATAAATGCAATCACGCCCTTGGGCTTTAGGCAAGCCCGTAATAAAGTCCATCGACAGGCATTCCCACTTCCTGTCAGCAATCGGAAGTGGCTGTAGTAAACCTGTCGGGTACGTGTTCTCCTGCTTGTTCTGCTGACAAACAGGGCACTCACGCACGTATTGAAGAACATCTCCCTTGAGCCCTTTCCAAGTGAACCTCTCCCGTATCTGCCTGTAGGTCTTGAAGTATCCGGGATGTCCTGCTGTAGGCATGTCATGAAAGGCCCGCATAACGATGTTCTTCACCTCAGAACCTGGGATCAAAAATATCCTGTTCTTGTAAATGATCAAGTCATTTACAAGTGTATACCTGGTATCAACTGCTGATCCCTCTACAATGCTGGAGGCCCAACTATCCTTGGCATACTCTGCCACTATCATATGCCTCCAATCCTCCGAGATATGAACCATAGTGCTCAAGTACGGTCTACGTGAAAGTGCATCAGCCACTACGTTCTGTGTACCTTTGATATATGAAATATCAAAGTCATAAGCCTGCAACTTACTGACCCATTTCTGCTGCCTGTCATTAAGATCTCGCTGCCCTAAAAAGTGTCTCAAACTGTTATGATCAGTTTTTATGCAAAATTTGCTGCCAACAAGATACTGCCTGAATTTTGCTAAGGCATGCATGATCGCGAGCATCTCCTTATCATAAATGCTATATAGTCTCTCGGGTCCTCTGAGCTTGCGGCTCTCGTACACAATCGAGTGCTTGTCCTGCATAAGCACCGCACCAATGCCCTCACCTGATGCATCACATTGAAGCTCAAAAGGCTTCGTAAAATTTGGAAGTGCTAATACTGGGCATGTGGTCATCAACTCCTTGAATCTATCAAAGCACTCCTGTGCCTCAGGAGTCCAAACAAAAGCCCCCTTCTTCATTAAATCTGTCATCGAGCTGCATGTCGTGAATAACCATTCACGAATCTGCGGTAGAATCCACATAAACCGAGAAACCCTCTCAACTGTGTCAGGTTTGCCGGTGTGGGCCAATCAATAATGGCGTGGATCTTTTCAGGATCCATGCGCACTCCATCGGCACTGATAATATGACCAAGATATAGCAATTCGGTCATTCCCAAGTCACACTTGGATTCCTTGGCATACAAGGACTCCCTCTCCAAGATACTCAACACTGTCTCCAAATGAGCTAAGTGCTCCTGCCATGTCCTGCTGTATATGAGTATATCATCAAAGAAGACCAAGACGAACCTCCTCAGCTGTGAATGAAAAACCCGGTTCATCATGGACTGAAATGTGGCCGGCGCATTAGTGAGCCCAAATGGCATCACTACGAACTCAAAGTGCCCACAATGACATCTGAACGCCGTCTTCTCTATGTCCTGCTTACGGACTCTGATCTGATGATATCCCGACCGTAAATCAATCTTAGTAAAATAACATGCCCCATGGAGCTCATCAATAAGCTCATCAATCCTCGGTATCGGGTATCTATTCTTGATTGTCCTCTTATTCAGGACCCTGTAATCAATGCACATACGTAACGTTCCATCCTTCTTCTTCACCAAAACAACCGAAGAAGCGAACGGTGATTTGCTAGGTCGAATGTGACCCATAGCAAGTAACTCCTTTATTGTCTTCTCTATCTCATCCTTTAATCTTTTAGGATGCCTGTAAGGAGTTATCATCATGGGCTTAGCACCCTTCTCGAGCTCAATAATGTGCTCTATGCCTCTATCTGGAGGTCTACCTGGCGGAATATCACTGAACACCTTGTCATGCTTGATTCTCAACTTCTGAATGTCCGGATGATATTCTGTCTTTTGCTGTCCCTCCTGTATAGGTGCTAAATGACACTCGGCAGCCCACTCTACCATGTCATGACGCATGAGCCGCTCCATTCGGCGAAAAGAAATTGTTTTAAGGTCGCTGTCCCAAATTGCCTTAAGTATGTGAGTCTTCCCGTCGACCTCAAAACGGATCTCCATGTCCTTGAGACGAAGTGTGACCTCCTCCAATGAATGTAACCACTTCATTCCCAAGACCAAATCAATGTCCCCCATATTAACAACATAATAATCTGCCTTGAACTCATAATTGTTCAAGCGTAAAGGGAGATCCTTAATCATGCGTTCGCATCTCAAAGTGTACCCATCTGCCACTTTGACTCTAATGCCCTCGAACTCCTCAGTGATGAGTCCACGTTTCTCAACGAATCTAGCATCTATGAAATTATGCGTGGCTCCTGTATCCAATAGGGTAATGACCCTCTGTCCTGCTAAAACACCACGAATCCGGAAAGAACCCTCCTGCTGAATGCTAGATAAACGGGCCTCCTGTATCTGAAGCTCGGGCTCTGTCACTGCTCTAGGCTCTGGAGCCTCTGACTCTGAATCATCTGAATGCTCTTGCTGTTCGGAATTTTCTGATTCGGAGTCCTCATAATATGCCCACATCACACGATTTGCCTTGCCCTTAGGTCTTAGAGGACAATCGTGATTGGCGTCATATGGTCCTTTGCAGTAGAAGCAAAGCTTCTTCCTGCGAAGGTCATTAAGGGCCTCACGATCCAAAGGTGGGGCTGCTGATTTACCTTTTGAATCGTTCCTAAAGTCTGATTTTTCTTTATTAAAATCAGATTTATCCTTGTTTCTGTTAAAGCCCTTGTTATCCCTGAAAGATGAAGATCCTCTGGAGTTGAATCTACTCGACGGTGCTGCTAACTCCATGTTCCGTGCTTTCTTCATCGCCTCCTGTAATGACGGAGGATCAAAGGCTTTAATCCAGCCTCTCAGTGGCTCTGTCAACCCCTCCATGAAGAGTACTACCAATCTCCTCTCTGATATATTCGGGACCATAACTGATAGCTTCTGAAAGTCACCGATATAGGCCTCTAGACTGCCACTCTGCCTCAACTGGGCTAAGTCTCTGAAGTAGGTTTCTGGATCCTTCCTGTCAAACCTCTCAACCAATCTATCCACGAACTCCTGGTATGTAGTGATCCTGTCATGCTGTAAGGTCACCACACCGTGGTGCCACCAGTCGTAAGCCACTCCCTCGAGGTGCAGTGTAGCGTATCTAATAGCGTCTCTCTCAGCCATCGGACGCAAAGTGAGGAATGTATCAAGCTTGCTAATCCAAGCTTGGGCTATCATCTTCCCACTACCATCGAACATCACCAGATTGAGCCTGTTTGTTGCATGTTTTAAATCACTGTTTTGCTGTCGAGGTCTCCAATCTTGACGAGCCCTGTTGTGTTCTCTCCTCTGAGTGATAAAACGATCGAAGGTAATCCTCTCTCTGACCGCAGGCGGTACCAACTCCCATTCCTCGTTTGCTGCCATAAGAGTATCAGCGAACAAATCATTCTGCTCCTCATCTGGTATAGCCTCATCGGGCTCCTGTCTCGTGAAAGTAGGCCTAGTAGGCCTATCTGTTGTCCGTGACACTGTCCTGGGAGCTCTCCGTGACCCTGCATCACTCCTGTCATCGTCACGATGTGGTGACGGTCTCCTCGAAGTACCTAATCTCTGCAGTGCCACTGCCACCTGCTGTAAAACATCATCAGACCGACGTTGTCCTGCACGAAGATCTCTGAGTGCATGCAAGACCTCTGCATCATCCTGATCTCTGTTATTATGTGGGATTTCTGTCCTAGGTATATCTGTTCTGTCAGCCCTGTCATTCCTGTCAGCCATGATTTCTGGCTGCCTGCTCAAACTGCGTTGCCTGTCAATCAAGGCACGTCTGCGAGTATAGTACCTGTATGTTTCAAACTCCTATGGCTGCATATGATGGCTAAACCCTCAGGATGGCAGGATTTAGCTCTGATACCACTGTAGAAACCCTAGATATCCCCTATTTCTGTCTCTAACTGTTTTTCTTAAGTTTTTTTGAATTTTTGGTTTTTTTGCATGAATATGGTAAAATGCGATTTTGCTTGAAAAGAATAATAAATTCTATAAAGAATACTAAATGGCCAACATGCATAAGAAATACAAGATATATTGAAGGCGTTTCATCTATTGCTCATATAGGTTCAATACAACATCGATCTGATAGCATGCAATAAAGAATACAAGCTTTTATTGAGGTAAAAACCTGGTAAACAGCAAGCTGTAGGTGATCAGAAATCTGGTACGGCTGAGATGAAGACGTGTTTCTCCTCCTGTCTAGTGATCTCCAATGCCTCCTGAAACCCCAGCGCCCCAAATGATGCAAACTGGAAACCAAAGGAAAAGGCGTTTCTTTTGATTTGAGAAGTACGGCCTGCTGTACTGAATGGTACGGCTGACAGCAGCAATTAATGATTTGTACGGCTCCTTTGAAAACTCTCCAGATCTCCAAATATGGGCGCCTAGATGAATGGATGACCTCTGGATAAAGAACTACTCTGTAAACCCTGAATATGAATATCTTTGAAGCTCTGTGATTCCTCCTGAATGAAGAAACCTCTGCTGGCAATAAATCAAGTGTTATTTCACACCCTCTGAATTGCTTCCGATGGAGATGGCTCGTTCCCCAAGGAATTCGAACTTGAAACCCTAAAGTCTCTTGCTCAGATCAAAGTTGATCAGTTCTCAAATCAATAATCTCATAATGGCGCACTTTTCAAGGCAAAACCCTTTATTCATTGAAAAGTGCGATTTCCACAAAGATAGGGTTTTATTAAATATTTGACTTTTATTTCTTTTAATTCTTCCATAGTCCTCAGCCAAATTATTATAATAAATTATAATCAATAACTGGCCCCTTTTTGATGATGGGCGACCCCTCTGTTGGCGGCATTATTGTACACGGGCATAATATTAGTTAATTATGTGTAATTGTTTTGGTTAGTTGGCAACCGAGGGGTGGAAGTTGCGGTGCGACGGTTGGCGCTCGCACCCCCTCGGTACCCTTTTATACTCCGGAATGTAACTTGTAAAACACACGGATGAGGAATAGAACATCTATTACACTTGTCTGATATTTACGGCATTATTCTGCGTTATGTCCTTTATGTCTTAAGTTATTCACCCGAGAGGCTAAACATTTGGTGCCGTTGCCTAGACGAACTCGGGAAAGGAAGACACGGATGGCGCACAGACACAATGGGCCTACCTGTTGGTGAGGTGAACCCGGAGGCCGACGACGCGCAGACATAACTGTACACAGGAGAAGACACGGCAACACGAGAATTCTCGATTTTGCTCCAGGTGGCCATTCAGACATACGTTCGACGAGAAGCAGCGGAGGTAGAAATCCCACCAAGTGCCGTGTGGACAGCGCTGGAGGTTAGCCCGGCAGTAAACCGGTTGATGAACCACCTCCCCCAGTTGCTTGCACAGGCATCGCTGGCACAACAGGCCTGCCTGGAGGAGATTGCCCAGGAAGAGCGACGACAACAAATCCTGCAACGATACGAAGAGAACAACCGACAGGACACGGAAAGAGATGGCGACAGGCCAGGAGGGAATTGAAATGTGAACTTCTTATTTTCAAATAAAAGTGTCATTGACATGAGTTGTACTTGAGCAAATGAATTAATAAAGACATGTTTTGATTTAAAGAATTGAGAGTTAAGGAGATGTGTTACAATTAATGCCAAACTTGTTGAATAAAGATAGAAATAGAAAACCGGAAACGAACGAGTGGGAGGCCGTGCAGAGGGCTTTGATTCTGGAGCAGCAAGTAGAACGTAGACGGAGGCTAAGGCAACTTGCTGAAGGACGACCTGCCGAAGGGGGGCCCGAGGGGAACCAAGGAGGTGTCACGGAAGGTGCAGAGGCCGACGGAAATTTCTACCCGTCGCCAGATCATCGTAGGACGCGGAGCCACGAAGAATTTCTAGAAGAAACAAGGTTAAGGCGAAATCTAGTCGAGGAGACGCGGGATCAGTTTAGGAACTTATCCCTCACACCACGGAGTGAAGATCACCGATGGGAGGCAGGAGTAGGAGCGTGTCCGAACGAAGGGGAGGGCAACAGTACGGGTGTAGGTGCCACACGTGACAGGCAAAACACCGTACCTCCAGGACACACCACCAACACTACCGGAGGTAGCAACGCAGGGCCACAGACATAGCCACAGACACAGACACAACCGCCTCCAGGAAGACGACCAGGGATGGCGAGCAAACAAAAGTTACCAAAGTTCACAGGGGACGGCAAGGAAGACCCCTTACGGCACTGCCGTACATGTGAGACCATTTGGTCTGCCAACGAAGTAACAGACCAGGATGACTGGGTACAGCAGTTCCCAGCCACGTTACGAGGAGTCGCCATAGATTGGTACTCCGATATAGATAAGCAAAAAGTGGCCACATGGGCTACCCTACAGAAGGAATTCACGGAGGAGTTCCGGTTGCTTCGTGATGACAACGAAATTGTGACAGAGATATATAGTACCAAGCAAGGTACTAAGGAGACAGTACGGGCATACAGTCGGAGGCTAAAAGAACTCTTGGGTAAAATGGAGAGCCAGTCGGCTGAGGGCTTAAAAAAACGATGGTTCGTGGAAGGATTAAAATCCTCTCTACGGAAAAAAATGAAGATTGTGCCTCCGACGTCATATGACGACGCCTATAACAGGGCAATGGATCTAGAAAGCGAGTACAAAACATCTAGAAAGAAGAAGAGTAATAGATATTCATCGGACGATGACGAAGATTCTGACGGGGAGAGCAGTAGCAGTAGCGGATCAGGTAAAAAGGTACACGCGCTCCAGAAGGACATGGAACGAATGTTGAGAGAATTCAAGGCCATGAAAGGGAATACAAGTAAGACGGAAGAAACTGAAGTATGGTGTACAGACTGCAGGAGTGATGGACATACAAAGGGTACTTGCCCGAAGAAGGCATTCTGTGAGATTTGCCAAATGATGGGACACTCCACCAAGGAGTGCCCATACAATATGAAAACTCGAAGCCCGAACCAGGTGTTGTTCACAGAGCAGGCCACAACATCCGCACCAGCGGGTACAGGCCAGCAGACTAACACAACGGCATCATCTGGAGGATACCGGGATAATAGACGCGGCGGCGGCGGAAGAAACAATAACAATAACAACAACAAAAACCGGGTCCAGTACGATGCCAAGGGCCGGCCGATGATTCAATGTAGGGCCTGCAATCAGTGGGGACACTTCGCCCGCGATTGCACGAAGGAAGCCAACACTCAGCACCTCTGCCGATGGTGCGGGCCAGGCGACCATGAGGACACAAATTGCCCGAAGCCTGGCGTACACCTTCTAAACATAGAACCTACGAAGGTAGAAGTATTGGCAATCACAAGGGCACAGGCTAAAAAGATTGCCTACCCAAATCCCCACATGGAGACCGAGAGAGTGCGGGAGGCCAGAGACGAGATCACGAAGGAGATGGCCGCACAAGGACAAAACAGTCACCAGACAGCGAGTCCACCACGGACGAAGGGAGAAGAGGAAATCTTACGGCAGATCTTGCAGGTAGAGGTACCGGTGAAAATTCAAGACCTCCTGGAGAGTATGCCGCAACTAAAAACGGCTATTTTAAACTCTGTACCCCCACAAGTAAAAACGGAGGAGGTCGTGCGCCCCACAACCAACTCCGCGTTTAGGGAGGTCACGAACCCCGCGGTCGACCCCATGTTGTTGGTAGTCAACAGCGGACGCCACCCGGCGGTGGTAGAAATGGGTATACTAGGGACCACCCTAACAGACACGATTGTGGACGGAGGGTCAGGAGTAAATGTACTCCCAGAAGCGACATGGAAAAAGTTGGGAAAGCCTACGTTATGGCCCCCTACGTTCAACCTACTAGGGGCAGACCAACATGGGATTAAACCCATTGGTACCCTCATGGGCCAGCAGGTGATGGTCGGCACGCAGCCATTTGTGCTGGACTTTGTGGTAATCCCCTTAAAGCAGAAGGGATATGACGCCATCCTGGGGCGGGGGTGGCTCATCGCAGCGAAAGCGAACCATAACTGGAAGAGGAATACCCTTTCTTTGGAAAATGTCGGGAGGAAGTATGTAATCAATCTCCGTACGCAGATGGTGAGCGAGGAGTTAGCCTCTTCCTCCGACTCGGAGTCCGAGGGACACCAGTTAGCGGAGGGTGGAAGTAGAGGCCGCATGGAACCCAGTGATGAAGGGGTATTAGAACTGGAGGCCTGCTCAGGGGACGATGGGGACTCCTTGAATGGCCTCTTCCATTGGCAAATGGGGGATTATGAACTATTTACACCATCGTGCAACGTCTTGAGCATCGAAGAAGAACCAGAGATATTTCCCCCAGAATATGGCGAGTATAAGGAAGGGGACATACCAAAACAATTACACATAATTAACTAATATTATGCCCGTGTACAATAATGCCGCCAACATCATCCGCCCCAAAAAGAAAAGTCGTCTCCAGGCGACTTACAAAAATGGAGATAATGCAACCTATACAAGATATCGGAAAGACTAGGGAGGGGGCTGAGAAAGCGTCCCTGAAGTAGAAGTGTGAGATGGCGGTGTCTGGGCTGCCAAGCGGGAACGAAGCTCATACACCTGCTAAGTGCGTGCAGCCACATCCCGTTCCGCCACGAGGACCTTCTCTAGAGCTGTCTTCACCATGTGTGCTGCCTCCAGTAACTCCTTCTCCTTGGTATCCACTGCCTCCGTCGCACAGGCCAACCGTGTCTGCTCGGCTGCCAGGCGGCCCTCCACCTCGGCCTTCGCTGTCCGGATCTCAGCCGTCTCTGTGCGGGCCACCTCTAGCTGGGCCAACAACTGCGCCCTCTCGGCTGCCCATGAGGCCCGTTGACTAGCCACCTCGCTCTCCAACGCTACTCGGGAAGCCTCCCTGACTGCAGACTCTTGCTGTGTATGCCTCAATGTATAATAGGCATCCCTGTAGACCTGCTCGATCTCGCGGACAATTGCCGTCACCTGACCCTCCACAATGGGCTGACGCAGCCTCCAGGCCTGGAGCATCTCCTCTGTCTCCGTAGTCGGCCACCCCTGAGACTCAAAGCAGGTAGCAAAGGCTGTCGGCCAGTCCACCCGCATAAACTGTAGGACCTGCTCGAGCTCCACCACCACCTGCTGCAATGCTTGCGTTTGGGCGGCGGCCACTACCCGCCTACCCCTCGTTACCATATCAGCCATGTCCGCGAGATAAGTCTCAACATCCTCTCCCACCTGTGCCGAAGACTGGGAAATCCCTGGTGGAGCGGTCACTACTGTAGCCTGTTGCGAAGGTACCGCCTCCGCCACCGAAGGGGCACCATCTCCTGGTGCCTACCCAGAGGCGACCTCCCCTGCCTCGTGCCCAACGGTGAGTCCATGTGCCTCCCCTGACGAGTCATCCAAGTGGACTACCTCCGCTCCCGTCTCTCGACGCGGTGAAAATACAACAGCTCCCTCCGGCTGTGCCAGTGTCATCTGAAACCACTGTGTGAGCCAGCTCTGCATAGCCTCGAGGTCAGCACGCATCTCTGTGACTGGGGGATGGGTCGCTGTGGTCGGCTCCTCCAACAACGAAGCAGAAACAGTCACCACGGCGTCACCTTTTTCTGTGTTGACCAGCGTCTTCTTTCCTTTTCCCTTCGGCGTGGTGTCTCCCTCGATGTGCCGCGTTTCAATCTTGCGTGGCCTTTTATGTGTTTCGCGGCCTTCGGTGGTGTGCGGCGTTTACCACCTTGGTTCCCTTCGTGCGCTGCGCGGGGTCTCCTCCCTTTCCCTTCGGCGATGTCTCTTCCCGCGTGGTGTGCCTTGTGCGTGGTGTTTTATCCCTGCGGTGGTCTCCTTTTTCCTTCGTCGGCGTTTTGGACGTTTCCCTTCCCTTGGCCGCGTGGTAATGAAGAACCTTTGCGCGTTGTGTTATTTACTTGTTTGTGGGCCTTTCCACCGCACGGTGGCTTCCGCCGTCGGTGGTTCCACCGCACGGTGGTCCCACCGTCGGTGGTGCCACCGCACGGTGGTGCCACCTGCGTGTCCACCGTACAGTGGACATTTTTTATTTTTACTTTTTTCAATTTTCTTTTATATATATTTTTTTTCGATTTTTTTTTTTCTTTTATGTATATTTTTTCAAATTTTCGTATACATATTTTTTTTTCCAAATTTTTCTTTTATATATACTTTTTTCCAAATTTTCGTATATATATTTTTTCAAATTTTCTAATTTTTTGGAGCGGCTGACTGACTGGGGGTTCCCGGCTCCCTCCGTTCGTGATAGAATTTCAGTTTCGACTCGTTGACTGCGTCTGGTATCTCCTTCCCATCCAATGTCCATAACTTTATCGCCCCGTTCGTGTTGACCTCACGTATCCGGAAGGGCCCTAACCATCAGACTTTGAATTTCCCCGGTTTAATTTCATTCCTCCCGTTGAATTTTAACACCAGCTGTCCGGGAGGAATGAAATTAAACCGAGGAAATTCAAAGTCCGATGGTTAGGGCCCTTCCGGATACGTGAGGAAAACACGAACGGGGCGATAAAGTTATGGACATTGGATGGGAAGGAGATACCAGACGCAGTCAACGGGTCGAAACTGAAATTCTATCACGAACAGAGGGAGCCGAGAACCCCCAGTCAGCCGGCCGCTCCAAAAAATTAGAAAATTTGAAAAAATATATATACAAAAATTTGGAAAAAAGTATATATAAAAGAAAAATTTGGAAAAAAAAAAATGTATACGAAAATTTGAAAAAATATACATAAAAGAAAAAAAAAATCGAAAAAATATATATATAAAAGAAAATTGAAAAAAAAAAAAAAAAAAGAAAAAAAAAAGGAAAAAAAAATGTCCACCGTACGATGGACACGCAGGTGGGACCACCGTGCGGTGGAACCACCGACGGTGGGACCACCGATGGCGGAAGCCACCGTGCGGTGGAAAGGCCCACAAACAAGTAAATAACACAACGCGCAAAGGTTCTTCATTACCACGTGGCCAAGGGAAGGGAAACGTCCAAAACGCCGACGAAGGAAAAAGAAGGAGACCACCGCGGGGATAAAACACCACGCACAAGGCACACCACGCGGGAAGAGACATCGCCGAAGGGAAAGGGAGGAGACCCCGCGCAACACACGAAGGGAACCAAGGTGGTAAACGCCGCACACCACCGAAGGCCGCGAAACACATAAAAGGCCACGCAAGATTGAAACGCGGCACACCGAGGGAGACACCACGCTGAAGGGAAAAGGAAAGAAGACGCTGGCCAACACAGAAAAAGGTGACGCCGTGGTGACTGTTTCTGCTTCGTTGTTGGAGGAGCCGACCACAGCGACCCATCCCCCAGTCACAGAGATACGTGCTGACCTTGAGGCTATGCAGAGCTGGCTCACACAGCGGTTTCAGATGACACTGGCACAGCCGGAGGGAGCTGTTGTATTTTCACCGCGTCGAGAGACGGGAACGGAGGTAGTCCACTTGGATGACTCGTCAGGGGAGGCACATGGACTCACCGTTGGGCACGAGGCAGGGGAGGTCGCCTCTGGGCAGGCACTAAGAGATGGTGCCCCTTCGATGGCGGAGGCGGTACCTTCGCAGCAGGCTACAGTAGTGACCGCTCCACCAGGGATTTCCCAGTCTTCGGCACAGGTGGGAGAGGATGTTGAGACTTATCTCGCGGACATGGCTGATATGGTAACGAGGGGTAGGCGGGTAGTGGCCGCCGCCCAGACGCAAGCATTGTAGCAGGTGGTGGTGGAGCTCGAGCAAGTCCTACAGTTTATGCGGGTGGACTGGCCGACAGCCTTTGCTACCTGCTTTGAGTCTCAGGGGTGGCCGACTACGGAGACAGAGGAGATGCTCCAGGCCTGGAGGCTGCGTCAGCCCATTGTGGAGGGTCGGGTGACGGCAGTTGTCCGCGAGATCGAGCAGGTCTACAGGGATGCCTATTATACATTGAGGCGTACACAGCAGGAGTCTGCAGTCAGGGAGGCTTCCCGATAGCGTTGGAGAGCGAGGTGGCCAGTCAGCAGGCCTCATGGGCAGCCGAGAGGGCGCAGTTGTTGGCCCAGCTAGAGGTGGCCCGCACAGAGACGGCTGAGATCCGGACAGCGAAGGCCGAGGTGGAGGGCTGCCTGGCAGCCGAGCAGACACGGTTGGCCTGCGCGAGGGAGGCAGTGGATACCAAGGAGAAGGAGTTACTGGAGGCAGCACACATGGTGAAGACAGCTCTAGAGAAGGTCCTCGTGGCGGAACGGGATGTGGCTGCACGCACTCAGCAGGTGTATGAGCTTCGTTCCCGCTTGGCAGCCCAGACACCGCCATCTCACACTTCTACTTCAGGGACGCTTTCTCAGCCCCCTCCCTAGTCTTTCCGATATCTTGTATAGGTTGCATTATCTCCATTTTTGTAAGTCGCCTGGAGACGACTTTTCTTTTTGGGGGGGATGATGTTGGCGGCATTATTGTACACGGGCATAATATTAGTTAATTATGTGTAATTGTTTTGGTTAGTTGGCAACCGAGGGGTGGAAGTTGTGGTGCGACGGTTGGCGATCGCACCCCCTCGGTACCCTTTTATACTCCGGAATGTAACTTGTAAAACACACGGATTAGGAATAGAACATCTATTACACTTGTCTGATATTTACGGCATTATTCTGCGTTATGTCCTTTATGTCTTAAGTTATTCACCCGAGAGGCTAAACACCCTCAAAAAGAATCACTTAAGTTATAATTTAATATTATAACTTTATATTATAATCATTAAATAATTAATATTTAATCAATACAATTAAATATTAATATTTCTCTCGTTACTCATCCGATGACTGTTCCGTCTGAAGCTGACGAACACTGAAGTGATTCTGAACACTACCAAAGCCATACTGCTAAAAATAGCAGGGGTCCCACGCTGACTGCCAGGAACTGCTAAAAATAGCAACTCTGCAAAAAGTCTCCGATCGAGCCCAAACGAAAGCCTACTGATCAAACTCTGCCAACTGAAGCTGAGCCAAGCTCCGAAGTGACCCTCTATCCAGTCTATCAGCCTACGAGGGTCGTATGATAGGCCAATCCTGTGCTCCGAGAGATGTCACTGAGAAGGGGACATGACAGATTTCATGCCTTGTTTTTCATGCTATGACCATTTGGTATAAATGATGATTTAGCATGTATGAAGGGATGAACTGTATTATAGTTTTGGAGTGGTTTCATTCTTTCCTCAACTGCATTGAAATGAAATGATTAGTGTTGATGAATAGTAAAGGATAAGGTTACATGAATTAAAAGTATTGATGCTCCTTGTTCAATCTATCATTTTCTCCTACTTTTGGTTAGATCCTGAGTACCCAAGTGCTGATTTATGCGTTGGACCCTTGATGTGTGTGTATTCAAGTTTGGTTGTGCATCAAATTCTGATTAAGTTTTTGTATATGCTGATTCAAAAAAATAGCACTTCATTGTTGAGCATGGTTCCTGATTTGTGGAAGAAACTCGATTGTTTATACAACTGTAAACAGATAGTTCAAAGCTCTAGAAGATGGGTTATATTTAGTTCCTAGCTATGAGAGACTTCTTATATTGGCCTTGGAGTTCTGAAGATAAACTGATTTTATTTTCATATAAAATGCATTTTATGTCTGCAAGGTCACAAAAGACTAGAGGACTGCCACCTACATATAATATTTGGGTAAATGGAATTAAATCAGGTTTCACTATAATATGTTAGTCTCTAATTGTAGGCTAATAATTGGAAGCAAGTGGTGTATTATGAAAATCTACCTTTCAAAAGCTGAATGTACTTTAAATGTAACCATTTTACCAAGATTGTTTGCTCAAAAGTAAAGTCAATATAATATCCCTTGCTGTTGTATGACTGAGAAATGGTAAATTTTGACTCAAGGAATATTGTCGAACAGCTGTCCAACAACCCTTAACCTCGCTATTATCAAGTTCTGATTGCTTTTGAGGTTGTTTAATGCAAATGAAGTATTCAATTTGATTGTTTTTTGTGAATTTGAACATATAGATGCAAAGTTTTAAACTGAAAATAGATTGTCTAAGCTACATAAGACAATACATAACTAATGCAAGTGTGAATTCATCATCTACAGCTTAATGACATTTTGTCAAACAATTGATATGCATCTCATCGCTGGCTATTAAGACTTATCATATGGCACCAAATCTGAAACTCCTTTATTGAATGCAATTCCATACACAACTACCAAACTTCTTGGTTTACAAATAGGTATGTATCTGCCTACTGAGAACCACCTACAGCAGCATTACTCAGAAACTAGATTGGCATTGTAATCAAATACAAATTATGATAGGAACCTGGTTGTAGTATCACCCAAGGTGATAGTTGAAGAAGCAAGCAATAACCAATGAAATGAGACCTTCCTAAGTCAAGATCGTGCCCTTCTCATAGCCGCCCCTGTTCTGATATGCTTCAGACAAAAATAAATAATCAGCAGCTCCAAGTTCCATTTCAAGCATCAAAACTCATCGATTCCCTGTCACAAAGGGGGCGCTCCAGCTAGAAGGTGTTTTTTATGCAACAATGGGCCTCTATGATCAAAGTCGTGGTATTCCTCCAGCTATGGCAAAGTCTGAGAATGACTGAAATTATAACTCAAAAATTGGGAAATGCAATCAGCTTTTTGTAGAAAAATGGAAGAAGACTTCTAGCATCAAAATGTCTCCAATGGTCTCCCAAATCGAAATCGAACCCTGGTAAGATGGCCCTTGGCCACAAATTAAGCACCAATGAAAGGACTGAGATATCCCTTCCAATCTGCAACCCTTCAGTGGGTCTTTCACCACCTCGGTTATGCAATCTATGGGACTTTCTGTTCCCAAAGATCAAATAGACAACCTGCAGAAACCTTAGGCTCCACAAAGCTCATTAACACAAGAAGATGTCAAGTAATCGATGCCAAAACAATGAGCCTCATCCCCTATTTATACTTTTTCTCACATGGATCGGTCCCAAGGAAACCCGAGGACGCGTCCCCGGCCTGAAAACCCCTGTCCCAGTCTCGGGGACGTTTCGGGGACTTGGGGACGGCCAAGGGACATTCCCCCCCCATCCCCAAATTGCTAGAATTTGGAGGGGACGTCCTTGAAACGGGGGGACGTTTGCCCTAGCTATGGGGGACGTTCGTACGTCCCAGGGATGGCCAGACGTCCCCCATAGCTAGGGGTAGTAAAAAATATTAAAAAAATAAAAAATGTCATATTTTCCTAATGTGGACCCCAAATTATTTGCCCGAAATCGTTCCAATTATTTGTTAGGAATTGCATGCAGAATATATCAATTAAATGTAAATAAAATAATAAAAGTCGTTTGATCTTTCGGGGGCACTACCCCTCGACCCCGCGGGGGCGCGATAGGGAGCGCACCAGGGGCGCTACCCCTCGACCCCATCTTGGGGGCGCTGCCCCCAAACCCCCGTTGAATAATTTGGGGGGAAATTGCGCCAATAAAAGTGGGGAAAATTTAACCTCCGAGTTTGATTAGGCTCCATATAACAACATTATTAAAAATTTAAAAGGCAACAATGATAATTCATAATATCGTTGCCATATTTCATGTTTGACTATATGGTATATTTAAAACTTTAAAAGGGAACGATACAAATATTTCATCTCTTACCATATGATATTCATATAGCTAAAAGGGAAGGATATGCAATATGGGCGATAAAAACAATTATTTCCAGCAATAATTGTTTAAGCAGAGCAATCAAATTTTCAACAAATCAAACAAGTGCTGGCCTATTGACAATGAATTTTCAATTATGAATGCATATTTGACAATGAATTTTGAGTTATGAATGTATATTGACTATTGAGTATTGACAATGAATTCTTAACACGAATGTGGTATTTTAAGGTTCTATAATGTACATATAGCTGCTTTATCCATGTTTCCATATGAATATAATGTATACATGCATGCTTTATCCATGTTTTAATATGAACATTTGCACCTTAAAATAATATTTAATTGCACTTTAGATAATATTAAAATATCATTATAATATAAAGTGCAATTGACTTCATACGTGACACCATACGTGAGAATACATTATCTCACCAAAAATCATATAAAAATAAAATGTGAAGCCACAAGCAACTGCCCAAGCGACCCTCTCATCAACCCCTTGGCCTACTAAGGTCAAGTAATAGGCCAAACTCCATCAATGTCTGAGAACTAGTGAGAAGGGGACATTACAGTCAAGTATAGACAATAAGAAATTTATTTCATCAAGAAAGGGATTGTCATCCTCCAAGTTTGAAAGAGAAGACAATAATCTTATTTATAAGTGGTAAAAAGTTAGAGGTATTTTTTTAGGTCACTGTTGAGCAAGACACCGCAAATTGATGCATGAGGCCCCAAATATGCAAGCATTCCACAAGGGGATTATTTTACATTTACCTTATATATTGTTCAAATGAGGTGTAAAAGCCTCCCCCACTCCAAGTTTGATGAATCTTGCCAAGAGAAGTAACAACAAAAAGAACCTCAAAATCATATGATGATTAAGAACAACTACTCTAAGGGCACACCTCCAGTATCTAGTTTCTTGTAGAGGTGTTGCATTTCTGAAAAAAATTATTGTAGCCCATGAACTGTGCTTAAAGTCATCTGAATTGAAAACAGTTTTGAGTTTAGCACAAGTTTTTGCAAACGTATTTGAGCTCCCTCTTAAGTAATATCCAAAAACACATGTTTTATAAACAGCAAGTAAAGGTATTGATCTCTAGTGGGAAATTAAAAAATTGCCACCAACAAAAGTATATGTAGACTAATTAACAGTTTTGCAGAACAATTTTAAACAATACTATGCTTAACAACAACCTTCGGAAAAGAGAAATAACTTACTTGAATCAAATTAGAATTTGTGAGATCCTTTTTGTTCAGAACAATTATACGCCTTTTTTGGGATAAAATACTTTGCAAATCAGCATTTGCGGATGAGAGTGGAATCTATCTCACAAGCAAAATGAAAATGTAAGTCGAAAGCTTCATCATTGTGGCTAGTATGAATCTAGGGTAAAAATCTGAACTTTAAACTCATAAAAACTTTACTCTGCAATCTGAAATTATATCAGTAAAATTCTGGAACACAAATTTGCTTATAAAGTTCAGGAATATGGATTTCTGGAATGCCAAAGAACACAGATCCGAAAATTAAAAAAACAAGCAATATAACTCTACTCTGCTTGTAATCAATAAGCAGAACAGCGCAAGCTCAAAAGTGAGCAACTCCCAATTTGAGAAGATCTTAGATAGTCAATTTTCCAAAGTTGCATGGACATGGATACGGTATCCAATACGGATACGGTATCGGATACGGATACGGATACGGCTATTTTTTAAGACCCCTAATATGGATATGGCTGGACACGTCATTCATAAAAAACACATACACATATATTTAACACAATTTTCTAAGTTATTCGAGGAGATTTTCATTACTTCAAAAGCAATATAGACACATAATTGCTACATAAATAATGATAAGTAGATTTAACATTTTACAATATGCAAAAATAGAAGAGTTGCATTGGAAGATAACTCAAAAAATGGGTCACTGAACTAGAAAAACATTTCATTTGTCTTTCTCATTTGGTGTAGGTTTTGTTAATACCATTTTTTTTTTTAAAAATGCATTAATGAAGTTTTCTAAAATTAAATTTAGGAAGATTTACGTCAATTTTGTTTAAAAATCAAATCACATTAGTATTTAGCATGGTTGGAAATCAAGTATTTTTGGGAATGCGTGGGTACAATATTCGACGTGTATCTGGGCTGTATTGGATACGTATCTGTTTCAGAAACAGGAACAGATACGGGGAAACGTGTTCCAGGGAGGGACAAAGGAGTTTCCGGCAACTCTGAATTTTCTATCCTGATTCTTGTGTGAATAGAAAAATCTATCCAGCAAAAAGACTTGTTCATGAAATCTGCCCAAACTTATAGATGAGGAAATGCTTTATTCTAATCTTGATATATTCCCCATTTATAACTGCCTTATCCTCCAATTACACTTACTAGATTCCCAAGCTACACTTGGTAAATTTTCTGGCTCTGCTTGCTATATTCTCCCGCTGCAACTTCCTACATTCTCTAGCTCTACTAGCTAAACTTTTCAGTTGTACATATTATATTCTCTAGCTGCACTTGCTTTATAGTTTATTCTCTTAGTCCTCTTTTTCATTTTCTCCACTTGTACTTTATTGTCTTAGTTCTCTATTTATTCTCTTCCCTATAAACTAATTCTTATTCACCATGCAAAATTTGGGCTCATTACAAGTCCACTTTGCATAAATTGACCAACCACCGATAAGTTTTAAGTTTTAAGCTATGATGGATGTTCGAGCATGTCAGGCTCCTCCCATAAAGCATCTTCTATGAGGAGATCCTTCCATTGAATCATATATTCTGTAAGAACTCAGTTTCTTAGCCTTCAAACTCTAGTTGCCAATAATAGACAGATCAATTTTCCTTCCTCATCAAGAGGACGCAATTTTGGTTAGACAGTCAAACTTTGACCAATTGCCTTGTTTAAATTGAGCCATGGTAGGCATTATGTACCTTGGTTTTGGTACTTATCACAAAGCATTGGCATATTCTTGGGGTCATGTGGACAAGAAAGGTAGTGACTAGCTAGTGAAGGTAAAAGGAAAATAAATAAAAAATCTTTAAAAATGCATCTGAGAGACTGAGACAATATGGGAAAACATAGTGAAATTGGAATTGTAAACACTTGTCATGTGGGTGTGAATTGTCTGCATAGCATTGATCATGAAAAATCACAGAAAGTCAACAAAATACTCAATATATTCCAAGAACACGTCATGATCAACAAAAGAGAATAAGTTAACAAATGGCCAATTTGTGCTTTGTTACCCCTAACAAAAACATTGTTTACTTCAATAGAATAAAACATGGGTTATGCTTCACCAAAAGTCTAATTTTCTACCATAAATGGATTTCTCTTAAAAAATTGTGCACTTGAAAAAAAAGTAACAGATTTCAAGTCCATATAAAAAAGTTATGGCCTCCCCAAGTTGCAGACTTAATGAATAGTAAAGGGATAGTTTCTCATCCAGCTGGATAATTTAACAACTGTCAATCTACTTAATATAGCAGTTTCAGCACAAGAATTTGTATGGGCAAAGTAACAACAAAACAACAATGTCTCTTTCAATCTAAGCCTCTTGGGACTCCTTTGGTTCATGAAAGGATACTTCCACCATTGCAATATGATGTTAGTTTCCAGTTGAGGCAATTGAAGAGTGCAAGAAAGGGCAAGTGTGGAGAAGTGAATTGGTGATGTATAGCAAGTAACCAACTATTCTTAGTTAGAACTTAGAACTAATTTAGAGCTCTCTTGATTAACTTCTCTGATCGAGAGAAGACAATGACGATGTGCAATTTCCACTTCTAGCTAGATTTCCCTTTCTTGGAGTTTCTTCACATTATGTGGTTTGTTTTCCTACATTTATTTGTGCATGGTTATGCAAGTAACATATTCATTCCATGCACAAACTACTACTCTATTTTATAACCATTGCCATTTGAGTAAATTCAGTTAGTTGCAGCATGGATGGAAAAGTAGTTATCATTACTTTCCCACAAGGATGTTTGCAGTGAAATTATAGATCAAACACACAGATGAGTGGAGTGTTAGAGAGGGTAGCTGATGAGTTATAGTTTGAAGGTGCTTATCATGACAAGGTATTAGATAAACAAAGTGGGGATTAGCATCAATGCTTTTATGAATTAAATAAATATAATATTTTCCAATGTCCCAACCCTCAACAGAAGGTGGTTTTTGGTGATGTTTTGAAAAGGGGGATCATAAAGGCAATATGGAGACTTTTAAGCCATTGCAAATGGTGCATGTAGTAATAGAGGAAACATATCACATAAAGGACTGGCACATACAACTAACACACTTATAACTAACGACCACTTATTGAGGACAAAGTGTGGGGCAGTTTTTTAAAAAATAAGCAAGGGGTTTGGGTTCAAAGGGTGATTTCTCTGAGGCTGAAAGAATTTGGATAGCAGTAGGTAGCTTAAGATTGCCTATGTAGGTGCAACAAACACAATCATTTGTATAATTCAAGGCATAGTTGGCTAGTCGATTTGCAATCCCATTATGATTTCTTCAATAGTATTGCAGATTAACTTCTACCATCAAGTTGAAATCAGTAATGATTTGTTGGGAAATATTATTTATTTGACAATTGTGTCAAGTGGGTGAATTACTTCTGATGAGGGCAATGTGAAGGACTAGCCGTGCCTAATATATCATATGAACTTGAACTATAACTTTTGAGTCATCTTCAATATGAGATTCAGAGACTGCATGGTTAATACCCATTGTGACAACCCAGTGTTGATTTCAGTGATCTGCCTTAGACATCTTGGGGATGAGGAGTAATTTTGTTTCAAATTAAAGCATTTTTTTTAGTTTGACAACTCTTCCAATCAAGCCAACAAAAAGGGGTACACGGGGACACATCCTTGGGATTTTTTCCAACATACCTGCATCGGGGACGTGAAGACGGGTCGGGTATGTTTCCCAACTGTACCCAAATTTTGAAAAACATTGGAAGATTTCTGAGACAATGAGATGGCAAAGGGATGGAGTGGGGATGGTTGTTCATCCTGGGACGCATCAGGGATGTCTAAGATGTCCCTCTCCTGTCCTATGGACGATCAACCATTCCCACACCATCAGCGATGATTTTGAAATAAAAAAATCCCACGATTTAAAAAATAATAATTTTGAATGCTATTTGTGAGCACCCGCACCCCTCCAAACCCTAACATAACAAAAGGAAGACTCCATATGTAGCATTTGTTCATTTTTATATTTATTTTTTTTTGCAGCCAAGTTAGAAAGACAAAGCAGCAGGGTTTGAAGGTGCTGTTGGAAAAACCAGCATTGGTTAGCAGAAAAGGTGAGTGAGGTAGCAACCAGCAAGAGAAGTGAAAGAGGTATGTTTATTGTTAATATTCCATTTCTTTATTTTTTCAATTATTTTTAAAGTTTAAAAGATGAAATGTATGATTTTTTTCTTTTTTTTCTTTTCAGTTTCCAAATACCACTTGCATATTGATTCACAAAACAAAACAGCTTGAGCAGAAATAGTGAATGTAGTGAGTATGATGAGAGGGAATTAGAAAATGAAAACCAACTTGGAGGTTCATCAGGGTGTGGGAGTGGTATGGGTTCTGTGATGTGGAAATCTAACTTACTGTAAGACTAATAAACTAAGCTACCACAAGACTCTAAAATCTTACAAGTAACCAAATCACCAATGAAATAAATTAAACAAGTAAGCTTAGAAAGTTAAACCTTCATGCATGTTCCATTGTGTCCTATCAACTTCTGATCTTGTTGCTGTGATGTTTGCTGTCAAATTACACTGGTGTTTGCTTCAAGATGACAAAAGCTAAATGGACTGACTATGTGGTATGAGAGATGCAATGAAACTACAATGCAACTAAGATGAAGATGGTGATGATAATGCAAAGAAATGATGAATGAATGGTGTAATAAGCTACTACGATGATACTAAGCTAAGCCAAAGGCACACTTTTGAAAATGCTAGAATCCTAATATGCTTGAATGCTTGATTGCTCTAAAGTGACTAGCTTCAAAGATTGGAAATAGGCTTCCTTTTATAGATTTTGCAAGACCAAAATCGAAGGTGGCAAAGATCAATGGCTGAGAGTGAATCTTGAGAGAATGAATGATTGAGAAGAATTGGTTGAGATATGAGAGAGAAAGGGGGAAGATGTTCCTCCTATGATGACAAGATGGAGGACAAGGTGGAAGGAGAAGCCACATGGCATCATGCTCACCTTGACCAGGGATGAAGACTCCAAAGATATAGGATAGTTGGAGAGAATATAGGTTTCCTAAGACATGAAGGAGTCAACAATCTAGGGAGGTTGGAGAAGATTTAGGCTTCCTAGGACAAGTAGACAATGAGTCACTTTGACTAGGTTAATGTGGACAAAACCATCCTCTAGGATGTAGGGAAGTGAGAGAGAATATAGGAAGTAGGACACATAAGCCTCCTCATCCTCTTGACTAGGGATGATGTTGAGGATAATTGAAAAATTAAATATTAAAAATATTTAATTTGTTTAGCCACATAGTGATGAGATGGCTTGATGACATGGAAGATGAGTTGGAGAAAATGATGTGGAATTTAGAATTGAAGACTTAGGTTGAATGACTAATTAAATAATTTAGAATTATTTGATCATGATAGACTTTTAGAAGAAATGATGAATTTTAATTAAATAATAAATATTTAAGTAATAAATTGATTTAGAGAAATAAGACACATGAATCAAATAAATAAATTATTCAATTTGTTCATTGATAGAAGAATAAAAACATTAAATAAATAATTAATATTTATTTAATTATCTCTAGTCATTTTTAGGTGTATACAACTTCAATGTGCATGCACAAGATGTGGCAAGGTCCCTTTCTATACATATGCCATCCCATTCCATGAAGCATGTCTTACTTCAAACAAATGTTCAAAAATGCAGCTTTTGTTGGTTCCTCATTCACTCACCCCCCACCCCGAAGAACATAAACTACGCACTACACTCCTTGACAAAGAATATTCCAAGGTGAGTTTGGTGGACGACATGAGACAATGTTGGATTAAAACGGGCTGCTCTATCGTCATGGATGGGTGTATCAATATTAAACATTGGCCACTTATCAACATCATAGTCATATGTTCAACTAGCTCATATTTTCCAAGACCTATTGATTGTTTTGGGAAGCACAAGGTGGTTATTGATTTGGCACATGCGTGTAAATAAGTTGGCATGATGGAGGGTGGTGCTTACAAGCACATCTTTTGGACCCCTTGTAGTGTTCTTGCATTGACCAACACATTGAAAGACATTGGGAAGATAGATTGCGTGCAACAAACAGCAATAGAAGCTAGACATATTCAGATGTTTATTTGGAACCATCTCACCTCACCTACTCTCTTTTTGATATTTTCAAAGGAATTCCTCAAACCTGTGGAGATAAAGTATGCTAGTTATTTTATTTTGTTATAGAGTATTATTGAGGTATAAGAGGCTCTATTGTTGATGACGGTTAATTTAGAGTGGAGTAGATAGTCTACTACAAACACTATGGAGGGAAAAAGCATCAAACAAAAATTTTTTAATGATGATTGGTGGTCCAATGTGAGGTAAAAAAATTGTTATTTTTAATAACTTGCTGATTTTCATTTCATTAATAAATTTATAATTTATAATTTGGTTGCTGATTTTATTGAAAAAAATCTGATTTTAATTTTCTAACTTGTCATTTAACAAATTTTTGTTTGCAAATATATTTGCACCTACATTTCACTAGTTGTGGAAGTCCTCTTAGTCTTGGAGAGTGTAATGTCCCCACTTTGAAATAGAATTTAATAATAATAATATTTAAATATTAAAAATTAAATTAAAATATTAAAAATTTAATAAATTAAAATTTAAATAAGTAAATGAATGGTCAAAAGACATTGAAGGAAAAGTTGTGACTCCTTCAACAATGAGATATAAAAGGGAGAAGAAAACCTCATTTGAGGGGGGAATAATTGGGAATCAGGTGTGCAGATCTGATTTAAATAAAAGTGCAGACTTGATTGTGAAAGGTTATGTCCCTTACAAAGGGCAGAAATAATGAAGAGTTGCACTCTTTCAAAGGGTGCAAATGGTGAAATGGTGTGTCTCTTACCAAAGGGCATATATGATTAAGAGGTGTGACCTCTCCCTCTAATAAAGAGATATAAAGGAAATAAATCAAAAGCAATTAGGGACATCACCATCGATCAGATCAGATCAGATCAGAACTGTTATTAAGGTACACGCAATAACATCCTTGTTCTTGGTGTCATACTTAATGAATGATACTGAAGGATAAATCATCGTGGAATAGCATCAGGCCATTTTCATGCTACGATAACCAAACTTAGGCACTCATAACACTGGTACGTATACTCATGATCATACAGTTACAGCAATGCACTCACCATGCATAAACAGCAGTTGGGTGTACAATACAACGATAACATTAATATATAATATATCGCATATAGCGTTAACCTTATATATATATAAGCATGTGTATCCTGCAATAGTCTAGGAATTGGTGATAATCTGAGTAATGATGATTAATTGAGACTATCTGAAATTATTTATTTTCTCAATATTATTGCCTGATAAATAATCTGACAACAATCTGAATATTGGTAGATAAAATCTAAATAATCTGAATATACAAACATTTGGATACTGGTACTTGTTTGCTAAATAATCTGATAACGATCTGAATACTTATAAATCAATAAGGGCACCCTATATGATAGGGGGGGCTGATGTACAAGGGCACCCTATATGATAAGGGAAACTGCTGTACAAGGGCACCCTATATGATAGGGGGAACTGCTGTATTAAGGCACCCTACATGGTTACATTCAGTAGGGGGGACTGTTAAAGACACCCTACCAAATCTTGCACCATAGTTCACCACCATAATTCATGATTTCTACTCTGTTAATGTTACAAGGATTCCTCTTTATGTTATACATAGCTAATTCTATATGTATATAGTCGCTCATATGATCATTCCTTAATGGAATTTGTAGAATCTTCCACACTTTATTTTTACTGGTCATTTGATGTAATGTCCCCTTCTCATTGATGCTCTTTCAGTGGTCCATTAGCCTATTCCTGAGACCCGTAGGCTAGGTGGGATGAAGAATGAGGGTCTAGCATTGATGAAACGAGGACTTACTATTTTTAGTAAGTCAGGGAATGGCCATTCTGGTGTTACTGTACTACTGAGCTCTCCATATTTTGCCTCTGGACGCGATGATCATGCTTTTCTGAGCATTAGTTCTTGACTTACTATTTTTAGTAAGTGGCAGTGTGGCACAATTCTATTTTTCGCAGTAGACAGGGTTCGGATTCTGCAACAGTTTTGGTGGTCGTCTTGACTCAATTTCATCTTAGTAGTGTTAATAATCAGTACCAGAGCCATATGTGAAATAATTGAATATTAATTCCTTATCCTAAGGTTTAATATTTAATTAATCTGATTATTGACGACTGATTTATTAAAAATTGGGATTAATGCATATTTTTCCTAAGCTCTTGGCGAATTCATGTTTATTAAAGAGATATCGAAATATTGAGAAAGATATTATATTTTTTATAACTTATCTCTAATATTTGCCAAAGTGTATGTGGGTCCTTGCCTTAGCGTGGGAGTTGACTTGTGGAGAATGGCACCACTCTTGGGGTCCACATGTAGTGGAGCGAAATGCAAAGGAAAAACATTGAAATTGAAGGAAATGGCATTTGGGTTTGAGGTGTCTGGAGTTATAAGTATGAGACTTGGGCTCCCATTGCCATATCTTTGAAAATTGCATCGTTATGCTGCCGGTTTGGCTACTGAAAATCTGAGCTTCGAAGTTGGCTTCCTAGCTGAGTCTCAGTTTCGTACTTGCAATATAGTACCTAGCTGTGCCCTTGTGTTCCCATTGCTGATTGGTGAATGAGTTGCAGATTATGGAGTGTTCGATGTTGGATTTGAGTGTTTCTAGTTGCTGGTCACAGGACTGCTAAAAGTGAATTTTGCTCACACCTCTTAACCAGGCGAGTCCATCATTCTGGGTACCGGCTCATCCTTCCTTCCTAGCCATGGCGATACAATGTGTGAGTTTTTAGCTATTTTGATTGAGCAATGATTTTATTAGACAAAATCGAACTTCCCAGGTATAGCGTGGGTTTTTGCATTTGCCTTGGGATGTGTGCCAAATGAATAGTGGTTTGTTTGAGTTGTAATTTGGTTGGGATGTTGTTGTTAGAGTTATATTGGGGGATTGGGATTGATTTCATGTGATTTGGGTGAAAAATGAGGGAGTTATGAATATTTTGATGTTTCCATACGCTGTTGAATTGCACTTTCAGCCTGCAGAATAGTGTAACAAAAATTACAGTCTTGTTGTAGAAATCTGCAATTATTCTCCTCATCTCATCTCAATATTGTAAGGTTGTTTCAGTAGTACTGATCGTCCCTTCTTTTTGCTTTCATTTGTAATTCCCACTGCATAAGTGGAAGAGGCTGGCTTGCCGCCTTCTAAGTTTTGTAATTCAGTTTTTGTACTCTGTCCTCCCGCTGAATAAGTGGTCGAGTGATAAGTTCAATATAATGGTCCTCCCGCTGAAATATGCGGTAGAGTGATAGCTTAATGTAATGTCCTCCCGCTGAAATACGCAGTAGAGTGATTGAATTTCAGTTTCTTGTAATTTTCCCTTGGTCGGTTTACCGCCAAGAGTTTGGTTTCTATCCTGCTGGATAAGCAGAAGGGGCTGACTTGCCGCCCAGGCATTGTAATTTTCAGTTTGATTATTGTTGCTAACGATCCCCGGAACACCGTATGCTCTCACCCTCCCAGTCTGGGCTCTCGGTGAACAAAAGGTGGAAGGGTTCCCTTTCAATTGTTTGGATTATTCCTCTAACCTTAACGGGTTATTTGTTGTGGATGAATTGTTATTGGCCAAAAGACAAAAAAAAATTACTGGGATATTACATTTGACAACAGCAGAGGCTAAGGTACCTTCTCTCAACCCCTGTACTAAGAACTGAGATCCATAACTAGGATATTTTTAACCAATTTACTAGGGGACATTACAGAGAGACTTATGAGACATTTGACAACATGCTTGAAAAAATAAAGCAAGCAATTTGTAACAGGGGTATCCTAATTTGGGATTATATGAGCAACACATTAAGCTTGTTGTGATGCTATGGTGGAACACTATGAATATCCTGCTTCATATGGAAGCCTTTGCTCTCAATCCCAAATGGTATGCACCAAAGGGTGGCAGGTTGCCTCCTTGTGATGGCATTTGGCAAACCAAAGGTGAAGATAGATAGAGCCTAAGTCACCAAGTTCGAATTCGAATTCGAAGTTCGACAGCTTTAAAATTCGAATGAAGTTCGATGTGGAAAAAATTCGAAATGTATAAAATTCGAATTAAATTCGCCGTATGTAATAAATTTATAAAAAAACATTATAAATAAATATTATAAATAAATATTATAAATAAATAAATGTGTATTATGTGTATTTTGTAAAATCATATTGTATAAAATAATAATAATATTAATATATTATTAAACCTAAAAAAAAAAAAAAAAATATATATATATATATAATATAAAATTATAAATTTTATAATAATAATATTCAATAACAATACAAACATTATAAATATATGAATGTGTATCATCAATTATGTGTATTTTATAATATTATATAATATAATAATAAACCTAAAAAATATTAATTATACTATTGTTTAATAGTATTTAATTATTAAAACTAAATTATTTTTTTTTAAAAAGAGGATAAGCAGAAGCCTACCCGTGCAGGTCGGGCGACTCCCGTGGGTCGTGACTGCAACTTCCATGGTGGTCGGCAATGTCGGGTAGTAATGGCGACTCCCGTGGGCCGCGACTGCCAACTCCTGCGATTGGCAATTCCCGCGATTGGCAACTCCCGTGACTGGCAACTCCCGTGACTACAATAGCAATGGAAACCCGTTCGACGAAACCCTAAAACGCAAGATAAAAAAATGGTTTTCTGTTACCCTAATTTTTTATTCGAATTTAATCGAATTTAATCGAATTTTTTAAGGTTTTTGTAGAATATTTCAAGTTCGGCGAATTTCGAACTTCAAGGTTGAAATTCGGCCGAACCTGGTGACTTAGGATAGAGCAACATTAGCTCAAAAGGATCATATTGGATGGTGGACAGGGCATGGCAAGATGCACCAAAGTTGAGGACACTCGCTATTTGCCTCCCTCCACATGTTGCTAGTTTCTCTGTCACAGAGAGGAATTGGTCCAAATGCAACTTCATTCACTCTATGAAGAGAAATAGGCTGCCTTCTAGACATGCAAAGAAGTTGGTGGTCATGCATAGTGCTTTGCAATTCTAGGATTGTCAAACAGCTTAACGATGGGATGTTGATCTAGAGGATGCCACCCAAATTGATGAGGAGGAGACACAAGTGGGATTAGTTGGAGTTCCATAAGATGAGCCAGCCCCTCATACTCATAGTGGCAGTGACTCAAAGTCAGACTTTGATATTGATGCAATATTGGGAGATACCAATTACTGGCAGTCTCATACTTTCTATCACTATGTTTTTGGCATTTGTAACTTTGTCATTGTGACATTTGTAGTGCAAACTTGTAGCATTTGGGCATTTTGGTGTATGCAATATTACTATTTTCTAATTTTATATCATATGCACATTGGCAATGAATTATGGAAGCAATTAAATATTACAACCTTCAACTCTCATGTAAACTCTATTGTTGTGTTTTAAGGATTCTATAATGTATATGTCAAAATGATGAATGACTTATCATTGTTATCAATGTTATCATATGAATATTTGAAATTTTCCTATATTTTTTGTATATTTTATATAGCAATCCTCTTTGCCATCTCTTGCCATCCCCCAAAAATGGCCTAAAACAATCCATTCCCAAAACATGTCCCCTCATCCTAGAAACTTGGTGGAACATAGCCAACAAATAATCTTTACAAATATCCCAATAAGTTCGATAGAAGAAAAATGTGAAATACATTAGGGCCTTGAGAATTATCAAAGAAAAAGATACCATAATATTGAATTATTTTTCCATGACCCAGCATCAATTAGATGTTGTCCTCTTCCTCAATTAATTTCTGAGACTTTCTTGATTAGGTCCTGTTGGGCTCTTGTTTTCCTTTGGCTTGTTGTCTCTTTTGTAAGAACAATTTGGAAATATATTGTTGCATAGGTAAGGATTTCATTGGAACAAATTATAAGAGAACTGTCATCCTTTTGGAGCTGCCATATAGCATTGAAATATTATTTGTTCAGATTACAAACAACATTTGTGATAGCACTTGGTGTTAGAGTCTCCTAATATTAATCTTTCTTTTGTCGTATAAAGGCCCGGTTCTGTATGAGAGAATGGCCCCTATCAGCCATAACCAGAGAAAAATCCTTGTCTTGGATTTGTTTATGAAAAATCGCTAATTGATTATTTGTATGAGTGGCTTGTCAGAATATGTTGTCAAAAACTGTTTTGTTACAATGCTTCAATTTAGCTTTGAAGTATCTGAAATTTTCTATTAACTCACATTTCATAACCTCTCACGAGGTTTGCTTTTCACCCACTATTTTATGTTGTTATTTAGCCAAGGATGTGAAAGCCATGTTTATTCAAATGTGAATTGTGATTTTTTGAAGTTCTTTATAGTTGATGTATTGAGGGAGATGTGTCAATGGTCTAAAAGCATGGAGTCAGGAACCCAAGCTGTCAGTTGTGTGTTGGCCATGATTCACTGGTCTGAAACAATAATTCTGTCTAATTTTTCAGCAATGTACAGTATACCCTTCCCTCTGTTATTCAAAGTATGGGTTCCTTGGCCATGGTCAAGATGATATTTGGTGTTTATGATTGAATCTTCAGCACCCTTTTTTTCATTGAGATATTTAATTGTGAAAAAATGAAAAATCACCTAAAGTATAAAATTCTGGGGTTTGGAGCTGATGATATATATATATATATATATGTGAGACTTTAGTGGCTTGTTGGAATATGTCGTCAATAACTGTTTTGTTACAATGCTTCAATTTAGCTTTATAGCATCTGAGTTTTTCTATAAACTCACATTTCATGACCTATCATGAGGCTCACTTCCCAGCCACTATTTTATGTTGTTATTTAGCCAAGGATGTGAAAGCCATGTTTTTTCACATGTGAATGGTGAATTTTTAAAGTTCTTTTTAGTTGATGTATTGTGGGAGATGTTCCAATGGCCTAAAAAGCATGGAGCCAGGAACCCAAGCTGTCAGATGTAGTGCACACGTAGATAAATCTCATTGAATCATTGACAATGTCGCATTACAGCTTGAAGTGTGCTTACTGGGCCAAGTACCTAAATAATAAAATCCTGCTTGGGACACTAACCTACATGTTTCTTGAAGGACTATGGCAATGCCATCTATTTTTACCTTGATTCTCAGAAACTGGTGTCTGTTTGTGTCTCTTATATTCCACAAAAAGATTTGTGTAAAGCAGGCAGACTAGAGATGGGATCATCCTCCCTTATATTCTTTGAGCTATCTAAAATGTGAGCTTCCCTAATTAACACTTCCATTCCCCCTGGTCCACTTGGGTAGGGCAGTAATTAAAGGTCAAGTAGGACTCAAGTATCCTTAACTATAAAGTAGGAAACAGCTCACTTGCTTGAAGAGGGCAAGATGAAGGTTGAGGAGGGCAAGTGATCAAAGGGTGAATAGGACTCCCCCAAGTAGGGGATGTAATTAAAGGCCAAGTAGGACTTGGTAGACTCAAGTAGGGTGAGTCAAGTAATTACCTAAACTTTCCCTTTTCTGAGATTGGATTAGAGTTAAATAAGATATATGGTATCAAAACTATTGGTTAGGATTTTAAGATTGGTGGATGGAGATCAAAACCCCATGGAGTATCTATATGAGGCCATGGATACAGCCAAATTGGTGATTCGACATTTTTATGGGTCAAACAAGACCAAATATAACCACATATGGTGCATAATTGATTGGAGGTGGAACCAACTACTCAACCAACATATTCATGCTATTACCTACTATTTGAACCCCAAGTTTCATTTCTCCCCTACCTTCAAAGCAGATGCAAAGGTTCTTCTTGGCCTCAACACATTTATTGAGAGATTGGTTGATAGTGAGGACCTTCAAGACCTCATACTTGATGAGATACAGAGTCATAAGAAGGCCGAGGGGCATCATTTTCTTCAATCTTTTGCATTCGTAGGAGAGCCACTTTGTAGCCAAGTTAAAAAAAATAAGTGTTTAATTTTATTTTACTATTTATTTTTTATTGTTAAGTTTATTAAAATCTTTACTAAGTTATAAATGGCAATCTTTATCCTTGCAGATTTGTGGTGGGAAGATTGTGGTGTCACAACACTTAATCTTCAAAAGCTTCTTGTCCACCTTCTATCTCAGCCTTGTATTGCTTCTGGTAGTGGGTGTAACTAGAGTGTTTTTGAGGCCATTACACAAAAAAACATAATAGGTTGACTCAAAAGCGCTTGAATGACCTTGTCTTTGTGTGATACAACCTTTGATTGCTTGAAAAGAAGGTCAAGGGTAGGGTTCACATGAAACACTTGACCTTGATGACATTGATCCATATTAAAATCGGATTGCTGATCAAATGATGTTGATGTGGATCCATTGTTAATTGATGATGAGTTAGCTGATTTGGAGAGAGAGTCAGCTAAATGGGAAGTGGGAGGGGCAGCTATGAGAAGGTAGAAGGTGAGGTTGGTCAACCATTAGGGACAAGTTTTTCACATACACAACTTGATTCTATCACTATGGATGAGTCACCTATTGAGGCTCCTATTGAGGATATTGTAGTTATACCATCTACTTCAACAACACCCACACAGCAGCAACAAACTTTTTTGAGATTTAGTTGCAGATGAAATTTCTGATTTATAATTTTCATTGATACTGAAACTTGAAATTCATATGTATTTAGAGGTTGAACTTGTTATTGGGTCGATGATATGTATTCAACTCCAACTTTTATTTATATATAATGGAAATCAGTAAAATGTTCTACAAATTCAATATATATGTGTGTGCTTTTTTTAAAAATGATGTACTTTCAGATGTTAAATAAATTTACCAAGTTATTGCCAAGTTTTCCCCAGAGTTTTATAAATTTTGGGCTTGTCAAGTTATTGCCGAGTCCAAGTTTTCCAACTATGCACTCCCATCAATATGCAAAATCCATCATAGGATCACTAGAGTCTAGAGCTCACAACTCCACTATGTTTGCCATTTAATCTTTAGCCATTGCCCTTCCTACTAAATTGTAGCATTAAGATCCTTCTCATGACAGCTTTCAATTTCTCCAAAGACACAATATGATAAGAATCTAAAAACTTCGTATGTTAGTCTTATTTCAGCACCTTCATCCACACTCGCAAATTTGCAGCCAATTTTCAAGCTTTTGCCAATTTTCATTTTATATTCTTTTGTTTGCCTTTAAATAAATCCAGCAAGGGAAGTTCTTACTAGTCCATCATTAGCATAAAAGTCCTCATACAAGATCCTTCTGATGTTAAACTCCAAGTTATAAAAGTCCTCTTACAATTTCAAGCCAGTGGTGACAATGATTACTTAACTCCAAGAAACAAAGCAATTATTTTGATATTATGACAGAAACACTCAAAGACACCTAACGCTATGTTATAAAAACTTGGACAAGCTTGTCCGACCTAGGTTGCTATGCTCTTCTCTTCATTTGAGATCCCTTGTTTCTTTCAACCACAACGATTGTCATGTTAAAAAACTTGCTGAGCACATTTGTACACATGAGGGAGCTAACTAATTAGGAAAGATATCTCAACCTTGCATCCTAATGTCATAAACAAAAAAAATGTAATTTTGGGGCTATAAAACACAAAAATTCAATTTCTAAGGCTCTAGAGATTGTTTTTGCCCCACTAAAAATGTTGAAATGGACCTTAACTAGAGGAAGTTGATTTTAGCGACATGGATCTTTTAGAGCTCTACAATTTTTAAAAAGGGGGGCTCAATTGTTTTCAAAGACCAAAAGTTACAGATGCCGAAAATCAGGCTCCCACATCAAAAATGTAAGAGCATATATTACACATAAGACAACTAAACAAGGGAGTTACACTTGTTGACCAGCTTATGAAGAATGTTATGACACATTATAAGACATATTTGAATGGAGAAAATGGTGCCAAAATGGAGCACCAAGTTGGTGAGTGGATTATGACAAGCTCATGTGAGGTGGAAGGAATATGTTATTTTTGGCTTGTGGATTATCTTAAGATCTGGTTTAACTTGGGATTTGAGTGCCACATTTTGGGTGGTTTAAACCCATTGTTTCCTAATTACCATTTGACGGTTTCATGTATTGCCACTCCTATTTACTAGGTACTAAAATGGAGGTTTTAGAGTGAATTTTGTAGGTACTATCATGCGGTCAAAATTGCTCTAGATCTTTTGTTGGTGATACTCCTATAAAGACTTATAAGTCTATTGTAATTATTGATTACTGAATAATACATTTAGTTTATTTGGAGTGAATCTTTTTTCTCCTATAAGGGTTTCCCCATGTAAATCACTATTTTAGTTTATTTGGAGTGAATTTTTTTTTCTCCTATAAGGGTTTCCCCATGTAAATCACTATGCTATGATATATTCTTTTTGTGTTTGTTTTCTTGTAACTATATGCTAAATTTAATTTTTGCACATGCAATTTCTCATAGATTAGTGTAGAAAGCACATTTTTACCCTTTACTTCCATTCTTTTGGTATCAAAGCTTAATAAAATTTTAAGCATCAAGAACAACTTTTTTAAACTAATCTTGGATTGAGTGGGAGCTTGAATAGAAGATCTTGTTGCAAGAAAAATGGCAAGCACATCCAAGAATCTAGAGGTCTAGATGGAGGATATGCTCATGGACAAAGATCTATGGGCTGCAATATCTGGATCCAAACCATCAATAATGAAACAAGAAGGCTGTGGCATATTGGACAAAAAGTGAAGGGCCTCACTAGGCTTTGTTTGGAAAACTTCGTGTTGTTAAATATACATGAAGAAGCCACTGCAACAACGCTTTGAAATAAATTGGAAGGGATTTATTTGGCCAAATCCTTAGTAAAGAAAGTTTTCCTAACAAAGAAGTTATATGCCCTCAAGATGGATAATAGTGGTTCTATAGTTAAACACTTGAATGTGTTCAATATGATAGTGACTTAGTTGTGTTCTGTTGAAGTGAAGATGGAGGAATGTTGCATGACACTACTATGTTCTTTGCCAAACTCATGGGATCATTTGGTGATGGCAATCAAGATTACAAACCCTAAACTCAAAAAGGATGAGGTATTTGTATTTTTCTTTGGCAGGATACACTAAGAGAAACTTCTGATTCAACCAAGGAGGCCCTAGCTATTTGTGGACGATCAAACAAGATAGGAAAGAAAAAGTACAATAAACAAGACAAGTCTAGATCCAAATCCCATGGGAGATTTAAATCTCCTAGAAAGACCAAGGCTGAGTGTTGGAATTGTGGCAAACCTACGTATTTTAGAAGAAACTGCAAGGAGGAGAAAAAGAAAAAGAAAGATGATTTATATGATGAGTCCCAAAAAACTCAAATATTGGTGATGCTTTTGTTGTGGCCTAGGCAACACATGCATTGGAAGGTGTGTGGTTGATAAACTTCATAGCTTCCTTCCACATGACCTACATTAGGGCTGGTTTTCAATATACAAAAAATATGATGGTGAGAAGCATACTTTGGAGATAACTTTGACCTGAAGATTGTTGAGCATGGAAGAGTTTTGATCTGATTCCCTAATGGGTGTGTAAAGGGGATAAATGGAATTCTACACATCCTTATTTTGGAACATAACCTATTTTTAGTTAGCAAACTCAATGATGCAGGTGTGTAAATTGCTTTCTCTAGTTAAGAGTGTAAGATGGTGCAATGGTTTAGCATTTCTTTTAATCCTATAACAAAGAGATTTGTAGAACCTACACCTTCACATCACAACCAATCACAAAGTGGAGTGTTGGGTCTACTTTTTATGGTCATGGTTTATGGGTACTTGAGTGAGTTCTTGCTTCTAAGAGCAAGTTACCCACAAAGAAAACAATGTTATGGTGCCAAAGAAAGGGCCATATAGGTGAGAAGGGTCTTAGGACCTTGAAGAAAAAAAAAATCTTGAAGAGGGTTTAAATGATTGTCCTCTTGAGTTTGATTTCTACAAACTTTGCACATGTTCAATTTTACTCAAGTTCTCACAAATCTTCTATGGTGTTGGATTTAAATCATTCTAATGCATTTGGTTCTATAAATGTTCCTCATATTTTAAAATCTTTGAATTATGTATCTTTAGTACATGACTATTCTAGGACATGAATGTATTTGCTTAGAAGTAAATATGAAGTTTTTCATCATTTTTAAGAGTTTACGACTCTTGCAGAAAAATCAAACTAATAGGAAGTTTAAGGTTTTGAGAACTAACAATGGCAAAGAGTTTTGTTCAATAGATTTTGACATCTTTTATAAGGATAATAAACTAGAAATTCATAAGACAACTCCATATACCTGTTGTGACCATTTCACACATCGCCCCATTAAAATGGGGACCCCCTCTTTTTGCTTTTGTTTTGCCTTTCTTCTCTCTGTTTTTAGGGTTTAGATTAAGTGAGTGAGTCGTCTGGACTAGGGTTAAGCCTTAGGGGTTTCTTTTGGATGTTTTCAAGCCGAAGTCCAGTCAAATTTTGAAGGTTATTACGCATCCTCCTGAAGATTGTTTACTAAAGTTAGGGTTGTCTTAGGTTAAGTCAGGGTTCTTTTGAGGTAAAATCAATTTTTTCTAAAGTGCTAGCATTTTAATGATGGAATTGTGCTTTTTTTTGCCTAGGTAAATTTTGATCAAATTTTTGAAGGCTTGCTGACTGACCCTGGCCTTGAAGATAACCTAACCCTGCATGATGAAGTGATCTGAAGACCTAAATTTTGGATATTTTGGCAAAATCGCTCCTGTCCCTCATCAAGGGACCAAGGCGAAAATGATATTTGGTGCATCTTGGTTACTGACTTGTTTTAATTGTTTTGTGCAGGGTCTCCAGCGGAGGTGATTGGACATAACTTAAAGATTTTGGAGATTTTGAAGACTCAAAAATGATGAATTCTGATGGTTTAAGGTGAATTCGCTCCTGTCCTCCACTGAAGGACCAAGGCGAAATGGTTTGCTTAGGTCACTCTTGGCCTTGATTGATCAAATTGAAGCACCGAGGATACAATGATGGATGAAATCAACATGATAGAACACCCAGACTTAGTCAAAGGGCGATGAAAGGTTGAACGTTTTACCTAGCAAGATGAATTCTCTCCTGTCCTTCACCAAGGGACCAGAGCGATTTTCTTCAAACTCACCTTCTTGGCCCCTTTTTGGACTTGGGCTCTCATTCACCGATTGTCAAAAGATGATATCTTCCCTAGCAAAGGAAATTTGAGATAAAAATTGTAATAATTTGGCCTTGAGAACAAAAGGCGCTCCTGTCCCTCACTGAAGGACCGAAGCTTGAATTCTAAATTTGCATTTTCCTTGCAAGATTTAAGTGATTTCGCGATTTGAGGAGGTCGAGAGAAGTATGTTTTATTCGTTGAATATAACTTGAGTGGCCTACAAAGCAGAAAATCAACCCAAGTTGCAATAGGCGCTCCTGTCCCTCACCAAGGGACCAGAGCGATTTTTAAAGGATGCTCCTGTCCCTCTCCAAGGGTCCAGAGCGATTTTCTAAAAAGTGTAAATTCCTTGCAAAAGACAAGGCAAGTTTGTGATTGGAATGGATGGAATAAGACATGATTAGCCCATTGAAGATAATTTGGAAGGCTAGTAAAGGACAGACAAGCTCGATTTCACAAAAGCGCTCCTGTCCCTCTCCAAGGGACCAGAGCGATTTTCCCTCAAGACAAGTTTCTGGCAAAGGAAAAGCAAGTTTTACGTTTGAGATGAATGAAGGAAGGCGTAATCACTCCATTGAAGATAATTTTGAAAGTTAGCAAAACCCAAGTGAGCTCATAATGGCCAAGGCGCTCCTGTCCCTCACCAAGGGACCAGGGCGAAAAACACATTATCTAGCCTCCCCCTCCAAATTTGGACGAATCCAGGCCAAGGCACGAAGTTGCAATGATATTTAAAAGTGCTTCAAGGAGGAATCGAGTTACAAGGACCATAAAATTCAATAAAAATTGGCTAAAGCGCTCCTGTCCCTCATCAAGGGACCAGAGCGAAATCTTCAAAATATCTAAACGCCTAACATTGTGAAATACTATTTCTTGTTGCCAGGACTCAAGATGAAGTGGGAGTGATGTTCTACGTCTAGAAAGTAATTCGATATTGATATGGTTAAGAATTTGTGCTATGGACTAAAAATCGCTCCTGTCCTTCATTCAAGGACCAAGGCGATTTTCATAAAATCAATCATTCCTTTCCAAAACCACGTCAAGGCAAGATTATGCAAAGTGAGAAATGTCTTTAGGAAGATGGTGAACAAGGAATCGACCCCAAGAATCAACTATCTTAAGCTCAAATGCAAAAATCGCTCCTGTCCTTCACTGGAGGACCAGGGCGAAAATCCTTGGAAGAGCTCATTTTGTCTTGAGAAAGCGAGTTGGACATGCATGGAATGAACAATAAAGGTCATTGCTTACCCCACAACTTGAATTGGCGATTTGGAAAGCAAGGACCAAGGACAAAAGGTAAGATCGCTCCTGTCCCTCACCAAGGGACCAAGGCGAAAATGCTTCAAGGCAAGCTCCTTCCAAAGATCACATGAATGAAACTCAAAGTTCCCAATAAAATGCTATTTTGGACGTTCAGGAAGAGACTTTGAACGTAAAAAAAGCAAGAAATACAAGGCCAAAATGAAAGGGTGCTCCTGTCCCTCTCCCAGGGACCAGAGCGAGGTTGTTAACAAATTCATATTTTTACCATGCCTAGGCGCCAACACCCTCCAAATCATATTAAATGCCAATTTCGCTAAAATCTTGAAATATTTATTAAAAAAAAAAAATTAAATTGGCATTTAATAAGTGCGCATAGCATTTAATAATTAATTTCAAGCCTTAGAAAATCGTTTTTTATTATTATTAAGGCCTTTTGAAATTAATTATTATTAATTTAAAATAAAAGATGGAGCGCTTTGGATATTATTTTAATATTTTAATTAAGTCGGCCTTCTCCTTTTATAATTTTTTGTTTATTTTTGGCCTATTTTCCAAGTCGGCCTATGGGAAATTGTAATGGTGAGCGCCTATATATTTGGGGTGTGTTTTCATTATTTTAATCATTCATTCAAGTGCGAATTGAAGAACAAGAAGGAGTGCGAATTTGGTTGAAGGCTAGAGGTGGTAAAGTTAATGCTTGCGAAGTCTAGAGGAAGACCATTTTTGTTGAAGGGAGAGCCTCGATCCACATTTGCCTAGCGAACTTGCCTAATTTTGCATTATTTCTTAGAATTAGTTCTCAAGTGGAGGTATGGCGAGATCTTCCTAGTTTGATGTTGAAATTTTGAATTTTGAATTTCAAATTGCATAGTTATATTTAGGAAATGATAATTCAAAGATTTATCATGAAGTTTCCTAAATTTAAAACTTGAATCTACTCTATATGTTTAAATTGCAAGATATATTGCTCATTATGAAATGTTGTGTAGGTGTCAAGATGGCAACCCCAAAGGCAGGAGCATCCAGTAGTCGTCCAACCCTCATGAAGGAAGATCAAAAGAATGAAGAATTGGAGACCAAGATCGTGTCAAAGTGGAGTAACATTGGAGATACCAACTTGGGAAACTTTAGTGTGAAGAAGTTTCGAGACGTCCCTTACATTGGAAAGCCATCACCTGTCGCAAGGAGAATAATTGAAAGTGGCATTATCAAGGCGGCCGGCTTCCCTCCAGCAGTCTAGTGTCATGAGCTGATGATCGAGTGTGCCCGCCATTATGACCCACAATCAAGATCAATCGTTTCCAAGGAAGGAAACACTTTGGCTTACCTTTCAGAGGAGGCTATCAGTGAAGCTCTCCATCTGCCAGAACATAAAGATATGATTTACAAAAGCTTGGAAGGAGCTAGATCCATGTACGAAGATGATCCAGACACTTGCTTAAGCATCATCAATAAGAATTGGTTACTCAAAAGTCGTCCTCGCCTGAGCAAGATTCCCAACACACCACATAGGATCGACTTCCAGGAGGAGTACAGAGATTTGATAACTTTACTCAATCGAGTTACAGGGGCTCCTCAAGCCTTCTATTTTGAGAAGTGGATGTTCTATTTCATCCAAGTGATAGTTCAAGGGAAAGGAACAATTCATTGGGCTAGAATTATTAGCCATTGCTTGGACGTGCAGTTGAGAAGACTGAAGGCTACCAAGTCATTCCACATGAGCTCGTACATCATATATGCCTTGATCAGGAGTTTTGAATATGCAGGACTACCTCACAGAGGAGTGATCGGAAGAGGGCCCGGGGAAGTCAGAGTTTGTGAATCTTATGTTCATTTGCATCATCCACTTGGAAGTAACTACAAGTTAGTTAATGATACCTTCACGATGAACATCACCAGGACATTGCAAGGCGGGATTCACAATCGGATATCTCAAGATGCACAAGAGCTTGTAAAGAGGTACGGTGCTTGGTTTATCCAATTCCAGAAGTTTACATATATTAGAGTTCATGGGTGTCCTTCACCTCCATATATGTTGCCAAGATATCCGACAGACAGAATAGTATTACTGGAGGTAACTAGGCAATTGGCAGCTTATGCAAAGGCATTCAGACAGAGGCATGGAAATGGAGTTCATGTGCCTATCATACTAGGGAATTCAGTTGAGGTATGTCCTAATGCTCTAGCCATGGATGATGTAGAGAAAGAATTGGCCTTATATTCATTTTCATTCTTTGCCTTGAGAGAGAACTTTGATCCTTATGGGTATGTAGAAGAAACAGTTGGTAGAAAGTACAAGCATGAATTTCAGATAGAGGACTTTTTGATGAATCTCTCAGATGATTTAGAAGTGAAAAGAAAGATGCATTCCAGGATACCTTTAGATCTCATCAGGAAATGCAAAGTTTACAGAGTGGCTGATCAAGCTCAGAACAGTGGCAGACATCTCCAATCATCTTATGACCGAGAAGACAAAGCAGTGAAGATAGATTGGAATGAACCTGAGGTTTTTGACTTAAAAGCTTTAATGGCCCCAGTTTTGTCTTGTACTCGCAGATGGGTTGATGTGCACCATCAAAGGTTGAGAGAATAGAACATACCTATGACTTTTACTTTGGAGGAAAGGTCCGGGGAAGGAGGAGCAAGCACAAGCGAAGGTAATCCTCATCCTAGGAGCACAAATGAAGACAATCCTCACCCCAGATGCGCAAGTGAAGGCAATCCTCATCCTAGAAGCGCGAAAAGGAAAGAAAGACCTGAGAAAAGGGAACCCTCCAAGAAGAAGCAAGAGGCCCATCGAGATCACTCATCTGGCACATCTTCCCGACATGAAAAAAGGGCAAGTCAAGGACAAGAGAAGAGGGTACTTGAAGTTGAGGAATCTATGGAATCAATGGTCCAGAATGATAAACATGAAGAAAGGCAAGCACCTCAACGTTCATCAAGTCAATCTCCCCAAGTCAATGAGCTACATGAAGACAAGAATGATGATGAAGTGACATCCCCTCTCCGAGAAGAAGAACCATTGCCTAAAGAGATACAAGTCAGAGAGACAAAGTCCGCCATTCCAGATTGGTTAAAGGAGAGGCTAACAAGGGTGATTGTGATCGAAGACGAAGATAATGTAATTGACTTAGAGAGCCTTGTAGGAAATTCTCAGGGAGTAACAGAAAGGAAGAAGGCCACCAAGATGTCCAAGATGATCAGAGATGAGACAGGGTCCAGGAAGTTACAGATAGCTACACCGGCAGTGGACAAGTATGAAGGTGAAATCCTTGCAGAAGAGAATGATGCAGACTACCCATCGAGCTATCCAGGTTCTTGAGATCATTCACAACCTAATGATAACAGTAGCCGCCTTTGCCCACACTAGAGATGTTATCATTCCTATTCTGCAAGTAATCAGGCAAACACCAAGAAAGATCTTAGCACAAGAAAAGATAATGGATGGAGGAGCTCATAATTTACTCCAGTGGTCAACTCTACTTCAAATGAAGGAAGTTCTTTTCGAAGACATTAGTACGAAATGCAATCAAGTTGAGGAGGTCATTCATCCGATTCAGGACAAGGTGTTTGAGGTGTTATGTTCTATTCTTGGCAGGAGGATTGAAGATGAGACAGATGTGAATCTTCAAGAGTTGGAGGAGAAGGTCAAGGTCATCTTTTGCAAAGATGAGAATGTTATCACAGATGAGCAAAGAGACCAAATGTTCGCTACTATGCTCCTGATTGAGAAAATCAAAGAACTCGAGCCTGGATGGGACATAGCTCTTCTCAAAGCTTTCGATCAGGTCATCCACTTGGAGGAACGAATGAGGAATCTTCTAGAGATTCCTATTGCTGAGATCGAGGGAATTGTGTCTAGATTCACTGCATATGCTAAGAAGGAGCATTGGAAAGGGAACAAGGTTCTAGAAGAGAGGTTGTTATAGATGATGTGGCACCTTAATTATCATTGGTCTATGTTTCCTAGATTTTTGTGCCAATTAAATATTTGGCTATGCATTTAATATTGTTCAATAAAAGGGAAACTTTTTGTAATAAAACCCTAATTAGGGTTTAGGTGTCAAAATCTCAGCCGTTGATCTTCTTTTGATCTGGGCCGTTCATTGTAATTGAGGATGCTATATATACCCTCACTCATTTTCATTTTGATATATAGAGATAGATAGAGAATAGCAGAATAGAATTAGAGCTTTTTGGAGAGAAGAAAGTTATTTTGTAGCAAGATTGAGTTTTGAAGAGAGAATTTCAAGCAATTGTTGTCTATTTTAGCTTTGAGATCAATAAAATATTGAAGTTATGGTGTTTTATTGCAAATCTTGTGGCTACTTTCATGGTTGCTTACTTTCTTGAATCATTCTTGGTCGAAGTAGTATTTAAATTTGAAGGACTAAGTGTTGGGCTTGATTTTTGGTGAGATTCACGTTCCAAACCACTAGCTTCTTACTGATTGTAAGAACGCCTTGTGTGGTCAACTGGAGAGACTTGAATTACCTAAACCTTCAATCGTCATTGAGCTTTGGATATGTACCTTCATGGTAGTATCTATGATCCTTGATGAATTGAAAAATCATTTGTTACCTTAGAAGATCGCATCAATTTCAGTTGAGTTGTTATTTCTTGGCAATATTGAAATTGGTAGAATCTTACCAAGTCTAGCCTACATTGGGTCATTCTTAGGATTAGATTAGAATTTATCCCTCATAAACCCTACCTTTTGATCTTTTTTGAGAACTTGTTAGTTTTAGGAAACCCTGTTCCTGTACGGAAACGTAAGGCCCCTTGATGAAACAGCATTCACAACGACCACTGGTGCTTATCCACACGTAGAGACCCTACATCAAAGAACATTGGAGTCATCCTGATTGATCCTTTTTTGCGACATCTTCAGCAATCAGAGGCTTTATTCAAGAGAGGATAAGGTACCCTTGGGTATTTTATTCTGTGTTAGGCAGTGTACAAAATACACGTCAACAATACCCCTCAACAAAATGGTGTTGCAAAGAGAATAAACATTGCAAAAAGAATGAACAAGACGTTGCTAGAGAGGGCTAGGAATATGCTTAGTGGGGCCAACTTGGAGCAGATATTTTGGGTAAAAGAAATTGATATGGCTTGTTACCCATTAACAGGTCTACTACATCACCTCATGAATAAATTTCATGTGGAAGTTACGATGGGCAAAAAGTCATCATTGCAGCACCTTCGTGTTTTAGGTTGCAAGGCATATGCTCATGTGCCTAAGGAGAAGTGGTCAAAGTTGGAAAACAAGTAAGCATATCTTCAATGGATATGGTGTTGGTTTGAAAAGGAAACAAGATTTGGGACCCTGTGGCCGAGATTATTTATAGCCAAAGTGTTCTACTTAGAGAGATTAAGCATTCTCCTACAATTTTGAAGCCCACGAAAGTTGAAAAGAAACATATTGTTCAGCTACCCCTAAAGACTAAGAATGTTGAATTAGAAGCTCCCAAAGGACCTAAGGAGGAGGAGAGCTCAACTAAATTAGACAATTCAAAAGAGGAGGTAGAACATCCATCTCAGCTTTTAAGGAGGTCCACTCAATAGAAACAACAACCAAACAAGTACACTCCTCCTAATCAAGATTGTAATTCTGCTTTGATTGCTAATACTAATGAGCCTAAAACTGTAGAGGGGGAAAAGTATATAGGTGATTCTAAGTCTTGAAAAGTCACCATGGATGAGGGGATGGTTGTATTCAAGAAGAATGGCACAATGGGACTTGATACCATTACTAAAAAGATGAAAGTCTACTAGATGTAAACAGATGTTCAGGAAGATCAATTCCAATGGCAGTGTTGAAAAGTACAAAGCAAGATTGGTTGCAAAAAGATAATCCCAAGCTGTGGGGATAGATTTTGGTGAATTTTTTCCCCAATTGTTAAGCTAACACCTATCAAGTTCTTATTATTTGCAGTGGCAACTTTTGATTTAGAAATAAAACAAATAGATGTGAAAACAACATTCTTGACACAAATAGAGCACTATGTTGTTAAAGTTAAGGAGTCTTTGGTTTACTAAATAAAAAATCTTTATATGGTCTCAAACAGCCTCCTAGAATGTGGTACCAAAATTTTAATTCATTAGGTTGAGCTTGAGATCTCTAAGATACAAAATAGATCACTATGTTTATTTATAAAATGGGCAGTGATCAATTCTTTGTTATCACATTGTACGTAGATGATATGTTGTTTTTTGGTAATAGCAAGAATATGATTTGTGACTTGAAGTCTTATTTTTCAACAGTATTTGAAATGGAGGACTTGGGACTCTTCAAGTACATCTTTTGGTATGGAGATTAAAAGAAATGGAGTGAACAAAATGCTTTAGGTGGGCAAAAGTAATTACGTAAACTCAATAATACAAGCTTTCAAAATAGAAAATTGCAGATCACTGAATGTTCTTAATTCTGTGGGAACTAAGCTTTCGGTGGAACAATGTCCTACAACACCCACAGAGATGGCGGATATGGCTCGTGTTCCTCATGTCAATATAGTTGGTAGTTTGTTATATTCTATGGTCTACATTAGACCAAGCATTGCCTAAGCAATGGGTCTCTTGAGTCACTTTATGGCTAATCTTAGACGATCAGCATGCAGTTAAAAGAGTCTTTGGATAATTGTGAGGTACCTTCAAGTAATTCATTTGTTATCACAGTGATACTACAAGGGACTAGCACTCAATGGATATTCATGGATTTGTAGATTCAAATTGGGCAAGAGGAGTTCATAGTAGAAAATCCACCAATGGATATGCATTTTGTTTATTTGGTGATGTTATTAGTTGGATGAGTAAGCAACAAGCAATGATTGTTTGGTCCACTATAGAGGTTGAGTACGTGCCATGTGGCAACTGCTCATGCCTGTAAGGAGGCCATTTGGTATAAGAGATAGTGTTTAGATGTGAGGCTAAGTCGAGATGCTATCAGAGTTATTTGTGACAATCAAAGTGTCAAGTTTGGCAAAGATTCCAACTTTCGTGCAAGAATGAAACACATAGATGTCCAATACCATTTTGGTCGTGACATGGTAGAGGATAGGAGGGTGATGCTAGTAAAAGCTAAAACACTTTGAAGAATGCTGGAGATGCATTCACAATGCCAATTAGCATAGAGAAGTTTAGGTGTGTAGTGAGCCTATGGCATCTCAACTGTTAGTAAATAGTTGATAGCATTAGTATTCCCTTTGCTCTTGCAAAGTGTTCAACAAGTGGGAGAATGTTAAGAAAGTTGCTTCAACCTTGCTCCTAACACTAAAACCCAAAAACAAATGCAAATTTTAAGGCTCTAGGGGTCATTTGTTGCTCCAAAATATGTTGAAATAGGCTTAACTAGGGTAAGTTGATGAAGGTGAAATGGATGGACCTCTTAGAGTTCTACAATTTGAAAAAAATAAAGATCAATCAACTTCTCGAATCAATTTTTATGGCCTCCAGAAGTTGGGCCTCCCACATTAGAAATGTAAGAACATCTCTGACACATAAGAGAGTTGTAAAAATGAGTTACACTTGTTGATCACCTTATGATGCATGTTAAGACACATCATAAAGCATCTTCAAATGGAGATAATGGAGCCAAAATAGAGTGCCCAAGTTGATGAATGGATTATGATGAACTAATGGTTTGTGAAAGGAATATGTTATTTTTAGTCTATGGATTCATTGTGGAGTTTAGCATTGGATTCTTTTCTTGGGATTTGGGTGCCAAATTTTGAGTGGTTTTAGCTCATGGCTTCCTAATTACCATTTGATGGTTTCATGTATTGCTTCTCCTATTCATTGGATTTTGGAGATAGAAGTTTCATAATGAGTTTTGTAGGTACTTTATGCTGCTAGAATTCTCCAGACCTCTTGTTGGTAATATTCTTGTAAACGCTTAGACTCTTCATGTGTATTGTAAACATCAATTACTGAACAATGCATTGCATTTTCTGGAGTGTGAGGTAGTTTCTTCTGAAAAAGGTTTTTTCCTTGTAAACAACTATGTTTTTTATTAAAGTAAAAACAGGTTTTGAAGGGGCCCCGAAACCCTTTACAATAGATCCTTACGAGATAAAAGCATTTAAGAAACCAAAAGGAACTAACATGAGAAAAACCAGCATAACAACTAGAAAAGACCAACTAAAAAGCCCCAAAAAAATAGCGAAAACCAGCTAGACCAGACAAAGCACAAAAAAAGAACTAATTTATGTTTTTCAGGGCATTAGCCAAGTTGCTGCTAATCCCATACAGATCTTTGATATTATCCCTAAGAGTAGGGATTTCTTTAGCAGATGCCGCAGCTGCTTTCTTCACACTCGCCCTAGTTCTCTTAGCTGCTCCACCAGGCGTTGCCTCCCCGCTCCCAGTCTCGATAGCATCATCATCAATGTCAAGGTCCACCACCGGTTTGGGAGAGCTGGAACTTTCAAGGATCTTAGAAATATCCTCTAGGTTCTTTGTAACAGCAAACAAGATATTCGGGATTATTCCCAACAGGTTTTTCATTGCCACTTTACCTTCTTCCAGATAGTCAATCTGAGCTACCATCTTTTTAGCTTTTTCCTCCATGTCCTGCTTCCATTGCTTCTGGTTCTTGTCGTCTTCCTTCCTTTTCTCATCCATTTGCTTCCCATTTTTTTCAAATTCTTCACAACTTCATAAGTCCATCTATCAAACCCCAATCTAGCCTCGGTAAGGTTTTTGAGGTTATCCAGGAATAACCCTTCTCAAGCATACTCCTTATCCTTACCCAGATTATCCTTAGCCGTTTCCTTCTCAGGTTCCTTATTCTTCTCCCTCTCAGAATCAATTTCTTTTTCCTCATTAACCTTATCATCCTTCTCCACCATAGGTTGGCTATTGTTATTGCCTAAGCTAGCACTGTGAATTGGACTGTCTTGGTCGGACACATCCTCAGCTTCATCTTCCTCTGCACCCACGTCCTCATCTTTCCAACTTTCCTCACCTCCCGACTCGTCTGTTTCCATTTCACTGCCATCTTTTCCAGTTTCCTCTGTGTCATTCTTGTCATCTTGGGTTTTCATCACAATGGCACTCTTACTTTTTTTGCTCTGAATTGACTCTTCCTGGCTAGATCCGCCTTCCTCCAGCTTTCTCTTGCCTTTCCCTGGAGAAGCCGACAACCTCTTGTTTTCCTAAATGGCAAGGATTTTGCAGTGCTCATAAATGAGCAGAATGAGGCCACAATGAAGCACCAGGTTCAAGGGGTTCTTGTTGTGTTTGTTGAGGGACCTCGACAAAGACCTGAATAGATAGTAGGGCAAGGAAATCATTTTTGTATGGGCCCTAGTAAAACGACCCTCAACAGTTATGTATTCCATGATCACATTCAACACCCAACCCCAAATTTTCTTGATGTTGGAGGCATCATAATAGCCCCTTGTGGCTTTACCAATTTTAGCCCTCTCCTTTTCCTTACGCGAAAAAAGTTTAACCGCATTATTGGAAACTTTAAGATCTCTAAAGAAATTGAGCCCTGAGTGGGGCATACCTGTTACAGTAGCAATGAGGCCCGCGTCCAATTTGAACCTCACAACATGGATTTTAAAAGACCCGTTACTCCAATTTTCAATTATTTTGGAAACTACAAGATTAACCCTACCTTTATCGTAATCAACCTGCTTCTCCATAAAATTCGTCAAGGACCCTTTTTCCAGCTTCGTCCAAACTTTTGGCATTTCCTTCCATCTGGAAATGTTGTCTAGTTCCTCCCTTCTGAGATCCCCTCCCATATTAAATTCAGAATGTCACCTCTATTCTTCTGCGAGCTCAAAGCTTTCTTCCTGTTGTCTCTCGAAATTTTGAAAATGATAACCCACAAAGTGTGCGGAGTGTTAATATCTTTGACTGCAATTCTGCCACTTTGCCACGTAATCATCACCTTTCTATAAATGCATAAATTACTCATTTCAACTATCATGATTATGCGGTCCTTCTTTCCCCGTGAATCTATCCTTTCTTAGGAGATCTTTAATACTAAAATTAATATTATCTTCCCCGTGCCAAATGGTTTGAGCTTCGGAGTTAACGCCTAGGTTCGCCAAGCCATCCGCAACCAAATTTTTTTCCCTAAAGGCATGTTCAATTATGATAACTTTAAAACTAGCAATAATTTCTCTTGCTTTCAGAATTATGTTTTCAATAGACCACGATGGCTCAGTTTCCCCCTTCAAGCACTTGATAATATTTAGTGAGTCTCCCTCCAGCCATAAGTTGTCATGATTTAGGTTCTTAGCAATAATCAGAGTGTTCAGAGCAGCTGAAGCTTCAGCATAATGACTGGTTTGACTACCCAGAGGGCCAACAACCGCCACTAGGCAACTTCCAGCAAAATTCCTGACTATGCCCCCATAACCAACCACCAAAGTTGGCCTTTATCCATCCCTAAGGAGGAAAGCACCACACCAGACCTTCCCTACCCTTCTCCTTACTAGATTTGGTTGTAGAAAGGTTCCACCTATCATTAAAGTCTTCTTTAGCTGCTAGACCATGATCAGTACCATTGAGACATTCAAATATACTTCTGTATATTTTATCCACAACAACTTCAGGATTAGCAATTTTATCCCTAAAAAACCTATTATTGTGCTCCTTCCAGATGTTCCAGATAACATTAGGGAAAGTAAGTTTCCAAAGCTCCACAATCTTAGGGTTGGGGTTAGGACAGTACCATTGCTGCCAAGACTCCCCTAGAGAGTTCAGAAAAATCCAGCTCAGCTTCCACCTACTAAAAATAATTTTCCAAATTTTCTGGCTGAAAATACACTGGTGGAGAATATGGCAAGCTGACTCTTCTTCCCTGCAACAAAGAGAACACCTGTTAGGAAAAACAAATCCTCACTTTTGGAGGTTGTCCAAAGTCAACACCTTATTTTAGATAAAGATCCAGAAAAAGATATTAACTTTAGGAATTAACTTCTTATTCCATACTTTAGCCCAAATAGGAATATCTTCCATAACATTATTGTGGATAGCCACAGCCAAAGACACAGAATAGTTCCCATCCAAGGTTACCCTCCAAATCAAACTATCCTCTTTGTTGTCCCTCAAAATTTTAGAAGAAAGCAAGATATCAAGAAACTTTAAAACCGGACAATGCTGGCTGAACTCAATCCAATTCCCATTTCTTCAGTAGTCTCTGACCAAACCCCCATGCCTATTTTTGAACCAATCTTTCCAATCATAAAGGATTGGAATTTCCTCCAAAGGTTTTTCCATAAGCCACATGTCTTACCAAAATCTAATACTTCTACCATTCCCCAATTTCCACATTCTGCCAGCAGCAGCCCAACTTTTAGCCGATTGAACTACATTCCAAATTGCAGAGCCTTCAACTGTAAAAGATTTATCTAGAAATTCTTCCTCAAAAGGTTGCATATGAAGATATTTCTTTCTCCAGATTAAATTCCACTCTCTTTCCTCCCCTTTCAATCTCCAGATTTGTTTTGCTAATAAGGCATTATTCATAGAGCTAATATTCCTTAAACCCAACCCCCCAAAGGCCTTGGGAGAGCAGATTTTATTCCAAGCTATAAGGGGAATTCTATTCTTGTCTTCCATTCCCGACCAAAGAAACTTTTTTTGGATTCTTTCAATTGCCTCCACAAACTTTCTAGGGATTTTAAACAGGCTAAGAGCATAAACAGGCAAGTTTTGGAGAGTAGCTTTAAGCAATGTAACCTTGCCAGCTTGACTAAGGATAGCCCCTTTCCAACCTGCCAGTTTAGAGTTGAATCTGTCAACCAACTTAATCCAGAAGTTATCCGCAGGCTTAAACAACTATGTTATGGTATATTGCTTTTGTGTTTGTTTTCTTATAAAAATATGATTAATGGTCCTCTCATAGATTAAAGTGGGAATCATATTCTAACGTCTTCTCGTAGACTAAAGTAGGAATCATATTCTGCACCTCTTGTTCCTTTCACAGACATAAAGAAATAAACCAAGGTACATCAACAAAAAAAAATAGTAGTGAAACTAAGCCACAAGTTATTACTCAATTACATCCTACAGTTACAAAGAATTGACTTGCTGACGGAAGAAAATCTTGTGCCATTCATACCAAACTCTCACAATTGATCATAAACTCTTATATCAGCCACCAGGCAGTTAGCATAGTATATCTCATAGACGAAAAAAAAGGGAATGAAATGCAATTAGCCACTTTCAGTTGGCACCCAGCACCCGTGCCATGCTGAGTCAAATAAGCACATTTTGACCCAGTTAAATCAGGTCAAACATGGGTTGTTTTGATAAATACACTGGCTATTCAATAGCTTCCATTTTTTCACTTTTTGTTAAGGTTGCCATTTTCTAGGATTAAGAACATAGGGTAAATTGTATTTTTTCCCATTTTAAACCCTTGTAATTGAATTCCATTTACACTTTCAGTTTACCTTGCCAATGCCAAGTATATATAATGCTACTATGGCAAATATTAACCAAATTTACAAAGTCCGAGCTCTGAGGTATGCATCTTCCCAGATCCTATACAAATGGACTAGAATAACATGTGACAAATTCCAGCAGGCGAGCACAATCAAATTAAGCTTTGCTAAATCTGGAAAGCTACCTGGATTCCTCACTCTCCTCTCTACTCTAACTGAGAAGACTTGACTTCAGTCACAACAAAGTCATTGGAAGCATTCCACGTTTTTGTCCTTTTGTTGTTCAACAGGTGTATGCATTGGGGGGCATCCTGATGGCACTGGAATGCCACGACATCCTCAATTTTAATAAAGATTAAGGGAACATCCCCTGGACATTCTCCTTTCAGGGAGCACACTTCTTATCCCCATTCCCAGAATGTTGCAGGTATCTTGAAGGTATGTTTAAGCCCACTGAAAATTGTAAGAAATATGGCATCCAACTCACTACATATAGCATACCAAAACATATGAGACCTGATGTAAATCCATGGTGTCATAGTTCGCAGACTCAGACTCGGAGAGTACTCAGCAAGCCCAAAATTTTCAACTCGGCAAAAACACAGGAAATACTCAATAAAAACTCGGCAATTTAGAAAGTACTAAAAATGAAAATCTCTTAAAGAAACATATTTTTTTTGTAAAATTCAATGACAAAATGTATGAAATAAAAATTGACATCTCAAAAGAGAAAATGCATGGTTTTATAGCAAAAACAACATGTGAAAAACGTATTTTAACCAGTGTTTTACCTGCATCAACGTTTTTATCTATGTTTTTTTGCGTCTATAAAAACATGAGAGTTAAACTTGTGAAAAGTCACCCAGCAAAAAAAAGAGTACTCGCAAAGTTTACGGTTTATTTAAACCCCTTGGTCATGGCATCCAAGACGAAGGTTGCACAAACAGGGTCATATGAACACCATAGAAGTGTCCCCGATAATAGTATGCAAACAAATGAACCCGGAAGTTAATGTCTCTTTCTCCGGGATGAGCTCAAGTATTAGAATGATATGTCCTTTCAAAGTGAAAACCCATGTTCAAATCATAGGAGACATGATAAAACTATTATAATTGATGTTCAAATCACAGGGGACATGATAAACTATTACAATTGCATAAAATACTATACCCAACTTTCTCAAGCTAAGTTCAAGTGACAAAGGCATCCAGCCTTTCAAAGTAGAGCCCCCAGTTTCAAATCCCCCCGAGACATTGTTGAAATTGAGTAAAATACCACATACAACGAGACCAAACTTCCCACATCCAATTAGACTATAGACAAGGCTTGTCTTGCACCCTACCCAACAGACCTATAGTTACATCGAAAGCCAGAAGTTTCCTCACATGCAAATTTTACCAAAATTAAAATAAGAAAGAGAGAGAAAGAGAAGCCTACCCTGGCATCCCTGACTTCGAGAACGAGATCGGCCAACTTAAGGCGCTCCTTGATGGCACGTGTGGCGGCCGCCATGTGACCAGGAAACCAATTAATTGCTCCCCTATTGAACGCCATCTCTCCCAATTTCTTTGCCATTATTTCTGGTGCTGCTCAGCTTAAACCCTTCCAAAACCTTCACACGCCGATTCTTCACCTGTACTTGTCAAATACTAACTTCTCGCTCCACAGGTTTTACAATGTGAGCTTAACATACTTGAAATTCAAATTCTCAATCTCTAAACCATAAGTACTCGTGCGCTTCCATTCAAATCAATTGCGCGGCATGGCTTGTGTGCTTGGATAAGTAAATGACAATGTCTTGTATATTCGGTTTTTTTACAATCAAAGTTGTGTGCCCATCCAAAACTATTAAGGCTCGTTTTTATCTCAAACAATCAATAAAGCAACACCAGGAAGTGGCTAGTTGGGCCAATTTGCATCGCCATTGGAATATGTGCTTGCAGTTGGTTTTTAAATTGTTATTCAAACCGTGCATTGGTAGATTCTGAGGCGGCGGCGAGAGAGCCTAAACGAAGTATACTGGATTGTTGCTCCGAGAGGGTTTTCTTTGAGAAGGATCTGTATTTTGTGGCCTCTATCATTAAATTGTTTCTGTGCAGGATTTTCTAGCCGTATTTACCTAACTATTTGAAGTGAGGAAGTTTGAAAGCCTATCTTCACAAAATGAATCCAACGCTCCTTCCCAGACTGTAAATCTGCTGCTTACTATTATCACTAAGATTTATTATAAACATGTTGGCAGGACAACTGTAGCACTTCAGTTCCTGCCATTAAGAGAGGAGACTTCCCTTTTTTCATCATCCATGGAGTCTTTTATATATATAGTTTAACCATTCAGTATCAAAGACTGAACAATTATAAAAGGCAAGAGAAAGTTCGATACATATGATCTAATGTTATTATGGCTTGTAAACATTAAAATCTAAGATGAATTAGTATCAAAAGTATGTCGTTTTAACAATTTTTTATTTTATAAGTTTTTCTTTTTTTTAATAAGTCCAGTTATTGGAGTATATGAAATATAATATAAATTGTTGAAGTTTATGTTGGTAGAAAAAAATGAAGTGATTGTCATTTTAAATGTTTTAGAATGTATTCATATATATTTGATATTTAATGTTGAATGTTAGGAATTGTAATTTTTTTAATAACTTTTTTTATTAATAATTTATACAACTCTTTAGATTTTGTGTATGTATACATATGATTCTACATGAATAAAGATACAAAAATTGAATAATTATTAAATAAAATATAAATTTATTTAATTATTTATAGAGGAAATGATCAAGTAATTAGATAATTGATGATGTGTCAAATTTAGATGATTACAGTTTGTCTTTTATTGAAGTTATTGTTTAAGTGTTTACATTTCACATCTTATTGAAGTGATGTTATGAAGTAGTGTCATTTCAAAGAAGAATAAAACTTGTTAGAAGAAAATGGTTTAATGCCCAAATCATTCATAGGAGGAGTGCCAAGGAGAAATGATGGTAGAGATAATGATAGGTGATGAAAGAGGAGGGGACAATAGATGGATGATGAAATCTATAGTTATGTTGCATTGGATTAAGCCCTATTTATTTGATATAGCATGAGACATTGTGCACCAAGATATAAGAAACTCAGGTGAGGATGTCTCACATAGAAAATGATAAGTCACAAGCAAAACATGGATTATTTGGTTATTTTGGTTAGGTATGGTGTGTATAAAAGTTATGATTTTCACATGGATATTATGTTTGTCGAATTTTCATGATTATCATTTGAATTTTTTTCATTAACCCTAAATTTTATTAAATTTTGGCTAACAAATATATATAGACTTGCATTAATGTGATTATCAATATTGAATGCATGAATATTAAAAATCAAACAAATAAATGATTGAATCTATTTTGAAAGATTTTATTTTTCAATCATGTGGATTTTAAATTCCTTCCAATTGCAATAATATTAGATTTTAATTGAAATCATTTAATTTATAAATATTAAAAAATAGTAATCATTGTATGTAATCCTATTAATAGTTATGCATTACATATTTTTAAATGTAATTGTGTAATGTATATGTAGAAGTTGATGATTTAACCTCACAAGCTAAGAATCATCTGCAAGCACACCACTTGTCACATAATGAAGATCAAGCAAAAATAATACGCTCAACAACCTGAGAATTTTGTATTTATTGCACACAAACATTGGTTACAATGAATGAATGAATCCTTATGAAAAGGATGAATGAAACCCTAGGCTATGATGAACTTAAAAGGCACTGAGAAGGGGGGGTGAATTAGTGCAAGTAAAAATAATACAAATCTGATTATCAATTTCACCAACTTAAAACTTAATAGGCCTATATGAAATAACACCACGTATGCAATCACCACATAAAGCATAAACCACATGACACAAGAGTTTACACGTGGAAAACCCAAATGGGAAAAACCACGGTGGGAATTAGTACCCACAAGATCCATTATCTGCAGTATAGAGATCTGACCGATTAAGGTCTACAACACCCGATTAAGGGCACACCCTGTTAGAAGTGTCTAAGCCTAGTTAAGAGCTATACAATAAGGCCTGTGAGGACCAGCCCTGTTAGGAACTACCTAAGTTACTGGGATTTGCAAACACAAGTTAATGTGTCACCTAGTTAGAGGATTTAATGATCAGAATTGTTAGGATCTGACTGCACCCTATTAGGAGTGACCTTGTAAGAGGATTTTCTTGTTGCAATTGTTAGGGAGACAACAAGTACAAATGATCTTAGTATAACACCTTCTGTGTCTGATAATATCCACTTCAGAACATTACAACATCATAAAGACTTCATCTCTCAATTCCTCTGATCTTCGCATTATCAAAAATACAAGATTCACTCTACATCTATATCACTATCAAGCTCATATATATCTTTTCATTCCTCATCACACAATTAAACTTATCATAAGGTCAGCTAGAACCTTATTACAATTCCCTAGGTTCAATGTATCTAGACAATCTTGCATTGTACACTTTAGTTATGTCGGCCATCGACATAACAAATCCAATTTTGTGTCGTTTTACCTATCTGAATTATTTTCATCACTACCAGTTAAGTCTCCATCCACTAATATGTTTTGTCAAACAAATCTCGTTCACCTGATCGATTCAGCACATGCGGTCACCAAAATATTTTTATCTGATAGTCTTAAATGCTGCTGCAAAACCACATCATCTCAATCTTCATGATTTTCATGTACCGGTTGTCGGAATGTAACAATGTCTGTCATTTACCGATTGAAGTCCTAATTACCGGTCCTGATGAAACTATCTCTGCTTTACTGGTTAAGTCTAGCCAGTAGAACTGTAGGACTTAGATGACTCAAAGAAACATAGTTGCCATCAATGAAAACATACAAAATAGTCATCATACATAAATCTAACCTTTTACATGTATTGGTTGCAAAAAACACATTACCGGTTGATCAAATGCCAACATGCTAAACCCTAAAGCCAAATTAAATTAGCTAGTGCCAATTGTTACAATCATAATGAATGAGACAACTTAAGCTATTATTAGTCTAATTTAATAATTGGAAAAAGCACTTAAGTTTAACTTAAGTGAATAAATTAATTGAAGGACCTAATTAATTAATGTCTTAATTACTTGAACACCATGGGCCCTTAAGATTAACTTAGGGAGGAGCCAGAAATCTAATGATGAATGCAAGCATGAATGGGTCCTGACAAAGAAGGCTTGATTAGGTACCCACATACAAACCAATGCAGCTCTCACAAATGGAGAAAGTGAGAAAACCCTAGTGGGAGAAAACTACTCCCCAAAATAGAGAAAAAGAAATGAAAAAGAGTACATGTGACTAAGCATGAAGGACTCTAAATGGACTCCCAAGTGCTAAATTTATCACATAAGTACAATCAATACCTCCCTCATAGGAGAGAAAGGAAGAGACAATGCATCCCCCCAAAAGAGAGAAGCTCAAATGTCAAAGATGAAGGCTCAAGGATAAATATTGATGAAGATCCAAGAGCAAAAAACCACATTCCTCTCCTTGGGTAGAAACAAATCTAATGGATAAGGTAGAAGCAACTCCTTGAAAGGAGATGGAAGGAATAGTCTCATGATGTGTGTCATGGAAAACTGTTTGTCCGTATTTTTTAATCTTGATATGCCAAATTGAGTGAAGCAACTCTAAATAATTTTGAACACACATGATGAACAACCTCTAAAGGCACTGGAGATGGGATGATAGAAATGCTCAAGATCTCATCAAAGAGGAATGGAATATCCCCAATCATGTCCCCAATGTTTGAAGTGTATGATGTATCAAATAACCTTGCAATATCTAGCGAGTACTCATCCCACAAAGCAAAAATTGGAAGGGAACTATCAACTTGTTGAACTAAACTAATCTTTGAAGAAGTAAGGGGTGGAGTAGGAAGTACAACAAAATTCTAAGAACCATGGTGGATCAATTAATTACACATAGTTTCAAGTGACCAAACCTCTCCTTAAATACCCGATCCACTCTAAATGCATGAGAGTTAGGATAGTGAATGGAATTGTGTGCTTGGTGGGACAAAAATGAGATAAATCATATAATTAAGATGCAAGATCAATAGTCCCAACTAAAATAATCTCTTTATTGTGCAGGTCTCTAATAAGCACTAAATCAAGTGTGAATTCTACTTTAGATTACCTTACCCATTGTGAAAAATCTGATGTATGGAAAGGAGATCGGATAATAAAGAAGGAATGCATAGTACATCTTAAATGTGCCATCATCAACCTCAGTGGAACCCCTCCCAGTAGCACTCAAATAAGTGGTATCACCCATCAAGATGTGTGGTAAAGTTCAAGGCTCATATGAAGAGAACATACCCATATAGATGAAACCATATGATGAGAGGCTCTCGCATCAAGAAGACACCTATTGGACTAAAGATGTGTGTATGCATAGAGAGCATGCCCCTTTATCTTGTCTTCGCCATACACCATAAAATCGGACCCAAAATCTGCAGGTCATGAAGTGGCAAAAGAATATGAACTAGATGAAGGTGGTAGGTGAAGATGCAACAGACCGAAAGGATAACCTTGAACCAGCCAACCTCTAAGGCTCACAAACTCAATCGGTAATCCCTAATTCCATATATCCTTACACAATACCAAGTCAAGCAATGTTTCAATGACACCAAACAACACCTTGGAAAACCTAAAGGCTCCACTATGTCCACTTACAAACAACTAACACTTCTCAAGTTCTTGTGTGACTACCCACACCCTTGCATACATGAGTGGGCTACTACTAGGCTTTATTGTTTGAATGGCCCACTTGACCAATTCAATACAATGATCCTTGAAGGGGTGTTCTCAAAACAACTTAAGACAAATGAAACAATATTTCATGGTTTAGATCCACCGGAACATCAATTTTGACTCACTCGCCCACAAACTGAACCGGTTGCTACTAAGCCTCCATTTGAAGGAATCGGGTGATAACTTTTGACACCCTGAGGATATAAGCAAACAAATTATATTTTTAGATACCCTTTTGGGATTTCTCAACAATATCTCAGTTTTTGGTACCGGACCGACTTACAGATATCCCAACCAATACTGCACTAACTGACCTAATAGGGTTATTAGACCTATTTGACTGAACACCTTCCACAAACTGGTTTGGTTCTCCTAATGGGCAACCATCACCAACCATGAAATGTTATTTAAACCTCCAAAGTACTCTTCTACCACATTCAAACCCTTTTCCAGTGCTCTACCACTCACTTCTCACGCATTGCACTCATCAAACCGATTTGTCACAAAGAGATGCCAGACCTAGGGTTAGTTATCCATCCTCTTCGCCCTTTTGTATCCTCTTAATGGATTTTTTAACTGACATATGATATAGTGGCCTATCATCTCCTATAATGGCAGAGTGTTCAGTTAAGGATTGATAGGCCAAAACCCATTATTGTAGTCAAACCCTAGGGGTTTAAGGGTTTTAGGCTACCCGGTAGAGATTTACTTGTAGAATGGGGCAGTGATCGCTTCAATACTTCACACTAGAAGAAAAACAAAGTTAAAATGATCTAGTTACAAGAACTATTCCATGAGAATTCTTTCCAAACCACCTTCAGTATGCAATCAACATAAATTAGACGGTTTTTTGAGTTCCCAGCAGTTCTTGATGCTTTGATTTCCTTTCAAAATCAATCAACATACATCCTTCAGTGTTTGGGGCCTTTAAAGTTATCTCCCAAATGACCACAACTTCCTCCAATTGTTTTTCAAACTGACTGACCGTTGGAGAATCATAACTTACAAAAAATGTAAAATTATCATGACAACAAATTGACAATATGACAACTTTTGCATAATTCAACCAACTTAGACTCCAGACTATCATAGCCCCCCAAAATGATTACATTTGATTATAAAACATAAAAAATGACTCAAATAGACTTGTGGTCACTTTATCCCTCAATTTAGACCATTGTGACCCTTACTGATTCAATTTCCTCTACCAGACCCTAGATGACAGTTTGACCCAAACATGGACAAACTTGTCACACTCCTAGGACATTGAATTACAAAAAAGGACCCATAGGGTCTTATTAAATTCCTTCTAAAATCATCTTGTTCTTGGTTCATGCCTTTATAGGTAGGCGCTCTTGCACTAGTGGCTCAACATTATGCTTCAAGAGAGGGTTTTTAATCTCATCAATATTCTCTATGTTGAATAACGTTGATGCTCATCATGTCTTGCATTAGTGCAATATGCATACTTTGGTTTATCCTTATTAGATGAAGACCTCTCAGAAGAGGAAGAAGAATCAAAAGAATTGTGTGACTTGGAATCCTTGTGTTTCTGCTTCTTGAATTTGTCATGTGAAGCCTTCTGATATGTGTTATCTTGGGATGCAAGAAGAGCCCATGATTTGGTAGACTTAAATCGATCCATTTGAATCAACTTGGTTTGCTCTCAAGTGAGTTTTGAAGAAAACTCATCAAGTGAATACACAATGTACCTAGAATCAAATGCATATTTGGTGGTATAAAAGGTAGAAACAAAAATTGGATAATTAGGACCAAGTTTGGCAAGGATAGAGAGAATCAACTAAGAGTATTTTTTCTTAATACCACATTGCTACAGCTATAATCTGAGAGAATTGAGTTTGGTGAGGAAGTCTTGGATGTTGTTTAAACCTAAAGGATTCAATCCAATAAGCTTAGTTTCCAACTAAAATCCCCTCAATGCATCTTACTTCCCAAACAAGGACTCCAATGTAGTCCAGATCTGATTGAGAGTGATGTAAGACTCAACATGAAAGAGAAGATCTAGACACATTGACATGCATAATGCCCCAAAATCCTCATCACACCTATTGAACCACTTTCTCTTCTCAACAACACCTGTAGGTTCAAGTTTTCTACCCATGTTCACTTTGTATAACCCCTGTCTCTTCAGATTAATCTCTTTATTTTTTTCAACTAAAGTAGTTGAATGTAGTGAGGGGAGTAATATGATTAGGATCCATGATAAATTAATAAAAGGAGTACAAAATTGGACTAATACAACAATATAGAATCTCTCAATGCTAAAAAATTCCACTTAGATCTCAAAAAAATCAAGTGATTTGTACATTTCTAAGAAAGGAACCCAAAATTTTAGATCTGACAGCTGATTAAAATAAGAAATACTTAGTGAATATTATTTTAAAAACTTGAGATTTGCATATAGGACTCAACCAACTTTCCAATGTCGTAAGAATCGAGCAAAACGAAGTCTAGACGTGAAAGTAATGGCCCTCTAATTGCAAAATGGAGGATCTGACTTCACAAGCCTGATACAAAAAATTAGAGAAGAATCGGGAATCAAGGCTAACACCATTGGATCAAGATCAAAAACTAGCTTTTTGATGATGTCTTGTTTTTGCAATTTCAATTCTATATGACTGAGTTATGGTCGTTTCACTAAAGGTAGGTTAGAAAGCCAAAAAAGGGTCAAAAAATGGAGTATTCTATTGATAAAATATTCTCCTAGCACTAATGAAATATTCCTTGCATCTATGTCAACAACAATATAGATTCTCATAGACAATTTTTTTGAGAAATGTGCCCACAAAAATTGCCCAAAAAAAGTCAACTACTCATATTTTGGTGCATGAACAATCGATTTGTAGGTTTTTGGCTATTGTGGACATGATGGTGAGGTTTGTTTCACTCCAAAGTGCCCAAACTTTTTGTTGACCTCTAGATCTTGCCTCAAAACACATGCCCTCAAGAAAAAAGACCAAACAAAATTTACTACTTAGATTTTGATGAAACAACAACAAATATGGAGATTTTTGAATATTGTGAATGTAATGGTGAGGTCCTTCTTGCTCCAATGTGACTAGATTTGTTGATGGTCACCAAATCTTGTCTCGATTTATATGCCCTCAACAAAAAGCACCCAAAACTTCAACTACTCAAGTTTTGACAAAATGATAATCAATCTACAAGTTTTTAGATGTTGCGAACACGATGACACTGTCTGTTTGAGCCCAAAGTGCACATAAAATTCTCTCAAGGTCAGATCCCTTAAAAATATGGATAAGAACTTAACGTATCTACTCTAATACCATGTTGAAGTTGATGGTTTAACATCACAAACCAAGAATCATATGCAAGCACACCACTTGTAACATAATGGAGATCAAGCAAAAATAATATGTTAAACAACCTGGGAATTATGTATTGATTGCACATAAAGATTGGTTAAAATGAATGAATGAATGAATCCTTATGAAAAGGATGAATGAAACCCTAGGCTAAAACCTAAAGCAAGATTAAATTAGCTAATTTTAAGTGCCACAATCATAATGAATGAAATAACTTAAGTTATTATTATCAAATACTTAAAAAAAAAAAAAAATTATGATTTTTTAAGGTTTTTATTTGTTTTGGATTAAGGCAAAAACAGGTTTTGAAGGGGCCTTGAAACTTTTTGCAAAGAACATTCTAAAAGGATTAGAATCAGCACAACAAAATAGAATCCAAAACAAAATAGGTCATAGAGGATCGAGCAATACATTTGGTATCCAAAGAGCCAGCAAAAAAATAAGCTATCAACAAAAAACCAACAGAAACCCACAGACCAACAACCAGATAGAGACAGAACCCAAGAAACGGAGAACAAAAATTACATGAGGCTCTTAAGGGTCTCAACAACTTTAGCCTCCAGAAGACTCATTTTGTCAGCAACAAACCTAAATTCTTTATAGTCCAAAGTCTGAGTAGTAGGTTTCTTCTTCAAGTTCCCCCTAGTCCGCTTACGAGAGCTAGAATCCACCTGAGTATTATCTTTGTCCTCATCCACACTAACCAACATCTTGTCCAAACCTTCAAGATTATTCATCATTATATTCATAGCATCAACAGTCTGCTTGAAAATTCTGTGACTATTGGATATTATGGTCATGAGAGTAGCCTGGATTTTCTTGTAATTCTCCTCAACAATGGAGAATTGATCTTCGAACCCTTTCTTCATATGATCAATGCTAGTGATAGCTATGTTAATACAATCCACAACATAATTTTTCTCTTCCTCATTCCACTGACCATCACCATTTTGGAGTGGGCATAGCTTCCATCTTGCTCCCCAAAGCCCTCTAGTTAATTTTGACCTCTTTGAGTTCATGGAAGAGCCACTTAAAAAGGTTGAAAGTATCAATAGCATGGTCTCTAGCCATACCCATGATGTCCACATAGTCCTCCCTTCTGTCACTAATCTCAACACTCTTAGGATGAAGGTCCTTCTGAGCAACAACACCATTAGAATTATCCTGATTAGGAAACGAGGGGAGAATAACAAAATTCCAACAACCAGGCTTTGGGCTGACTCTATGATTGGCCGCATTATCCTCAGAATTCCCTCTATGAACTTCGGAAGAAGAGGCATCATGACCAGTAGAGGTAGAAGAGGAGGAAATAACAACCTGCTTCATACCATTCTTGTCCTTACCCTTAAGAGGTTTAGCTTTAGGGAAATTCTCAGTTTTAGCTTTTTAAGGAGGAGAGAAAGATTCATCTTCCAACCTCGAGGAGGAATCCTCATCCTCAGACTCCCCAACAATAGTATTATTGTTAGAAGAAGTTGAGATATAAGAAGAAGGGCCAAGAAGGGCCCAAACATACTTATCAATTAACACCAACAATCCTTCATGAAGAATAGGGTATTTAACAAGATTCTTCCTATGATCTTTGAAACTTGCCCGAAGGGAAGACATCAATAAATAAGGAAAAGAAACCCTAACATTATGGTGGAAGTGATTTAACAAAACAAAATGATGGCCATAAACCTCGGTGGAACACCCATCAAGAGTAAAATAATCCATAAGTACCTTAAGGAGTTTAGCCTAGATGTCCTTAAAAACACTAATATCATAAAAACTGGTCATCTTCTTCACCAGCTTCCCCTTTTCCTTCTCCAATTTCGGGAAGTTATGCACTGCAATATCAGTTAGTCCTATCTATGTAATATTTCATGCCATCAGGGGAAATGCCCATGACTTCAGCTATCAAGTTCTCATCCATGATAATTTTACGCCCATGCAAGATAATGGTTCCTTCCTTCCAGTGCTTATCGAAATAAGCGGTGGCATCCTTGTTAACCCCCTGCAACTTCTCAATGTAAGGAGTGACACCCCCTCTCACCAACAACTTCCAGATTTTATGGTTCTTCTTCAGTTGCTCACAGCTTGGATGCTCAACCCGCTTCCTAGCTCCCCCCATGATACTTGAAAAAATCACATAAAACACAATGATCCCCTTGAAACAAAAATAACAAGCAGAAGGGAAAACCACCCACAAAGCATATGAAATAATAGCACCGTAACTACATCGCCTGCAACCAACATATACCAAAATGATAAAAAAAGGCGATCTTTCTAGAATCATTACGAGTAATAAAAGAAGAATTACTCATTGTCCTCACTTCCTCGAATTCTATCATGAAGGATGAGCATGTATAGTTTAGTATCCACCCTTTCCTCATTAGTCGACGTAACTTGGCTAGCACTACTAACCCCTTTATTAGCGAGGTAGTCAACAACAACATTAGACTCCCTATAAGTATGGGATATAATGCAATTTTTGAGAGAGTTAAAAATATCCCCCACTTTATTAATCCATAACTCCACATTCCAAGAAGACTTGGATTTACCTTTGAGATATTGTATAATATTTCTAGAATCACCCTCAATCCAAACATGTTTTAAGTTATGTTTCTTTTTAAGATTAAGATCTTGGAAGGCCCTAATGGCTTCAACTAGGTGGTTAGACTGAGTTCCCAAGGGGAGTTCCACCACTTAAAGTAACATGCCATTTTGATCTCTCAACACTCCTCCACAACTAGTTTTGCCCAGGGTTACCTTTGGTCGCCCCATCAAAGTTAATTTTGACCCATCCCTGCGGGGGCCTTCTCCAAGCTCGAATGACCCCAATCTTAAGATTAGTTTAGAGCAAAGAAACAGGACTCGGACTCAGCGTGGACTCGACAAGGGTGACTCGACTCGAGACTCGGGACTCTGATCGGCCAGGACTCGGCAAAGTGAAAAACCCAAGAAATTTAGCAATTTTTAAGGATTTAAAACTTGTTTCATGCACCCTTTATTAAACAAACCTTAAATACACAATAACATAATCAAATAGAAGTTAATTTGATCACATACACAAGTATACATCGATCACATTAGTATAAACGCAAATTTTAGCTGAAGGAAATAGCAACCAATAACCATAGATATATAAATAGTGTCAAATGTAAAAATATTACAAAACTCATGGAATATCAAATCCATGACATCAAAATTCAAATGTTCCAGTTCCACACATATATCAAAAGTAAAACAACTACAAGTCTATGGCTCAGAGGAGTCTAGGTCCTTCCTATGAAGGCGTCTAACCCTAAGGTAGGTCCTAGATGCATCAGCAGCCATACTCTCTGCCCGTGACTCCATTCTACCCTCACAAACATTAGTTGTGTCTGGCTCTAGCTCTGGCTCTCCTCGCACTCTAACCTCCTCCTCTGCCATGGCTACAACCTCAACCTCTCCATCTACCTTGTCGATCCAATCTAAGTCCTCATCACCAAAGATAGGATCTGTAGCCTCACTGATCCACTCAGATTCTGGATCAACCTCCTCTAGCATGATCGGGGTGCTGTCATGGTCCATAACATGTTTGTGTCTAAGACGGAGGTTGTAATGAACAAAGACTAGATCATTCAACCTCTCCACAGACAGTCTATTGCGCCTCTTGGAGTGTATGTGCTCAAACATACTCCAATTGCGCTCACAACCGGAAGCACTGTATGGTTGGCTCAAAATACGAATGGCTACCTGTTGAAGATTTGGTGTTTTAGGACCAAACATCTACCACCACCTATCTGAGATGAGAAAAAGGGAAAAAAAAATCAGCCTCATTTAATAATTAATAACAAATTGAATAACATATAATTAAAATTATGCTCTTAATTTCTTAAAATATACATTTTACCTGGCTGCATTTTTGTCCGATTTTCTTTGCAAAGCATACGAGAGAAGGCCTCCCCTTCAGCATTAGAAAAAGCCTCTAGCTCCTGGACTATACTGCTGCTATGACCAGACGACATTCGCTCTATCATTGAGTAGAGCCCACTAAGAACCTCCTCATCCGCCTTGAAATCAGGGTGGAAATGGAATGTCGGATTGAGGTAATAAGCAGCTGCATGAAGGGGCCTGTGAAGCTGGGTCTGCCATCTCCTGTCAATGATATCCCAAATGGGACGATACTTACTCTCATCCCCTTCACAGGAAGATTTGATGCCCTCCTTGGCCCTATCCATGCCCTCGTATATGTAGCCCATTGTGGGCTTCTCCCCATCAGCAACACGTAGGAGAACTACCAAGGGCTCAATGAACTGCAAATATTGTGAAATAATATGTAATATCAGTTAATGTAAGTGTGAAATTGTAAATGAAAATAAGCAAATAAAAGAAAAATACGAATAAAAATAAAAACTTAAAACTTAAAACATAAGGTAGAGATTAGAATGCTTAAAATTTTTACCTTCACGATCTCAGCACAAGGGGTCCAAAAGCCTGGCTCATCAAAAATGTAATCTGCAACATCAACTCATGCAGTACTCGTAGCATGGGATGAGGAAGTCCACTCCTCACCAACAAGCATATGTCTCAAAGTTGCCTTACTGCGAATCAAGGATTGCAGTGTGATGAAGTTAGTGGCAAATCTAGTGATTCCAGGATGAGCCAACTCCTTTTGCCCCATGTATTGCCTCATTAAGTTAAGGACCCATGCATGATTGTATACAAATTTGCAAATATTTTTTGCCTTCTCTACACATGTCCTGATCCATGCAATCTTACCAATGTCCTCCAACATGAGGTCAATGCAATGGGCGGCACATGGAGACCAAAATATAGATGGGTGCCTCTCCATCAAAAGTTTACCTGCAACAACGTAATTTGTTGCATTATCGGTCACCACTTGTACTACATTCTCCTCGCCCACTTCATATATGACCTCCTCTATAACCTCACATAGGTAAGTGGCATTTTTAGAATGTGCGGAAGCATCAATGGACTTAATGAAAATGGTGCCACCTGAAATTTGAAAACAAAGCAAAAACAGTGATCAATGATCATTCAATAAATCTCAACTCAAAAAAAAAACCGAATGAGAATCATTTAATAAAATTCAAGTTATTCAATCACCTGTAGAAGAAACAAGAAAATTTAGGAGCGTTCGATTTCTCCGATCAGTCCAACCATCGGTCATGATGGTGCAACCCTTCTTCTTCCATATCTCTTGATGTTCCTCTAATGTGGCTTTTACATTAGCCACCGATTCTATCAAGATTGGGCCACTTATCTCGGAATCAGAAGGGGCTTTGAAACCCGCCCCACAAATAGCAATGGCATCAACCATGCTTTGCTAATAAGGAGACCTATCACAAATAAATTAAATAAGATAAGTATAAAATTATAAAATTAGAGTCTTAGACAATCACAAAGTCACAAAACAAACTAAGAATATTAACAACTTAAAAACTTAAAACAATCGAATAAAAACTAAAAGGAATTACCTGGCTGCGAAGAATGGAATATTGCAATAAAACCAAAATCTTCCAATTGCGGCTTTAGCCTTATTGTGTACCTCTTTGTTCCAAGCCATGCTCTCAAGTGAAGGTTGGGCACCAGGAGTAGTGTGTGGCTCAAAATATGAATCCATCCTAGATTTACGAACTCTAGGACCAATGGTTGGAGTTGCATTGATACTCCCACTAGCACTGACACTACCGGCAACAGAAGCACTAGTACTCCCACTAGGACAATATGGAGGCATGGAAGAGGCCTCTCCAACACAACCAATGCTAGTCTGAGCCAACTCCTCCCTTTGCCTCTTCTTTATTTCTTTTCGAGTCTCAAATGTTTCTAATAACACTTGGCACTCACGAATAGCCTCAGGAAGTGCTTTTGTGCAAGGCTCTGCATCATGGCCACGTATGTCGGCAAGGTGGTATTTCAATCTATTTATGCCTCCATGAAAGATTGTTTTGCAAAATTTACATTTTGCCTCTCCTTTTTTTTGCCTAGGAAAAGGTTCTGTATATTTCCAAGCTGGATCTTTTCTACCCGGGATTGCTCTATGAGGAGGACTGGAAGTAGACATTGTTTTCAAAAGTTGAAGGTTGCTGGAATAAGACACAATTACAAAAAAAATGAATATTTGTCCATTGTTAAATTATAAATTAATACAAAAAAAAATATAATACCAATGTTTTGATTTTGATACAAAAAACAATGTAATAGAATTTGTATCATTTTTTTCATTTTTTTCAAAGAAATTAGCAAACCTACCATGTAGATTGTTTTTTCATTTTAAAACATAAAGAAATCAGCAAACCCTACAATGTACATTTTTAAACCAAAAAAATGTACATTGTAGGGTTTGCTGATTTCTTTAAGTTTTAAGAAAACAAAAAAAATGTAAATTTTGCTTATAAAAGACCAAAAAAACCAAAAAATATAAATCTTACCTCTTATAAGAAGGTTGAAATGAAATGCAACCTCTTTCCAATCCTCTTTAACAAGCTTTTGATGCACCAAATGCAAGTATTACATTGCCCCAGTGTGATTTGTTGAAGAAATTCTACTCCTCCTCCTTGCTGGTTGCCCTACTATGCTCTCTTCTTTTTCCTCACAACTCACTCTTCTCCTCCTATTTTTTCAATAGAATGAAATGAGATGCCTTTTACAAATTAGCTAAAAATATAAATGAAAAAAAAAGCAAGTAAAACCCTTTTTTAAATGTTTTTTTTTTGCTTTTTTCGGCTATTTTATGTCGGCTGAGTTTTGGGCTCGGGACTCACCGGGTCCGAGCCGAGTCACTTAGTTCCAAGACTCACCAGGACTTGGCCAAAACTTTCCGAGTCTGGGTCCAAGCCACCCAGGACTCGCCGAGGGTGACTCGACCCGTGACTCGCCGAGTTTTGGCGAGTCCTGGAACTCTGGTTTAGAGAGTCAAAGAGATATCAATCTGCACCTCCCAAGCCTTAACAACCATGAAATCATAGTCATTGCAAACCAGTCTATTATGAGGACTGGGCTTTGGGTTTAAAATAGAGAGTTTATCATTAATAGCTCGATTGATTTTTCTGAAGATAATATTTGGTTGAAGGAAGGCCTCCCTGAAAATGCAGTTGTTATGCTCCTTTCATATTCCCCAAGCAACATGAGGAAAAATAAAAGACCAAAGAGACTGTAAGATGTCACTCTTAGTCGGCACCTTACATTGGAAAATAAAATCCTTGACTGACTAAGGAAATATCTAGCATAATTTCCATATTTGAAGCACCTGACTCCAAACCTCAATAGAAAAGGGGCAGTGCAAGAATAGATGATCAACAGATTCAACATCCTATATGCAAAGATAGCACCTGTTGGGAATGGAAAAACCTCTCTTATAGAGATTATCCATAGTAAGGGTCTTGTTTAGGACAAGGAGCCATAAGAAAAATATTGATCTTCAGAATCAGATGTTTAATCCAGAATTTAGACCACAAAGGGGAAGGAGAAGAATTAATAGATAACCACATCGTCGAGGCAACAAAGAAGTTACCTGAAGAAGAGCATATCCAAACCAACTCATCTTCAGAGTTCTCATTCTCCAAAGAAAAAGAGTTCAAAGAAAACTGTAAAGGCCCAAGGGAGAGATTAACCAAAGAGAGATTAACCCACCGTCCATCAACCCAATAATCCACCACATTCAAACCAAAAGAAGCAATACAATCATCTTTAAAAGCCCCAAAAGCATCCCAGAACATAATACTTTTGTCATTTCCCAATTTCCAATTCAAGACCCTAGAAGAGCAACATCCCTCGCCTTAATAATATTGTTCCAAAGATGAGATCCATTAGGGAGATTCAAGGAATTGAGAAACATTTGAAAGTTCTGACACTCATAAAGGTATTTATTATGCCAAAGGGTGTTCCATTCACTTCTACAACCAAAGGTCCTTCAAACTTGTTTAGAAAGAAGAGGAGAATTGAAATATTTGATACTCTTGAGCCCTAAACCTCCATATCTCCTAGGTTTACACACACTCTCCCAAGCCACCAACGAAATTATTTTCTTCTCCTCCACCCTAGACCACAAAAATTGTTTCTAGTTTTTCTCAATAATATCATCTTATTTAACAGGGATCGTGAATAATCTCAAAGCATACATCGACAGGTTTTGAAGAGTGGACTTTATAAGTTGAACTTTCCCAACCTGGCTCAACAAGGCACCTTTCTAGCCCGCCAACTTCCTATTAAACATGTCGATTAGAGAGAGCTAGAATGAATCAGGAGGCTTAGGCCCCAAAGGTAATCCCAAATAGGTCGAAGGGATTATTCCAACTTGATAGCCAAGGATATCAGCAATCTCTTTTTGTATAGTCTCTAGAGTATTGATAAAGAATATGGAGCCTTTAGTTCTATTCACCATTTGACCCGAAGTACGTTCATAAAGACTTAGGGTAGACTTAATAACTCTAGCTTCACCCACAATCAAGCTCCCCATTAAGACAGTCTCATCAACAAATTGTTGATGGAAACAAATCAGACCTGAAGAATAAGGTTTTAAACCTTTTAAGAATCCATTGCCCACCTGTTTCTGAATAAATCTTCCCAGACTCTCCACAATAATAGTAAACAAGATAGGAGAGATAAGGTCACCTCATCTTAAGCCACAAGAAGTTTGGAAAAAATGGGAAGGTGACCCATTAACAATAACAACCATGGAAACTATAGAAATAAGCTACCAAATGAGCCTGATGACCTTATCTGAGAAGCCAAAGGCCACAAAGACTAAATCATAAGGAATGCCCAATCATCCCTATCATAAGCCTTAGCAATATCAAGTTTCAAAATAAAACCTTGAGACTTAGAAACATTCAAGGAATGAATGTTATCATGGACAGTAATGATGGAGTCTAGGATCTGTCTCCCAAGCACAAAACCATTCTATTGAGGAGAAATTAGAAGAGGCAGAATCCCAAGTAAACTTGTCGTCAGCACCTTAGATATGATTTTATAGAAAGAATTACACAAGATAATAGGGTGAAAAGCATCCATACAATTGGCACCCTTCTTTTTTGGAACAAGGACAATAAAGGTAGAATTAAGTTCCTTAAGCAAAGACCGAGTCCCAAACAATTCCTTGAAAATAGAAACATCATCCTCCACAATATCCCAAAAGTTTCAGAAGAAGAACATAGGGAAGACATCCGGCCCAGAAGCCTTATTACCATCGAAGGAGAAAACAACCTTATTAATCTCTTTATTAGACGGAATAGCAACCACCACTTAGACGGAATATCAACCACCATTTTGTTCTTGTCGGCAGTCAAAATATTCGAGATGGACTCAGCAAGACTATTCTAAGCCTCCATGTCCAACATAGGATCAACCTTTAAAAGGTTAGAAAAATGCTCCACGACAACTTTGATAATATCTTCATCACACTCAAGTAAGGTTTTTATTTGTTACAAACAATAATCATAAACAATATAAACAAACACAATTTATAATTTTATTTTATATTATAAATTTAAAAAATAATTGTCTTGAGAGATGTCTATCATATGTAACTATTCTAAAACACACGTCATTCATTACAAAAATAATTGTTTTAATTAAATTGTTTATTTTATTCTCACATATTCTTATTAAGGAGAAAAGAGTATTAAAGTTGTTAAGTACATTATTTAATAAGAAAAGTGCATGAATATCATACAATTTTCTAACATATTAGTTATTAAAAATAATACAATACCATAATTACTTAGCAAAATATGTATTTACAAAGAACCCACATATATCAAAATGCATCATCTACATAAAAATAGTTTTGTAACAAAATTTGATTGAAGTACTTGCATCAATGTAGTTTTTACACATGCTTTTAGAGAATCCACATATTAAGGAAATAATGTAAATACAATACAATCTTCATCATGCTTTCAAGTTGTTAGCATTTAGGTGCCATCAACCTTGTAAATCCTTTAAATTATTATTTCATAATATCTTTTGTAATTTACCCATAAGAGGTTAAATTGTTTAACCAACAGTGGTGAAAGAGACCATGTAAAGGAAAAGTTACTTTTATTGTTTGTCTTCGGAGAAAAGGACAAAATAGCTAGGTGACCCCTTTTGGAAGCTTCTATTTTGAGGTGGTTGAACACTTGTCAAGTTTTGTAAGAGCATCTATGATGGTTATGATAGTCATTATTGATTCTATGACAATATTTATGACAAAATCCTTATGTAGATGCCCATGCATGAGAGATGCCTTATTACAGTTGTAAGAGCATCTGTAAGAGGCTATTTTGGATGTTTTTGACTTATTTCAAGGAGATGCACGTGATTTTTTTTAGGTAATGTTGTAGCCTATTGTTTGGCGATACCAAGGTGGTATTCATCCTCACAAATCTCTATAAATTGGGGCCTTAAGCTAGAGTTATTTATTCAGTCTTGTTCAATCTCCAAGATAACGAAGTGTTGCCAGATTTTATAGAGGTCTACATGAGAAGTATACTATTATTGTAATCTTCATTTGATTAGTAATATACTTGCCTCCCTTTTTATGGTGGATTTTTTTCCCAATAGGGTTTATCCACACAACTGGTATTTCATGTGTTATGGTTTTCTTCTTCTTGTTTTGATTCTACAATCACTTTGTTAAGGATTTATCTTTAGTTTTATATTTGCAATAATATTCATTTAAAGTTCACATTGCAAGCTTTATTCACCTTTTTTTATAACACAAGTTGCATTCTTAGAGGTTAAATTGACTCATAGGTTTAACATTACTCAAATTACTCCCTATATATCATTCTTATATAACTATATTGTTGCATGTACCCTATTTTTTATTGTTATATTTTATTGTTCTTATTTGACTATATAGGGGGTAAGGTATGTATGCCTCATTTGTGACATAGTTAGGTGCCTCCTGCAAGGAGTATGGGGTAGTCCCATATTGCTATAATCCATCTCTAGAACCATATAGAGACTGCTCGACATCGTGGACTATACAAGAAGCTTTCTTTCTTTCTTTCTTTTCCTAACTTTGGTGTCCATGCCCAAATAATTCTACTAGGATCAATGTCACTTGTTCCCTTATTTCGTACATTTGATTTCTTACATTTATTTAAGAATTTTACATAAAATCTCTCATAACTTTTCCATAAGGTATCCACCTTGTAACCATAGTCTTGTAGTATATAAAGGAAGCTATTAAACATCCCCATTAGCCCTTCCCATTCATTTTGAACAATTTTTTGAGCTTGGTTGTACCCAAAAAAAAATCTCTCTTAAGATATCAATGTGTGAATGAAATCCATTCCTATTTTATTTGTTACATGTAAAAATCCCCAAAAACATCCATAATCACCCATTACAAGTGATAAAAGGTTGTTAGTATTATCAATACCCATTATTATTTTTGTCTTGTTCTTAACAAGATCTACCTTCTAACATTTCATCATTTATAAAGGTACTATATAAAGCATTAAAGCATTATCCTACTATTTTGTCATTGACATCCAAAATGCATCCCCCTTATTCATAACAGTTTCCTTCTACACACACATGGTTTTATGTCCACTTTAATTAATCACTAAATGAATGTTGAAATCAATTAACTTTTTCTCAATAATAATCAAATAAAATAATATCATTGAGAATTATATGATTAGAAAAAATATTCTAATATGTACTATTAGTGCAAATATTTAATACCACATACATTATTAACTCACCTATATTATACCACAAATAAGAACAAATGAAGCTAAAATGTCAATGCTACTCTTATAATGAAATAAAATCAATATATCACATAATCACATTGACATAAAATTTCAGAAAAGAAGTTATATAACATCAAATAAAATTATATTAGAAAAGTGAATAATACAACACATCTGGTCCCTATGATAATTATTCTTCTATAAAATTTCTTCTTTTGAAATATTGGATACAAATATAAAAGAAAATAGGAAAAATATAATAACATTCATAGTGTAGAATATAAATAAATCACATTGTTTTTCTATATGTAAGCTAGATGTTGTATAAGAATGATTGGATTATAAAACTATTTGTTGAATCATTTTCCTATTTTTTAGACTGCAATAATTGGGTAGCCCCCTTGTAAACTGTATTGCGCTTGGAAAACTTTTTTCACATGACCAATGACACTAGAACGACACACCCTCTAGTATCATGGGGACAAGGGGAGACTAGACTGTAGGAATCAAGTAGCCCCCTATAAATTGTAGTGTACCTAGTAATGTTGGCATGACATGCCCTCTAGTACCACGTGGATAGGGGGAGATTGGACCTCATGGCCTCTTGCCTATGAGAAGATGTTGAACATACCATAACACTAAGAGGGGGGAGGTGAATTAGTCCAAACCTCAAAATACTTTACTTCTGATCCATCAAACTTTGAACCATAATTAACTCATTAATACAATTATGAAACATGAAAGCGCAAAGCACAACAGTCATATGAACACCACTTTTACATGGAAAAACCATGATGAGAATCACACTCACTATATGAATAATTGCACAATAATTGATTATAATGTTTAGTCTCAAGGTTAAGGAGCTCACTGTCCCCGAAGGACTTGCAAGACTAAAGCGCAAAAACTTAGGGCAAGATATAAAGGGCTATATAAACTACCAAAAGGATCACACCTTCTTTTGTTAGGTGTAGAGGATCAATAAACTAATATGAAAAAGATCTCTTAATCGTAAAATTTCCCTTGAACTATTGTGTCAAGTGACCAATATCATGGCAAACACATCTGGCTTCAAATATTGTCTTAAATCTCTTCACAAACTATATTTGGCACTTATGTTATACCAAATTTTCTTGTGCATCATTCATGTCCACTTCACACCAATTCACTCACATCCCATACTCAACTCATACATCCACACTTATATATATACAAGATAATTCATTGAAACCCTAGTTGAGGTTCAACCACAGACATAATAAGCAATATTACAAGAATTCGACCACCCGGATCTATAACATCCTTTGTGGTCCACCCCAGGAGATAAAGGGGACCCAAAAAAATCACAACACATCCTTTCCAAATGATTCCAATGAATTGCACATGCTAACACATCCTCCAATGTTGGTATCAAAGGAAACATATAGATAATTAATGTAGCATGCCAACCAGTCGGCCCAACAACATTCGAGTCCAATGCACAAAACTCAACGTGGATCTACACACCATAGTGAGACCCATATTATTATCCAAAATCAACCACCAAATCATAGCTAGACCAAAAATGACATGATCCAGATAGGATACACTACCATAGTTAGCCAAAAACGAGACCAGTTGACAAGGCAAAACTCAGATCATCATAACTTCACTTGCCAATAAAACCATCTTTAGAAAACTATATTGAAAAATTGTGCACAAACCGAACAAGTCCTCCAAGAAACAACATTAAAAACCACAAATTAGAGAATCACCAAGCATTCTCTAGACTAGTTTTGATAGACACCTCACTGTTAGAAACAACAACTAACTCTACCATCTAAGCAATAGAGAACCTACAAACTTGATAGTGCAATATACATAGATCATAAACATTATATCTAGAACCACACTCCATAATCTTCACATTATACCAAAATAATGCAAAGCATTCTTCCACTGAGACATTAAAAACTCTTTTTTGCATAAATATTGTTTCTTGCATATTGAAACTTCCACTACACCAACCTTCTAAAAATGACTCAAACTCACTCAATATCACTACCAGTTCACACAACAACATCAAAACATTCACTTCTAAACCATTTTCATCACATAATGACATCAATGACAACACAACACAACAACTCAAGTTAACAACATTATCCCCCTTTGTCATTGATAGAAACACATATGTATCATGAACATCAAAGAAAAATGAATTCACAACTGATCTCTCTCCCCCTTCGACATCAAGGACAAAGGGCACTCTACTAAACTCTCTCACCCATTTTGATAAGCTTTGATAACTTCAACACTCATTGGTCCCCTTGAGAGCAGCCACTGCATCAATCCAAGAGCAAAAGATGAACTTTTGAACTCCCCTTAGATAGATGCACCATCTGAATGCATCTAGTTTAAAGGAGGGGCAATAACCCTCAACTTTTGTCAGAGATACTCAAAGGTATCCTTCACCAAGCCTTAGTAAAGATATATGTGATCTATTATTTAGTAGGCACATACTCTAATTTGACTTCCTTCTCTGCAACCTTCTCTCTTTAGAAATGATACCAGATTGCAATGTGTTTAGTCCTTGAATTCATTACCAGATTCTTTAAAATATTAATATAACTTGTATTATCACACAAAATAGGAATTGCCTCATCATACTTCACCATAATATCTCTAAGATTTTGCTTCATCCACATAACCTAAGTATAGAAAAATGGTGTTGCAATGTATTCTTCTTTTGCCTGCTTTTGCAGTAGATAATGGCACTAAGTCCTATTTCTTACTCAACCCAAATACCAATTTGTCTCCCAAGAAAAATGCACCAACACTTGTGCTTTTGACATCAACACATTCGGTCCAATCAACAAATGTATATGCTTTCAAAGTGAAATCATCATCCTTCTTATACCATAATCCATAATCCAGATTCCATTTCAAATACCTATATATCCTTTTCATTTTTTGATCATGAGATCGCTCAAGATTAGCTTGATGCCTGGCAACCAAACAGATAGCCTGCATAATATCTTGGCTTGAAGCAGTCAAATACAACAATCCTCCAATCATAGATCTATATTATTATTTTTATCAATATTTGGAGATCCATCATCCTTACTTAACTTACAACCAATAGCTATAGGGGTTGCAATTGGTTTAGAATTCTCCATCCCACACTTCTTCAACATCTTCTTGATATACTTGGTCTAAGAAATGAAAATGCCTTTTTTATTAACTTGAAGACCAAGGAAAAATGACATCTCACCTATCATAGACATCTCAAATTCCTTCTTAATTTCTTGTACAAACTTCCTACATACATTATCATCAATTCCAAATATGATATCATCAACATACGCAACAACAATCAATAGTTTATCACTTTTAACTTTGAAATAAATATTGCTATCTCTAGTACCCTTTATGAAATTTTGCTTCAACAAATACCTATCCAACCTTGCATACTAGGCTCTAGGAGCTTTCTTGAGCCCATAAAGGGCCTTCTTGAGTCTATAAACCATGTTCAGATCTTCTAGTAGCTTGAATCCATCTAGTTGTTCAATATATATATATATATCTTCAAGTTTATCCATTCAAGAATGTTGAGTTGACATCCATTGATATACTATAAAGTTCTTATAAGTAGAAAATGTGAGAAACATCCTTATAGCCTCCATTCTTGCAACTGGTGCAAAAGTCTCCTCAAAATCCATGCCTTCAACCTGCGAATAACTCTTACACACCAATCTTGCCTTATTCCTTGTGACTTTTCTATCTTCATTCATCTCATTCAAGAATACCCATTTAGTTCTTATCACATTCTTACCCACCAGTCTAGGTATCAGTTTTCATGTTTGATTCTTTTATATCTTATTCAACTCCTCTTCCATTGCCTTAATCCAGCTTTCATGCTTGCTAGCTTTCGCATATGTGTTTGGTTCCACCAAAGATAAGAAACAATAGTTTGCTTGTTCATTGGTTTTTTCGAGTCTTCTTCTTATCTAAACACTTTTAATCTTGTCTCCAATGACTTTTTCCTCTAGAAGTGATTCTTTTGCACATACTTTGTTGGTGCCTTAGGAGTCTATTTAGGTTGTTTTTATTCATTCTCTTGTGGAGTATCATTCTCTTCTGCAACCACTATAGAAAATTCTATCTCATTCTTTGATTTAGGTACATTCTCAGTTTGATTCCATTCTTCTCTAACTCTTATATTTGCACTCTTAACAATCTTATCCAACCTCTGATTGTAACATTGGTATGCTTTACTCTTTGTAGAGTATCCCAAGAATATACCTTCATCTAACCTTGCATCAAACTTCCCTAGATATTCCTCATCTTTCCTTATGTAGCACTTGCTTCCAAACATTCTGAAATACTTGACTATAGGAGGTCTTCCATTCCATGACTCATGAGGTGTCTTTGTGTGATTCACTCTTATCTGAACCTTGTTAAGAATGTTAACAACAATATGCACAAACTCTTTCCAATACACATTAGGTAGGTTAACATCTTTCATCATAGTTCTAGCCATTTCAACAACAATCCTATTCTTTCTTTCAACAACTCCATTCTACTGAGGGGTCCTAGGAATAGAAAAATGTCTTCTAATACCATACTCTTCATAGAATCTATCAAACTCATTTGAAGGAAACTCTACTCCTCTACCAGACTTTAAATATTTGATCTTAGCATAAACTTGATTCTCAACCATAGACTTGAATATTTTAAACTTTTCTAATGCTTCATATTTTTCTATCAAGAAAGTAACCCATGTCATTCTAGAATAATCATTAATAAGCAACATAAAATAACTTTCACAATTTAATCCCCTTGTCCTTGTAGGTCCACATAGATCAATATGCACCTACTCCAAAGGTTTTAAATTTGAATACTCCTTGTTGTTCAATCTCCTCTTTGTTTTCTTTCCCAAATTACATTCACTGTACACAGTATCAACAAGTTTGATAATTCGTGGTAAATCCATTACAACATGAGTAGAGTTGATATGTCCCATCATTTTGTGCCATAAACAACATTTATTGCTCTGCACCAACATACAATTGCTTCCATTATCATCTTTCAAATAGTAGACATTGCCATTAGTTCTTACACCTTTTGCAACTAGTCTCTCAAAATTTCCTTTTTTGATCTCACATACAAACCCATGGAATATGAGCTTATAAACCTTTCTACACATCTAACTCACACTCAAAATATTATGTCTCAAACCCTTAACATAATAAACATCATCAATCTTATGCTTTCCATCAATTGAAATAGTATCTTTAACACAAATAGGTGTAGCTTCCTCACCTACACATTTTATAGGATCCACTATCATACTTCTTAAATCAATCAACTTTTCTTTATCACCTTCATATGATTTGAACATCCAAAGTCAATTATCCATACCTTAGGCTCTACTTCGCATGCAATGTAGTTTTCACATTCACTAGTTTCTCACTGTTCTCCACATTTTCCAAATTACTGGTCCTTTCATCACTCTTCTCCTCTATAGTTAAGAACAATGATTCTTCATTTGAGTCATTTATATCTTCTTCTTTAGACAAATAGGTCTCCATTGAACAAACAAATTTCTTATTTTTGTCTATGTCATCTATTCTCTTATTTCTATTATTCCTTGTATGATTGTATCTTCCTTGTTATCATCATCAATTTTCTACCAAAGTCTTCTCTATAAGTACATCTAGAAGCATAATGACAAATTATTCCATAATTGGAACACCCATATAAAACCCTTATGCAAATTAAACACTAGTTGAGTAAACCAAATTAAACACTAACCCTAAACCTTTTTCGAACATAAAACTAAATTTAATCCTAACCTTAAAGAAAATTGTACAATAACCTTAAAACTAAAATCAATTCAACCCTAATCCTAAACCTAATTAAATACTAAACCTTACACCAAACCAAATTTAACCTAACTATAAAATGAATTGAACACTATAGCAAATTTAACCATAACCATTAACTTAATTGAAGACTAAGCCATATTGAACTCTAATCCTTATTAAATTAGGCTTAATAATTTAACACCAACCCTAAATATAATTCTATATATAATCCTAACCATAACAATAAAAAACTGAATCCTAACCATAGATTTAATTGAATTGTAGCCCTAACATTGAATTGAAACCCAAATTTAACCCCAACCCTTATAAAATCCTAACACGAATTTAACCTTGTCAATTATTAAACCCTTAACCAAAATGAATCCTAAACCTAACCATCAACCAAATTTAACTCTAACCTTATCACTAAACTAAATTAAACCCTAATCATGTAAACCTAATTAAATCCTAATCTTAATTGTAAACCAACTCAAACCCTAACCCCAAACCAAAATCTCAACACTAAACCAAAACCCAACTTGAACCCTAACCCTAAAACAAATTGAACCCTAACTTTTAAACAAATTATTAATCCTAATACCAACAATAAATAAATTGAACCCTAGCCATAACACTAAATCCAATTAAACACTAAACAAAATTGAACACTAACCTTAAAGCTAATTGAGCACTAAGCCAAATTGAATGCTAACATACATTTCATTGGAGTTAGTGTTTTAATGTTAGGTAGACTAAATTCTTTATCTAATCTTTGACCGTAACAATAAACCATTTGAACCATAACCCTAAAACTAATAATCAAACATTAAACCAAATTGAGCCCTAACTCTAAATCAAATTATACTGTAACTCCTAAAATTAAATTAGATTGAGTCCTGACCCTAAACTAGATTTAACCCTAATCCTAAACCTAATTGAAAACTAAACCAAAATAATAAAAAATTGAACTCTGATATTAATTCAAACCCTAATTAAACTGTAGCCTTAAGCATAAGGTCCTAAGTTACCACTAATTCTAATTAAACTCTAACTCTAACTAAACATAACCTTAACCCTACCTCTAGGACTATTTGAAGCACAACATTCACCCTTGTTGTAATTAAATCCTACACCTAATTGAACCTTAATCCAAATTCAACCCTAATCTTTGCTAAAACCAAACTCAAATTCAATCCTAATCATAACCCTTATTAAATAATAACCCTAATTGAACCTTAATCCTAACCCTACCACTCAAAACTGAATTGAAACCCAAATTAGACCCCAATGCTTATTAAAACCTAATGCAGATTAAACCTTGACCATTGTTTAAATCTAACCAAAATCGAATCCTAACCCTAACATTAAGCCAAATTAAATCCTAATCTTAACCTTAATTAAATAATAACTCCAATTAAACCTTAACCCTAATCCTAACACTAAACCAAAATCCAAATTAGATCCCAACACTTATAAAATTGTAATGTAAAATGAACCTTGACCATTTTAAAACTCTAACCCAAATTGGACCCTAACTCAACATTAAGCCAAACAGAAGGTCCTAATCGAAAACCTAACTAAACCCTAATCCTAATAGTAAGCTAAATTGAATGTTAACCCTCAACATAATTAGAGTCTAAACCAAATTGAATCCAAAACATAAAGGTAATTAAATACTGATTAAACCTTAAACCTACACCAAATTGAACCCAAATATTCTACCAAATTAAACCCTAATAGTAAAACTAAATCAAATTGAACCCTTGATGGTAATTCTAAACCAAATTGTACATTGACAATTATTAAATTGTAACCCAAATTGAACCCTAACCCTAACTCTAAGAAAAATTGAACCATAATTGTAATTAAATCCTACCCCTAATTAAAATCTAATATAAATTTACCCCTAACTTTTGCTAAACCCTAACTAAAATTCAACCCTAATCGTAACCATAATTGAATTCTAACCCAAACCCTAATCCGAATTATATACCACAACCTTATTTAAATTCTCACCATAATGTTGAATACAAATTAAATCCTAAACCTAATCCAACCCTAACACTAACCCCATTAATAGCCCTTACCACAATATAATAGAAACCCAAACCCTAATTGAATGTTAATTATAATTAAACCATGTTCCTAATCATAAATGAACCCTAACACTAACCTTGACCCTTGATTTAAACCCCTATCGTTACCTTAACCCCAAGCTTTATTATTACCATTAGGGTTCAATTTGAGTTAGAATTTAAGGGCACCCATTATGGTATAATTATGGTCAGGGTTTAAATAGGGTTAGAGTTAGTTTTTAATTATGATTTGGAACAATTAGGGTTACAATTTATTTGCAAATCATATTTACAATTAAAATTTATTTAGGCATAGGGTTCAATTAGAATTATAGTTACCTAGGGTTAGAGTGTTGGAACATATTACATTAGTGTTTGGTTTTAGATTTAGTTTAGATTAATAAACCGTTGCAATAATTGTTAGTTATTTTTGCAACTGTATTTCCTTTTTAAAAGGTTGTAGTTTGAATCAATAAACATTAAATTTTGTTTTCAAGGCTTTTCCTTTTGTGTTTACATATGGTATCAGACCAAGCCACTGGTGTTGAAAACCTAAGTTGTTGTGCTATGTTGTCATTCATGTCAACCTATCTTATGTTGTTATTAATGTTAACTTGTCTTGTGTTGTCATTGATATTGATGTAAGATGGTGTAGTGGAAGTTTCAATATGCAGGAAAGAGTATTTATGTGTTTTGGCATTTTCAAGTTGTTTCGTAAAGATGTTGAGGAGGTTCCAGAAGGATGGTATAGTAGAAGTTTCAATATGTAGGAAATAATTTTTAATGTCCCTATGGAAGAATGCTTTGCATTATTTTGGTATGTGAAGATCATGTGTTATAGTTCTAGATATAATGACTATGTTCTATGTGTATTGCATTATCATGTTTGGAGGTCCTCTATTGCTCAAATAGTAGAATTGGTTGTTGTTGTTTTTGACAATAAGGTTGTCTATCATAAAATGTCTGAAGAATGCATGGTGGATTCTAGATATGTGGATTCAAGTGTTGTGGATTGGAGGACATGTTTGTGTGCTTTGTGTAGTGTTCCAATTTAGTTTTCAGGTGATTATTTGATTGGCAAATGGAGTTATGATGTTCTAAGTTATGTGTTGTTAGTTGGTCTAGTTTTTAGTTGATTGTGGTGTTGTATCCTACTTGGATCATATTCTTTTGGTTTAGGTTTTCTTTGGAGGATGAGTTTGGTTAGTGTTTTGGGTCTCACCATGACATGTGGAGATCCGCGTTGTGTAATTTGCATTGGAGATTTTTTTGGGTCGTTTGGTTAATGTGCCTTAATGTTTATCTGCATGTTTCTCTTGATGTCGTCCTTAGAAGATGGGTTAGCATGTGTGGCTCATTGGATTCATTTGGAAATGATACATTGTGATGTTTTTGGGTCCTCTCTATCTCTTGGGGTGGACCAAAATGAATATTTTGGGTCCGGATGGCCAAATTCATGCGATATTGTTTATTCGATATGTGGTTGACCTAGTTAAGGGTTTCAATGATTAATCTTATATATAAATGAGTGATATATGAGTGAAGGTATGGAATGAGAGTAAATTGATAAGAAACATATATTAATGGGTTGAAAGCATATATGATATTAAAATTGTGTGAAAATTGGTTGTGAAGAGATTGATAATAATATCTTCTGTATGACAGTGTTTTGAGAGAGAGTTCGAAGTCAAGTATGTTTGCCATGATCTTGGTCATTTGACATAGTAATTCAAGGATAATTTCATGATCAATAGATCTTGTTCCTTTCAATTCAGTTATTCCTTTCTTTGTCGAAAGACAATGAGTCTCTTGACAACTTTTTGTATCTTGCCCTAAGATAGTTTGTTTCACTTTTGTAAGCCATTTGTATCTTGCGCTAAGGTTACGTACATTAGTTATCCAAGTCCTCTTAGGAGAAGTTCTTTCTGGAGATAACATTGTAATAAATTATATTCATATTGTGAGTTTGATTCTCACCATGATTTTTCCCTGCTTGGATTTCCCACATAAATCTTGTGTTCGTGTGTTTGATGTGCTTGGTGCTTTCATGATTTATTATTGTTGTGATTATATAATTGAGGTTTAAAGTTCAAAGATCAGAAACTAAGTATTATTAGTGCTTCATATTGATGCACCCTCCCTCTTGTTCCTATATTGTGTACAACAATTGGTGGGCATCTGATTGCTATAAGAAATGGTTTGAATAGTCGTTGTTGATGCATGCGTAGACGTAGGTGACATGGGAAGGGACAATGCTAGTAAGGAGTCTCAAACAAACTATTGAACAATAATGAGAAATGAATATTCCTTGATGGTTGTGTTGAATTCAAAGGAAATTTCAATACTTTAGAAGGTGAAGTTTTTTATTAAGGCAAAAACAGGTTTTGAAGGGACCCAAAACCCTTTAACAAAACAAAGATCGGTTTAGACTTAACAAGGAGTTAATCCAACAAAGATCAATAAAACTAAACAAACCCATTATATAACAATGTCCACATTACAACAAAGGGGCAAAGACCAGACATAGTGAAAAGACAAAAACAGGAACTAGTAGAAAACTTTAACAGGCGAAGTTAGAATTTGTAGCAAATTTAGATACTGTAGACTCAAAAATGATATGAAATAAAATATCACTAAATAAATTTTCAAGGTAATACGTAAGGGCATAGTACAACATTCCAATTTTTTTTTGTTTAAATATGCAGAATTAATATATTGTATGCAATTGAGATATGACAAGTGTAGTTGGACTAGGTTTTTCATTTCTCTTTGTTGCCTTAAGGGGCTCATGTTTGGTGATGAGAAAGGCATAGGGAAATTAAGGATCTTGCACATTGAGAAGGTTGTGTGAATGAGGAAGCGCTTTTATGTTATGTAGAGAAGCCGCTCCATTTTGGTTCAAACATAGAATCTTCAAAGTATTTAAAGGAAGGCCTAGATATTTGGGTAGAAGCGGTGCACAAAATATGTGTTTGGTATTCTGAAGAGAACCAAGAATTGATAGCACTATAACTATTTACACAAAAGAACATTGGAGACACGTTTCTAAGGTATGTGTTAATTTGGTTTACACAAAATATTGATTTGTGTCTGTTAAGAACTTATAAGGAGTTATAAGGATTCTAATGATCACAAACCTTTCGAGTCTATTATTTGGAGCAATACGAAAATGAATAAATTAGTTAAGTTGTTGCTAAATTTGAAGGGTGTAACTTTCATACATGGCAAATAAAAATATAGTTACTTTTAATTGAAAAAGATTTATGGGACATTACAAGTGGAATTGTTAAAAAACCACAAATTATAGATGAAGCAACAAAATGGATGGCTAAAGATCATAGGACTACGACATTGATTGGTCTTGGATTATCTTATGCATATTAGCATCACATTGATCTAATTAAGACATCAAAGGAAATATATGATGGGCTTAATTCTTTATTTGGTTCACAAGATGAAGTACTAAAATGTCCATAAAACAAAAATATTTTGGGTTGAAGATGAAAGAGGGAGACAATATTGTTCAACATATTAGCACATTTTGTTCCCTCAATAAAATTGCAAGTGTTTGTAAACACTAAGGTTGGTGATGTCGATGCCAATGCAATCTTACTAAGAAGTATGACTTAAGTTTTGACCATAATATTTTTACTTTGATCAAAATGAATCCCAATTTGGAAGTTGCGATTTCTTCTTTGATCAATGAAGGAAGTAGAGTTAAAAAGAGTCATTTAATTACTGAGGAAAGTGCTTTGATTGCTAAGAATAATTCTAACATTTCAACAAGGAAAGAATTCAAATGCTATTATTGTCAAAAAATTGGACATGTGCAAATGAATTGCATTTAGTGGGCCAAAGATCTTATCTATGGGAAGTTGAAGAAAAATAAAGCTCTCATTACGATTGAAGGTGAAACACATTATTGTGGTTTTGTAATGCATATAGAAGACTTACCTCACCGTGACATTAATGAAAGACTCGTGCGTTAGAGAGTAGAGAAGATACTATCAGAGGTTGGAGGAAATTGAGGTAGTAGGACATCTATCATCTTGAACTAGCTTCTCACTCAAGGATTATTCATTGCATGAGAAGAACCATATTTGTGTTCCTAAAGAAAAGAGGGGGCTTAGCATTAAATGTGTCCCTTCAAGGAGAAAGGGGGGATATATTTCTTGTGGGTGCACTAGGTGTTTTCATGTTTTGTTGGTCATTTGTACAACGGAGGAGGGATTAGTTCCACAACACTAGAAGAGGCATTAGACACAATCAAAGGAGATGTGGCATTTCAGAGGAAAGGTGTCTCATGTGCGACACTAGAGGAGGCATTAGACACACTCAGAGGAGATGTTGAATTTTAGAGGGAAGGTGTCTCATTGTGCATGTGAAAGTTGGGAACCCTTTATATTCTCTCATGTTGTGCAAATGGTCATAAGTTCTATAGTTAGGAGATCCAATTATTAGGTTTGTCTAGAGTTTCCTGGGTGAGTGAGGAGAATTGGTGAAGGCACTTCATAAAATTCTTTGGAAGGGTTGTTGTGATCAACCCTTGAAATGTTCCATCCTTTGTTTGGATTAATGTAATAAGGGAGGACAGGGATGTTGGAACATATTACATTAGCAATTAGTTTTAGATTTAGTTTAGATTATTAAACTATCACAACAACTGTTAGTTAGTTTTATAACTTTATTGCCTCTAAAAAAAGGCTATGGTGTGAATCAATTCAAACATTAAGTTTTGTTTTGTTTTTTCCTTTTGTATTTACATAGAGATCAATTGGTGTTAAGGTATAACTAGGATTATGATTTCATAAAGATTGTATAGGGACAAATTTTGCAAGTCAAATTGTTAAAATTAAATTCATATTAATTTGTATAAAATTATTAAAGACAAATTGATTAAAATTAAATTTACTAATTAGTTCATTTATTAAATTAATTTATTTAAATTATTTTTTAAAAATTCAATAAGGTTTATTTCTTTTCATTTAATTTATACATATTCTAGCTGTGGATGCTACTAGCATGTATATCTTTAATAATCTATGTAAAGTAGAGGTATTTAATTTTTTCACTATTCAACTTTAATAATATGCATTATTAAATTAAAATTACATGCCTCAATATCTCTCCACTTACTTTATATAAATTTTGAAAGATATATGCTAGTGTGTGTGTATACATACATACATACATACATACATACTGTAGACACCTAAAATTGTCCTGTCTAATTAAATAAATTTTTTTATTTATTTAATTATTTTAGCCTAATTCTTCTATTAATTGAATAAATCTTTATTTATTTAATTAATTCATTTATCCTCTTCTATCCTTATTTCTCATTTAAATAAATACATTTATTTATTTAAATTATCCTTTTCCTAAATTAAATAAATATTTTATTTATTTAATTGATCCCACTTCTTCTATTAATTAAATAAATCTTTATTTATTTAATTAATTCATTAACCTTTTCCACCTATGACACATGTCATTCATCTCTTAATTCCTACACTACCTACCCTCTCATTATTTTCTTATTTTCTCTACCTACCCTCTAATCTTAGCCGACCATTTATCTTTTACACCTCTCAATCTTATCCCTCCATTTCTTATAGTGTCTTCTATATAAGGAGATGCTTCTTTCATTATCAACCCCTGGCTAATCGATCTTTGAAGCCTTCTAGCATTCGAACTTTCATATGCGATCAAGCCTACTTGCAACAACATTTTCGTTCTTTGTTGAGCTCTTGTGCACAAAAAAAATCTGAGAGCAAATATATCAAGCAAGATCAATGGAGATAGGAAGAATGAAGATCCAAACCCTATTGGACATGTGATGGTATAATCTTTGTGATTTTATTTGATTTGCATTGTCTTAGGTAATCTTCATATGTTATGGTGGATCTTTGTTGTTGTTAGGCTAGGGTTTTGTGGTTGAATTCATTTAGTCTTTCAATATTGTTGTTTCCACTTTCACCATAAAAAATTTGGCACGCCCCATGGGACATGGATTTTTGTTAGATCTATGTTTTTTGCAAATTTTTAACCCTATATTGTGGTTTTGTAAAATAATTTGGAGAATAACCTTGTGTAGCTAAGGTTTTGGACACAAAATTAAGGTCTTGAAGAGATCTGATTCGATTTCACAAACAATTTGGAATTTTTTCACCAAATTTTGTTGGCAGGTTGAAGACAGTATCAAGAGCTCTCAATCCAAAATTCAGAATGTTTCAAGCACATTTGCATTTTCCATGAATATTTTATGAATTTTCATAAAAAAATAATTCTGAGAGCAAATGAGATAACTTTTTGGATTTTCTTACATTTTTTAAATATCTCAAAATTATACAAAGGATCTTTTCTTGCGATTTTAATTTCTATCCAAAATATTTCCTAAAAAATCGGATCTTTAAAAATTAGGATTTTCATTATTTTGATCAGGTCTCACAAAAGGCTTTGAATTTTGGCATCCAATTTTTTTTTGCAAGTCAAGAACATTATTAGAGATGCTCAGTAAAAAAATCAAATTTTTTGGAGCATATTTGAATTTTCTATGAATTATTTATGTATTTTCATAAAAAATTAATTTTGAGAGCAAATGAGCGAATGTTTAGGATTTTATTACATTTTTGGAAATCTATCAGAATTATACATAGGATCTATTCTTTGTGATGTTAATTTTGAAGCAAAATAATTCCTAAAAAATTGGATCTTTAAAAGTTAGGGTTTTGCATTATTTTGATCATATCTCACAAATTACTTAGAATTTTTGCAGGATGTTTTTTATGCAAGTTGGGAAGGCTATTAGGAGTGTCCAGTAAAAATTTCAAATTTTTTGGATCAATTGTGCATTTTATATGAATTGTTTATGATTTTTCATAAAAAAATATTTTTTGGAGAAAATTAGCAATTTTTTTGGATTTTCTTACATTTTTGTAAATTTCTTGAAATTTTACGGGTTTTTTTTTTTTATAATGCAAAAGAACTCATGGAAAATCAGATATTTGAATTTGTCAAAAAACACATTGTTGAAGGCCCCCTATTTCACAAAGTCTTTTGGATCTAAAATTTACCTAACTTGTGTGCTTGCAGGAGGGGTATTATTGAAAAACTACTAACAAAACTTTGTTGCAGAATTTTGGCAAGGGATTTTGATCTTTATTATGTGCCTTGTTTCCATAGATTACCAAACACTTCAATTGGTGCACTAAAATTGTACCAGTGTCTTTTGTGTCTTGGGCAATAGGCTCTTTTTGTTTAATCTCTATAGGGTCTGTCTCCTCATGTGGTCATTAGGACTACTAGTGAGGAGAGAACAACCCAAGTGGTAGTGAGGAAAACCCACCTCTTCTGAACTACTATAAATAATTGTATCCATGGTGAAAGCCATGGGTAACGTGTGTTGATTAGTTCATACCGACACTATGTCTCCCCATAAACCCGTTTGATCAAATTTATTTGATCAGTTGTAGGGCGTAACCCCTACCGGTTGGGAGCCTTATGTATTTATAGAGCTGAAAGTGTTGCGTGTATGGCCACATGAGCGGATGCCCTTACTAGCACCTTTTTGTTTTAGAAAGCCAAAATCCTTCTAGTTGTTGGGGTAGGAGGTCGGACCTCTGGAGCAACCCACACACATATGGTTCTTAGTAGAGATACAAAGTTTGCCATGAGAAGTTTTCATGGGGACTGATGCTTGGCTGCCCCAGAGAAGTGAGTACCAAGGGTGGAGCCAGTGGGATCAAGCATCTAATTATCCGCTCTGAATAGCGTAGCCTCAAAGGAAACCCCATGTGGGATCAACAACTATTGTCCTAGCCAGCCATAAGAATTGTGCTTGTCTTCTTTTGAACATTCAAACATTCAAGACCAAACATCATAACATTGTATCTTTTGTGTCTTCAAGTGTATGCAAAACATTTTTACATCAAACAATACACTTTTCTTTGAGTCATTTTGAGTCTAAACACTTGCAAACATTGAGACCTCATCAATATTGTGTCCTCTTGTCACAAAAATAGTCAAAAATTCAGATTTGGTCACAACAAACAACTTCACAAATTGGCAAAATTTATAGTTCAACAAACAAGAGCAATCAATTTCAGACTCATTGAGCTTCCTAGGTTATTTCTCCGGGTTTTCATCTATAATTCAGCGTCTTTCGGGGTCTCACAAAGTTCATCATTGCTTTACACCTTACATTACATTCACATTTGTCTAAACTTGAGTTGAAAGGTCACTTGCTTGTCCTCATCTTACTTTGTCAACACACTACATATAACAACATTTTGCTAAGTGGTCCCTCATCAAGGTCTATCACCTTTGGGTCTCATTTGGTCTTACTAAGAGTCAAGGTCAACTTACCTCATCAAGAGAATCTATCATCTCTTTGGAAGCCACACCTACTCTACTACATACATACTTGGTCTTACACTTTGGACATTGCAAGTACACTTTAGATTCATTTACATTCCATCCAACTCTTGGTCTTCCATACTCTTTTCCATTTTCATCTAGTCTCACACATCTTGGTCAAGACCTAGTTCATGGTTGAAACTCATTCCCAAAAATCTAGGAGAGAAGCTAAAGAGGATCAAGAGTCCGCAAACATGAGTGCCTATGAATATGTTAATGATGTCTTTTTCAATTATGATCATACCACATTACCTGACATGGATGCCTATAGAAACATTCCAAATGTTGAGAACATGGACACTACAAACAACAATGATACACACAATGACAATATGGACAATTTTTCCGTACATTCAGCAGAAGTGGAAGACTCCATTATGGATCCCCGTTTCAATCGATTGGTTGAGGAAATAATGAGAAGAGATAGACAATATTTTCTACAAGTAATGGCGCAAAGTGGAGCCAAGATTCTTGATGATTTTGACATGTCTCAAATAATGGACAATCAACCTTTGCAAGAACCTCAACTCAACATGGATCAAAGAAGGCCTAATAGTGGAGGCAATAGAGGACCACATATGGTGCTTGAATCACCATCATCTTTGTTTTAAAAACCTAAGGTCCCAAATGTCAAGCATATGATACTCACCTTAGCAGACCATTATGGAAGTCTTGTGCAGAAAAATATACTCAATCATATACCAATGCTAAGGACCAACCATCAAAGCAATTGGATATCCAAAGGCATGACCAAAATTTGGACACAAGGAAACCCGACATCAAATTTTGGGGCAACACATTAGAACAAACTCATGACATGCCTGTAGAGTATGGTATACATGGACAAAACAGATATTCCATTCCTCATCATGACTCTATACCAAGTGGTCCATATACACAACATCATTATAGACCTCCTTCATATGAACATGTGTATGATAAATACCATCCATATATGCAACATGCTCCTCCTCCACCCGGTGCTTCAGGCATGGGGTATGGTCCAAGAAGTCGATCCCCACCTAAGAACAATTTGGAGCAGCAAATTAAGGACATACAAAAGAAAATGGAGGACATAAATACACTGAAGCCAGCTTATACAATGAGAGACATATGTCCCTATCCATTTGACAAAATCATTCCAATGCCTCCATTTCCTACACACTTTGTCACACCTAAGTTTGATAAGTATAGAGGAAAAGGGGACCCTAAGGCACATATAAGACAATTTTTCACAACTTGCATTGCGGTAGCAGCAGAAGAGACATATTTGATGAGATTATTCCCATAGAGCTTAGGTGATCAAGCTATGGAATGGTTCTCCCAACTCCCACCTGAAATTAAGTCATGGGGTGACTTAGCAGAGGCATTTATCCAACATTTCTCATACAACATAGAGATAGACATATCAGTCACTACTTTGTGCAACACCAAGAAAAAGGATGGAGAGTCTTTTTCATCATTTTTACAAAGATGGATGAATGTAGCCGGTAGATGCTCTTGTGAAATTCCACAAAAAACAAATGGTAGAGATGTTCACCCAAAATGTCAACAAAGACATAGGTTATGACTTGAGAAAAACTTGTTTGTCCACCTTCAAGGACGTCATTGAGAAAGGCTTAGCAACAGAGAAGGTCCTAATTGAGAAAGGCATCATCAAAATATTCAAAGAAAACAAAGAGGACTTTAAAGGAAAAGACAAGCCAAGATTTTGGAATAAAAACAAGAACACAGTCAATGATGGTGTTGTTGATGCCAATACAATACGACCCAAAATTGATTTTTCTGGATCAAGCTCTACAAACAATCAAGTGAATACTCAAACAACTTCAAAATCATGAAGGAAGTACACCCCATTGGGAGAACCACTTGGGTCATATTTCAAGAAGCTAGTAGCAAACAAGATAATCACAATTCCAGATTTTCCTCCATATGAGCCAAAGGTCAAATGAAATTGGTGGAATGATGATGAATACTGTGAATATCACAAGAGCAAGGGACATAAAATAGGAAATTGTCATCGGCTAAAGAAAATCATACAAGATCTTATTGATAGAGGAGACATTGAGATTGAAGGACATTAATCTAATCAAGAACATGAGATGTTTAAGGAACCATTCCCTAAACATGACAAGGGAAAAGCCAAAGCCACAAATGACCAAACCAACTATACCAGAGCATCCTATAACTATGTTTCAACTGTTAATCACATTTCGATGGACAATTATGTCTCTACCATTATCATAAAGGACAAAATGCCTGAAAATTCTACCCAAAGACCTAAAGTTGTCCTACAAGGCATTGGATCTTCTTCCGAACCTACCTTTGAATGTAATGTTACAACTCATCGAGGTAAATTCACTTTGCAAGGTGCTCCAGCTAAAAACACAACTTCCTCATCAGCCAAACCTGAGTACGATCTAGTAGAACAGTTAGGGAAGACACCCGCGCTTATCTCCATCCTTGAGCTCTTACGCATATCCCCCGCACATAAAGGCATTCTTGACAAAACTTTGAGAGACACTTATGTCCCCATTGATCTGAACGTGGACCAGTTTCAAGCCATGGTGGGATACCTTTCCATTCCACATTCTCTCACATTCACCAAAGCTGATGACACATCTGTAAGCCAACCGCTTATTGCACCTTTACACATTGAAGCCTTCCTATAGAAACATCGAATAAAACGAATCCTGATAGATGGAGGAGCTGTTCTCAATATATGTACATTGAATACTCTTAAACAATTGGGATATTCTGAAAAAGTTGTGAATGCTACAAACAAAATCACCATTAAAGCATATGATGACAAAGAGCGCTCATCCAAGGGCACAATCACCTTACCTCTTAGAGTTGGGCCAACTACAAAGGATGTGGTTTGTCAAGTCCTAAACCTCTATCTCACATACAACATATTGCTAGGACATTCGTGGATTCATGAAATGAGAGTTGTTCCTTCAACATATCATCGATGTATCAAGTTCCCACACAATGGAGTTGAAGTGACCGTCAAAGCTGATCCAAATCCGTTCATATATTGCAACAATATGCAACCTAGATGAGAAATAACAATCCTAGTCAATCAAGAGGCCGTTCCTTCATCATCATATGTTGATTCAGAATCCTTGAAAGCTTCTACATCAAAACAAGTAGAGATCAAAGAAAAGTTCAAGATTAAGGACATGGGATGTGGTGAGTATATATTTTATGTTGATAAACTCCCACTATCTCCTAGGAAATTCATTCAATAGGAACAATCTATAAATAATTTGCAAAGAATTGGGTGTGAACCACCTAGTGTTGTGGCTACTAAGTCTGAATGCAAATCTCCTCTAGTGGTGCAAGCAACTCTTGATATCAATAGTCCTAAGAGTGGTTCCAACAAAGAATATATTGAATGTATCACCAACCCTCTTGAGAACTCACATAGCCTTACCATTTAATCCACTCATTCCATTTCCACTTCTCTCCCAGACTTGGATCAACAAGAATTACAAAAGCCCTTACTAATTGGGGATGAAAAATTAAGCCTTGAAAAGAAAAAACTAAATGTCAAAACTAAAGAAAAGTCCTTCAATCCAAATCCAAATCAAAAGATATTGGACTCTAAAAAATCAAGTTCAAGGATAAAAATGCTATGAAAGAAAAAGATGAAGAGATGATCTCCCCTAATATCAAAATAACTGGGGCAAAAGTTCTACAATTTTAAGTCAAAAAGCATACTTGTTGATCCTAAGTCTCCATCATGTCATCCTACTTTCACTTCTTTTCACAATCATAAGCCTTCATTCCTCATCTACTTGTTCCACACATCTTTTCCCTTCTGGCAATACATCATGGACCTTTAATGGAGCTTCCTCATGGGACTTTTTTGCCAGGGATGCCCAAACCTCTTTAGGTGACACGCATATGGGCTTGTGTAGTCCACACACTATTAATTCTATCTCAGTTCCTTTATCAAGGAAGATAGTCACTCGAGCTATACATAATTCAGTCAAGGAATAATACAGCTACAATCATAAGATAAAGCCTCACACATTTGAGGTAGGTGACTTAGTTCTCAAGGAAAATCCTAAAAAAATAGCAAGATAGAGAGAAGAAGGGCAAGTTCGAACCAAATTGGCTTGGTTCTTACATCATTACAACAACCTATGGATCCAGTGCATATCAACTCTCAACCCCAAAGGGCGAACCTTTGGAGGATCCTATCAACAACATGTACCTTCGCAGGTTTTACACATAGCTCTTTAGAATATCCTAATTCAAAAATACAAAAAAATCAAAAAATTCAAAAATACAAAAAAAAATAAAAAAATTCAAAAATAGAAAAAATAAAAAAAAATAAAAATCGTCACTTGGTGAAAACCTGGCAAACAGGCAACTTGTGACACAAAAAAATAAAAAAAATTGAAAAACAGAAAAACATTTCGTCCAACGGTGAAAACCACTTCGGTGGCGCCCTGGGCAAGTACCATGGTGAAAACCGAGTCACCGGCTCCATGTGTAGAGACATTGCTCCTCCCTCCTTCAGGATTCCATTTCATCCTTTCACTTTGCACACACTCACAGCCTATCCATTCATAATAAACTTACCCATTCCCATCATGGCTTGTTAATGATCTACCCAAGATTGGTTAGCCATTCATAATAATCCCTCCTTTTCACCCCTTTCCATCCATAATAAATCAGCTCCTATCTGTGGCTAAGGATAATCCTATGTCTAGTGATGGGTGTGGAACTGAGAGCATCACACGTTCTGAGGAGTACAATTTCTTCCAATTTTCTCCAGTCTATCTGCACACAATCCACAATAAAGCAACATTTGCATCGCCAATCCGCAATAAAGTTTCATCTTCTCCGCAATAAAGTATCAGTTGCATGTATTCAGTCAGCAAGAACAATGGGCTTCAACAAATCAAATCTTCCAACAGACTCAGACAACATTATGGTTCAGTGCTACCTATCCTTTTGTGAAAGTAAACATTGTGACCACAATCAAATAGGCTTATACAAGTGACAAGAGACACTAAACTTGAGAACTACAGTGAATGTTGGTGTCGAGTCTTGATTTTCTTTTGATTTTATCTTTTGGTGACATGTCTTTTAGCTTTTTTGGGATGTCTCTGACTAGAGATTTTATCTCCAGGATGTCTTTGACTAGAAAGGCGAGGATGGGGTATCATCACCTATTTTTCTTTGCTGTTCGTGGATTGTCTCTTAGTAATGCTATGACTTGTCCAAGGATATGAGGAAACTGTGAGTCTAGTGTGAACTAGGGCATTATTTGTTTGAGACTATCTGATCTCCATGCAAATGGGTACAATGACTTTCTGGATCGAACATATGCCTCGATTGTCATAACCTATTTGCCATAATAAAGCTCAATGATGATAAAGCACAAGAATCTCTTTCACTTCCATATCTTCTATCTTCCATCCTCCTTTCTTGATTGACCTCCATCGTCCTTCTTGAGTCCATGTAGCCCGCTATTACATGATTGAGTATAATGACACACCAAAAACAAACATTTGCATCTCATGTAGTTTTTCACCTGCATTACCACATATTAGCATTTCATACATACATATAGATATCACAATTACATCACATCATGCACACAACACATGTTAGCACATTTTACATTCTCATCATGTAAATAGTTATTTGCATTATCATATTCATCTGCATTTCATACATTTACATATGCATAACATTTAAAAACATAAAAGAACAAAAATATTGCATTTCCTCATTTACATATTTCATTCCATATCATAAGCATCACATATACATCACATAGGTACACATGCATATAGCTGTCGCAAGGACAAATCATCTCATATATATATATATATATATATATATATATATATATATATATATATATATATATATATATATATATATATATATATATATATATATATATATATCTCAAAAATCATAAGTGTCATGATACAATGATGTCAAAATACATATGGCTACAATCACCCGAAGGTGTCATCATACAAAATGGGACAACACTGATACATAGGGATCCCTCTAAGGCTATGATGAACTCCCTCCCTCGGAGCTAGTTGGCCTCGATGGAGTCTGAGCCCTGGAAGGACCCGCCCCAGGATTATCTCTCATGCCCCCTCTATCTAGTGGTGGTGGAGGACCCATAACCCCATTGCTAAACACTTGTCTCTTGTCTCTCCCTCTAGTGGTCATCACCATCTACGATGGTCTCTAGAAGCTCCTAGCCCGTTGATCTAGTGGCACCACTCCATAATACAGGTCTCTCTAGTAGGCTATCTCTTCCCCTGCCTGCAGAACATAGGCGTATCCAGCCCCGGTGTCCTCTGTTGCTTGCCTCCCTGCCCTCAGTTCTATCTCAGCCTCTGTATAGTGCTGAATAACTGGATCTCTCTCTTGCTCAGTGTCCCTTAGCTATCTCCTAAGCCTAGCAACATCTCTCTCTAGATCCTGGAGCTCATCTGCCTTTCCCTGGCAGATCTCCCTCAAGGATAGTAGCTCATCCTCCTCCTCTCCTCCCCTATCCCACAGCTAACCCTCATGTCGCCCTATCTGAACAAAGGAACCCACTGATCACTCCTACCAGCACTGCTGGTAGTGCCAATCCTATAGCTATCATAGTGTCCCAAGCCACATGTCCAGCCCTCATCTCCAGTCCTAGATCTTGGAACACTCGTCTCAGTGCATCCTTGTCTCCATCTCGATCATAAGGAACTAACTCCCCATCGATCGGTATCCACAATATCGTGTATACATCCTCTAAGGTGACTATCATCTCACCCATTGACAAATGAAATGTGCAAGTCTCTGAGTGCCATCTCTCAGCTAATGCAGTCAGCAATCTCATGTTCGCTCGAAACTCAGGCACATACATAATATATCTCAAGCCCATAGCCTGAACTGCTGCTCTATCCTTGAATGTCAGCTCTGGTCGTAAACTCTGAGTCAAAGGGAATCTCTCTCGTGACTCTAGCATCGGTAGGTCCTCCTGCAGTCAAGCAAATCAACTGTGTCAATCTTAGAGGTACTCCTTGTTCATCACAAAGTATTGCTTCCTATCCTAGTAGCATTCCCTGTTCATCACAAAGTGTTGTTCTTTTTAGTACTCCTTGTTCATCACAAAGTACCACTTTTTTTAATCCTAGTAGCATTCCCTGTTCATCACAAAGTGTTGCTTTGATCCTGTCCTAGGGCCTCTACTTGAGTGTATCCTCTTGAGTAGTTTCCTAATTGGCAACGTATGTTCTATCACAAAATTGTCAATCCTAGCTCTATCTGCTATTCTAGTCTTCCCTAGAGGACCTGCTTGAGTGTATCCTCTCAGCAACTTATTCAATCGACAACTTATGTTCATCACAGAACTGTCGATTTGGCCTTGAAGACATAAACGCACATTCATAACACAAACGCGCATTCGTGACACAAACATGTTTACATACTACACATGCATGCCTACTCTGCATAGACGCGCCTGAATCACACAAACATGCCTCTACTCTACACAGACGTGCCTGTCCTACATAAACATGCTTGGAAGACACATGCTTGCATTGAACATAAACACTACTACAATCATAGATGTGTCTGACACCAACGCAGACATGCCTATCCTACCCAAATGCGTCTGACACCAACGCAGACGCGCCTTAGCATTTTCCCCCCCACTTGACATTTTTATAGACCTACCTAAAGCGCATTTATTGCACTAACTAGCATGCATTTATGACAATACTTAATGCAATAAGGTACAAGGAGGTTTTGCGGTACTTACCGACTCTCCTGCATCTGTTGGCCTCTGAAATTGGCAAACGCGATCGAATCTATGCACCAAAGCCATCACTGCTGACTGCTGACTGCTCTCTGCTCTCTTTGCACTCTGATATCTTGAATGTGTTGATGACAATGAGGATTTTTCCCCTCGTAGTCTATCTTATAGACTAACCTAGCCCTAGTCTCCCGAGTTAGGCTTCTTTATCCCGCGACTCTGTCACTCTATCCTATCTTGTCGGTCCATTCTAGCCTTTCTTTCTTCTTGAGAGATTGTCTGCGATCTTTTCAAATATTTTCATCCAATCTCTCGAGGGGGCATATCATTCCCATCTTGGGGCAACTTTGTATCAGTTCATCTTATCTTCTTTGAAACAACATGACAAGCTGCATTGTCTCAAAGAGGGGCAAAATGTAGACACCTAAAATTGTCCTGTCTAATTAAATAAATATTTTTATTTATTTAATTATTTAAGCCTAATTCTTCTATTAATTGAATAAATCTTTATTTATTTAATTAATTCATTTATCCTCTTCTATCCTCATTTCTCATTTAAATAAATACATTTATTTATTTAAATTATCCTTTTCCTAAATTAAATAAATTTTATTTATTTAATTGATCCCACTTCTTCTATTAATTAAATAAATCTGTATTTATTTAATTATTTCATTAACCTTTTCCACCCATGACACATGTCATTCATCTCTTAATTCCTACACTACCCACCCTCTCACTATTTTCTTATTTTCTCTACCTACCCTCTAATCTTAGCCGACCATTTATCTTTTACACCTCTCAATCTTATCCCTCCATTTCTTATAGTGTCTTCTATATAAGGAGATGCTTCCTTCATTATCAACCCCCAACTAATCAATCTATGAAGCCTTCTAGCATTCGAACTTTCATATGCGATAAAGCCTACTTGCAACCACATTTTCATTCTTTGTTGAGCTCTTGTGCACATAGAAAATCTGAGAGCAAATATATCGAGCAAGATCAATAGAGATAGGAAGAATGAAGATCCAAACCCTATTGGACATGTGATGGTATAATCTTTGTGATTTTATTTGATTTGCATTGTCTTAGGTAATCTTCATATGTTATGGTGGATCTTTGTTGTTGTTAGGCTAGGGTTTCATGGTTGAATTCATTTAGTCTTTCAATATTGTTGTTTCCACTTTCACCACACACACACACACACACACACACACACACACACACACACACACACACACTCGCACACACACACGCACACACACACACCCCCATGTGTGTGTGTGTGTGGAGGTGGGAAAAACGAGATTGGGTGACTAGGTCCTAATCCCACTTTTGCCAACACATTGGGAATACGAAAGAGCCTAGGGAGATAGATCAGTTTGGCTACCTCTTGTGAAAAAGAGAGAGCCAAGGGCTATCTCTTAGGGTTTCTATTCCTCTTGTTGCAAATGATGAGAAAAACTAGGGTTTGAATTATCAACTAGACTAGGAGATGAAGAATAAAGCACAAATGAACTTGAAATTACACAAACTTGCAGATCTGAAACTGAGATACTGAAAGAATGAAAGGGGGAGGATTTTGAATGTGCACCTAATGCTACAAATTAAGCCAAATTGACCAAGATCAGGGTGCCACGCCACTGTCCCTACTGATCTGACAAAGAGCTGTAACTGGAAAGATGGAATCTAGAGGTCCTAAAGCTGAAACCTATTGAAAATGACTAATTTTGAGGGGTACCAAGGTGCCACGCCCCTTTCCTTGACAATTTTATGCTAATTTGAGACTTCTGGGTGGTTCCAGTGCCTTTTCCTGATCTGAAACTACCTCCGGGTATGTGTTCCTGCACCTGCAACTGAAAAGGGAGGGTTTGGGTGGCTATATAGGGTTTTGCCTTAGTCAAACCCCTGTGTTGGTGATTTCCACCTCCACAAATAGCTGATAAAGTATTGAAAATGTCTGTGCTAGAATCTTGTGTGTATGCAAGATCCTAAAATGAAAGAAACTAGAGCTACCTTACACATGAGAGTAAAATCCTAAATGTAAATGTGAATGTAAATAACAATGCTTCAAACCAAATATGCTAAACTATCTAAAGCATGAATGTAAACGTGAAAATTTATGTAAAGAAGCTCATACAAAGACATGAAAATAACATGAAATCATACCAATCCCTAAGGGAGAGATATTGCCACTAGATCTCTTATTATTATTCAATGTCTTCAAGGCTCCTAATTGATGATGAATTCTTGATGAAATGTTGTTGAATGTTGTGGAAGACTCCACATAGGCTTCTATTTCACTACATAGAAGGCTCCTTATGCTTGCTCCAATAGCTTTTTCCTGGATTCGATTCCCTTCGATCCCTTTAAATGAAGAAAGAGAGCTTTTATGTATGAAACCCTAGATCTTAATTTTGACTTGATTTCATCTTTAGTCTGACCTAGGAATTGAATTTCCCGCCAATTTTTTGGGTTTAAACATTATAATATCATAGAATTATGCTCCCGAAATTTTGAGAAAAAAGTCGAGGACCATGTGCACTCCCGCCACGGTTCGATCAACTTTTCACCAAATTTTTAGGGCCATTAGATATGATGATATAAGAGTGAATCCCAAAGTTACAACTGATTTAGATGTGTTTTGATATGCGAAATTAGGCATTAAAGGTCGAAATAGGACATAATTAGGGTTTATACTTAAATGATTTATTGAAGGAATGAAATAAAAAGGGACACACTTAGGGTAAAGGACCCAATTTTATAATGTGTGGAGTGATGAAATATGACTTTATATTTAATTAAATTGATTAAAATAAATTCTTAAAGGGAAATTACAATGCAAGATGCAAACACACTAAGGCAGGTGCTAAACCAAGTGTGAAATTGTACCACCCTAGCAAGGGTGTACAATTTATGACACTACATTTAGCCCATTTAGCCCCCACTTTAGCGGTCATATGACACTACATGCATATGCAAGCTAAAGTAAAGAAAAGTAAACAATCATGAAAAAGGATATATCCACAAGTTGTCGAATGAAGCCCCCAACGACATCTACAGTACATAGTTACAATGCGTACCCTACAAAAACACATGTTAGATAAAATCGCAAAATCACCTAAATGCTTACTAAGGAAGGTGATGAAAATTCGAGGGTAGCTATATGCCCCCCTGTTTCGGATTGCTAATTTTAGTGAGTTGAAACAGGGTATCATGTTTACCACATCGAACTGTGAAAGAAGATTGATGACAAATGCTCAAAAGAAGATTTGATACAAGATCAAAAACTAATGGAGAATCATTTGGAAAGAAAGAGAACTAAACCTCAATTCCAACACAATAAATAGTGTGAGGATTTGAGAGCTCTCTAACACAAGATAAAAGATTTAAATGGAAACAAATGCAAGAGATATAATCCAAAAATACAACTCCATAAAGAAAATTGGAAAAAGAATGGAGGATTGAAAGGACATCAAAGATAGATTATTTATAGCAACACTCTTCTAAAAGAAGGCAAGAGATCCTCATTAGGGATATGCATGTGCACAAAATAGAAGGGTTTATTATAAAATATACTACTCAATGAAGAAAATAAATTTATGAATGATCAAAGACTTCCAACACTAAGGGGGAGGTCCCAATTAAGGATATGTACTTAAGATCCCCATTAGGGATACTTGTTCCAATATGAGAGAAGGAATTCAAATATGAATACACCTCTACAATCAATAAGGAATCCTTATTTTAGACACTACTTCACAACAGGGGAAATTTTAATCTTAAGAAGGAGAGATGCTTAAAATCACTCTTGCCCCCCATATATAGGGAGAATAAATGAGATAGAAATAGGTCATTACGTTGCTTCCAAAAGTATGATTGCACGTGAAATTGTACCATCATGAATGACAACGAGCCCCCAGTAAGTGAGCTACCAATGTCACATAATGACGAGCAACATAATAGCCATTAATGTTATTTAAAGACATGATATATTGAATGAGGTATTTGAATATGACATGTTAAATGCTCTACTATAAGTGATTAAAAACATGTATAATATGATGAATGTTAAAATGTTTTTAGAAAGAGAGAATTTTATAGGAGAAGAATAGGCCACTAGATCATACTTCTCTTGCACACAAGAAATCTTAGGAGAGGGATAAGTGTAATTCATTAGAGCGTTATTCCTAGAAGAAGGGATTTTAGAATGAGTAGAAAATAAAGTCTCATAAGTGGGATTATAAATCTCTTGAGGAGATTCATAAAGATATTTGTTCACCAAGATTTCCTTATGAGGGGGATGAGTGTTGAAAGAAGTAGAAGATGATTTAATTGAGGTGAAGTCATCATCACTTCTAAATATAACATTCACATTGAGAGATGGTCTTTTAGATGCTTTGGTGGGCTTAGAAGGATTATATCCAAGTCCAAATGAAGCTTCATGTGTTTTATGTTCTAAAGGAACTTTAATTCCTTGTTCATTTGTGCCACAACCATTGCCACTATAGCCACTCTTAGCTAAAATGTGAAAACTAGGACCATAAAGGGTTGCCAAATCAAAAATAGATGGTGATGGATAATAGGTCTCAGTGCTATATGAATTAGAGGAATTATTTGAAGAATTATTTAAATTAGAAGCAACCACAAAGTGGTTACTTAGTTCTTTAGAAAAAGTGGGTTTCTCTTTAGGTTCCTCCTTAGTTTTCTCCTTCTCAGTCTTAAATTCTTTCTGAGATACTTTACACTCTCCTACAAAAGTAGGGTTAAAATCTAGAGATCCCTAATCATCATCTGAGAGTACTCCTTCGGGAGAAAATATATCCTCGGGAGGAGATTCTGATTTAGTAGAAGAATCAGGAGTACTAGAAGGAACAATATCATTAAAGGAAATAGATGTATTTGAAGAAGTAGGAGGATTCATAGAAGAATGGGAAGTAGTTGAACAAGAAGATCCAGGCTTTAATGTTTCTTGAAGTATAGTATCAGCTAATAAGGTGTATGTGTTAGGCCCAATATGGAAAGCTAATGTACTGAGAGGGGAGGGGTGAATCAGTACTCCAAAACTTTTCATTAATAATAACCTTATTGTTATGCATAAACAGAATAGTGCAGTAACATAAAATAAAGTTAAAACAAACATATAACAATCATACATGATTCACTCCATAACACATATATTTTGGTTACGCAGAAACTCTTGGTTTAAGAGAAAAACTGCGGTGGGGATAGTACCCACAACTTCACTACTGCAATAATAAAGATTGCTCGGTTAGAGCTACATTTAGCTATTTCTGATAGCTTACCCTGTTAGGAGTAACAAGATCTATTAGATCTACCTTGCTAAAGGATTTCACAACATTGTTCTGAATGCTGCACCTAGTTAGAGGCTTTACAATTTATAGACTTGGTTAGAGTCTTTTACCATGTTAAAGGTTTCTCTTTCAACTTCACAATATTACAATAAAATCATTACAAACATCTGCAACTTTACATCTGAAATGTTATAGCAGATTCTATGTGCTCAGAATAAGATTACCTTGCTTATAGCATACCTTGGTAACTCATATAGTAACTCGGTAAACCCTTCTATTTACTCTGTTCTTTGACTGTTCTCTGAAAACCTTCTCGGTGACCTTTGTGTCTCTGTAACAGTCTTCCTTCATACATATATGCACACCTTGTTCTTAATCCATGCTATATAAATAGATCTCTTAAAATGGTGATCCAATTCATTACTTCGATCTTACAAACAAGATTCCTCGAATGAATAACTAAACAAAATATTTCATTGGTTAGATTGACCTTGTAATCACACACAATCTTCTAGTGTAATTTCCAATGTATAATGGTTAGATGTGCCTCGATTCTTGTAACATGTTTTCATATGCATGTCCAGGTTCAATGTATCTAGTAACACGTTTCACTCGGTGAGTATCAACTCAGTGTGTTAACTTTACTGCTCGGTAGCCATAAAAAGATACTCTGTAGATAGCTTTGGTGTACACTGTGTTCTGTGACTGCTTTCTTCTTTAACCGACTAGACTGTGCATACCGACTTCTCTGTATATACTGACTACATGATTCGGTAGTGCTAACCGACTAAAATATATAATATGACTTTGAATATAAAAACTAATGGCAACTTGATAAGTAGTAACAATCTCCCCTTTTGACATTAGTTGAGATGTTTGACAAAAACTACTTTCAAAGTCATAACTCAAAAATCTATATACTTTGCAAAATGACTACACTTGACAATATATACAATAGTCAATGAAATAGTATATGCAGATATACTCCCCTTATCATTATTCTGTATATAACTCATATTTTGCATGCTCGGTGTTGTTCTATGCTTGTGTGCTCTGCTAGCTTTGCATACTCTGCTCGGTATACTCCCGTGTATACAATACTCAAAACTGTATTATCAAAAACTATATCACTCTCCAATATAGTACATTACTCCCCTTATGTAGTATATTACTCCCCTTTTTTGACAAACATCAAAAACTTAATTTCCATCCGGGGGCAGTAACTGATCAAAAATAGATTTATACTTGTTCCGGGTGTCAGTGAGTGCGACTAAGAGTGCATCCTTTACACTTTCCATTAAAGAATTTTGTGCTTGAATATCAGCCAATAGTGATATTAAGCCATCAAGAGTGCTTCCCTCTTGTATAGTAGATAGGCGTGTAGCTTGGTTAATCTTCTCTTGAATTGGTGAGAGATGAGGAAGGAATAATGTCTGCAGGGTCATTATATCCATCCTGATCTTATGCTCTTCATTTTTGAGTTCTAACTATCGAGCCATGAACTGTTGAAGCTTGGTATAAAAATTCTGAACTGAATTAGGCTTGATGGTCAACTTATTGGAGAGATCAGTGATCTCTTTCTCAATTGCATCAGTTTTATTCTTGATATCTTTAATGAATAAGGAAAATGTACAAAGTTTCTGAAATAAATAAATAATATGCTCGAGTTGAGGGGACAACTCAGCAATGAATTTGACAAGCTTTACTTTTCCTATAGCGAGAGCTTTTTGTACCTCTTCTATCATCTTTGCAGTAAGCTCTTATCTTTTAGCTTGCTTAAGTACTCAGATGCATCAACTCCAGATGTTTCTATTTGAGTAAGAAGTTCATCTAGTTGAATGTGGATGGCTACATTAGTTGACACTGTTGCTGAAGGTAGCATATCTATTAGCAGTGTCTTCACCTTCTATATTACTTTATTCTTCTTTTGAATAGCCAATTGTTTTTCTTGTTCGGCCTTTTCTTTGCATAGTTCACCGAAATGAGTAAGTGCTTGCCCTTTTAATTTTGAGATATCCACATTGGGCAACACTATCGGTTTAGTTAAATCAATCTTGAAACTATGCTTTCTCACCTTCTTCTCTTTACCTTTGGTCGGGTGCACTAAGACAAGTGCTTGTGAGGCTTACTAACCCTCGGTAGGTTGCTCGGTAGATGCAACACTTTGGTCTGTTCCTATAGCCATTGTGGTGTCCTTGGGTGTCTCGGTACTAGGGGTCTCAGTTCTAACATTTGCAGTGCTTGATGGTGCTTGAGACTTCTGATCTTTAGTTGTATCTTCTGCTACTTCAGACTTATGACCTTTGGTGCCTTGATCTGTATCCTTAGGAGCTTCGGTAGAGACAGGTGGCTTGATCGGCGGATAAGGCTGAACTTGTACTATCACAAATTCACTAGATACAAGTTTTGCATAGGTAGTGCCTTCTATCATTTCCTACTCTAGTGCTTCTGCATCCATGACATCTTCATCAATTTGAATAGTGTCAGCTGGGTCTTGCTCGATAGCATCAGGACCTTGCTCGGTGACATCAGCATCTTGCTCGGTGACATCAACAATTTCAATTTGAGATTGTTCACCGACATCCTTTCGTTTGAAGATATCCAACCACTTGGCTTTTGTCTCATTTTCTAGATCAATGTATAGCCCATTCATCAATTTTAAGGCTCTCTGTTTGACAAGAAATTTAGAATTGTATGTTGTCAAATGCTCCTTTATTTCTGCTACAGACATATCAGGAAATAGATGGACTAGACTTCTTTCTCTTGTTTGTTTCTCTGAGTCCATTGCATATTTCCATCTGTTATCAATATGTAAGTATAATTCACTCGGAAGTGACTTTACTAGTTCTAATGGAGCAAGCCGAAACTTTAGAAGTGTGCAGATGACAGCTTCTTCAATTTGTCTCTTCTCATCATTATTCCTAGTCTCATACTTAACATATCTAAATCCTGCAAATCCACCATTTTCTTTAAGATTGGCACAAAAGTTTTCAACACTATGAATATTTACCTTCTTGCTTTTTACAATCTGAAATTTATTTGCATCATCGGATTCTGTATCACTAGACTCTTTTGCCAAAATGAGTCTCTGAGTAGATTTCTTGTAGGTTTTGGTTACCTTGGGAACAGTAACACTCTTTTGCTTCTTACTCGGTGATGTAGCTGATGCTCTAGTGTTGGGTCTCTTTGTTGGTGGAGTCGGTAGGGCCTTTGTAATGTCCTGTTTCTTTCTTTTCAAAACTTTACCCTTAGGCAACTCAGTACTTAATGTTATTGCTGCCTCTTGAGCTTCTGATTCCTCTTCGGTAATGGCAAGAGTGCCTTTGACAGGTGTAGAGGAGGATTCTTCTCCAAATTTCTCAGATAAAACCTTTATCATCTTGGTAGCCTTTCTTGTAGCCTTGGGTACTACAATGCTCATTTTCACTTTTTCTTTCACTTCTTCATAAGTACCATATCTTAGTTCAGCAGCATGCCTTAGCAATGAAAGAGAGGCATCAATTTTTTACTGTGTAATATCATAGTCAATCTCATAACCCATTGGTGGCAAAGATTGAGTCCTTGGTTCAACAACATTCATATAACAATAATCGGTGTCTACCTCAAACATATATCATCCTTATATTTTTCTACCAGCTGTGGTGGAATCCTGTACCTGTTGTGCATCTTCTCTTGAAATTTGCTGAAATAGTCATCCATGATATCATTAAAATTATCTCCCAATTTCTTGATAAAGTCATTGATTTGATGGGTGATAGGTCGATGTAGCTCCCAAACTACTTTACCGACTCAGGGAAAGAACTTCTCAAAGTAGAAAAACATGCATACAAGAAGTGAACCAAACTTCACTATATTTGCCGAGTTGTTCTTCTTCGGCTTCCTTCTTGTGTTCAGGTTCTCAAACAAGTTCTTCAGTAGCACTTCACATAAGTCTACTTTCATTCCCTTTTTCACTATTTTGTAAGCTAAGTCAACTGCTGCACATGGTACACTATTTTCCCTTGCAGATTGGAAGAAACAGTAGCCAATAACTCTAATTGCAAACTTAAGTTCTGCATCAGTGACATTGTTCAATTTTAGTCCTCGGTAATTAGATTCTACTCCAGTTAGACTGATTAACTCCTTCTGTGATATTATTTTCTGTGCTCGTGCATGATCATAGATAGGATACCCGGTGATCACATGAATGATTTCCTTAGTGATTTTGAATGGTTTCTCCTCTAGCCACATAAAATAATCATGGGCTCTGCTTAAAACAAACTTAACCCATTGGGGTTTGAACACACGGGGATAGGTTAGGGCTTCAGTTAATCCCTTGATTTTGATATGCTCATACTTGCCATCCATTTTGCCATCGGTACAAAGTTCATCATATGTATCACTAATCTCAACATGACCGAGTTCTTCAACATGACACTTGGTGAAGAATCTAACATCTTCTACTAACAAGACTCAATCAGGGATGAGTGAGAATGTAGTTTTGTCATCTAGTTCAGAGGCGACTTTAGGAGTCAAAGAATACTTTAGCGAGGGCTTCTCCACATTCTTGACAACTACGGGATCTTGGATCTTGGGCGCCATTGTAGATTTCAGGTAAAAACTTAGCAAATTATCCTTAGGGTTTGACGGTTTACAAATGACTGATGCTTCACACTCGGTAGATAGTAGCAATTTGACAAGATCAAAAAACAGCTTAACAGTGTGATGAGATTTGATGTAAATACCTTGAAATTCGCTCTAAATGAATTTTGATCACCTTGATTCGCTCTGCTCTATTTTCTCGAAAACTTGGTGAATGAGAATGACCGCAAAAATACCTTTAAGTACACAAAATACCTTATCGGGCTCCGTGTAGATTAGGTCAAAACATTAAATGCACTCGGTTTACCTTTAACCGATTTACTCCTTTTTTTCATTTTAACCGAGTAACCAAATTTCCCTCATTTACTGACTTGACAGGCTTCTTGTATACACCAACTTGACAGGTTTCCTGTAAAGTACTTTTGATAGAATTTCAAACTTACTAATGCATCTTAACTATGCAAATTTTGAATTTTGTACATAATAAAATAGGAACTGTTATGATTTAACCTTTAGAGAATGCAGTCCCTTCATACCTTTGCTGATTAATTTGGAATAGGTGCACCTAACTCGGTAGGTAAGGTGCTTTCTTCATCTGACATGATTTCCTTCTTTTTCCAAATCATCTTAAATTTTTCTTTTATCTCTTCAGTGTCTCTTCTAGGTTGATCTCTGCAATCTCCAACTAAATGTCTAGCTTTGTGACAATGATAACATGCCATACCAGGATTTCTCCATTATCTTCGGTTGTTCATTCCAAACCTTATAAAATAGTTGGCACTGATATGTCCATATCTTCCACAACATTCACACCATATCCTTGTATTGTAATCCCATGGTATTGCTGCATATTGTCGGTAAGGATTTGTGTGAGTTCGGTAACCACTGGTGTTTGCTCGGTGTGCACACCGCATGTGATTCTTTTGCTTAGACCAACACTTCTCGGTACTATGTCCATATCTAATGTAGTTTCTACAAAACCCTTTGAATTTTGCCTTCTGATAGTTGTTAACAGACTTTGTCCTACATTGATTAGATGTGTGACCATATTTATTGCAATTGTAACAATACTCATTTGACTTAGTGATATTCGGTTGCTTACCTTTTCTGATCTGGCATATGTTGGCAGTATGACCTTGATTTCCATAGTAGTAGCAAATAGGCTTCTTTCTTTTGATGTTATTCCTATTTCCAGCTTTCTTTGATGATTCTCCTCTCTCAGTAGTGTGAATTCCTTTCTCGGTAGAGTCTTTTCCTTTGTAACCGAGTCCTGCATCTTTGTTGGGTCTTCTTGTATTCAGTTGCTCATCCAACATCTTTGATGCATCATAACTCTTCTTCAATGTTTCTTTGGATTTCTTCTCTATTTCAAGTTCATCGGTCAACCTTGTTACTTGAAGTTTCAATGCTTGATTTTCATCATTCTTTAGAATTGCTTCATGATGTGCATAACCCAGTTGATCTATCATATTTTGTTGAATCCCAGTCAACCTTATGATTTCATCATTCTTATTAGATACTAAGACTTCAAGTTGTTGTTTCTCTCTTTGTAGATCTCTTGCTTTATCCTCAGCTGTCCTCAATGCATCTAGATTTTCAGTCATCTGTGTACTGAAATGTTCATGTTCTCTTTTCATTGCTTTTAGCTGATCAGTCAATGCCTTGTTCTTTTCTTTCAATGGTCCAATCATTTCTTCAGTCTCTTTAGATATACTATTCTCAGATGATGTCTCAATTTGTTCCACTAACTCTTGAGAATCCTACAAGTCATCAAATAATCTTCTTCTTACTTTTAGATATTTTTGCATTTGCCTTTGCATGTCTGCAATCACTTGATTTGCATGATCCAGCTCTTCTTGCAGATACACAATCCTCCGAGATTGTTTATAGCCTTCCATTGATAAGATCTTTCTCTTTAGGTAGTTAAACCCTTTTCCAAGATTCATACCAATTGTTAGGCCCAATATGGAAAGCTAATGTACTGAGAGGGGAGGGGTGAATCAATACTCCAAAACTTTTCTTTAATAATAACCTTACTATTATGCATAAATAGAATAGTGCAGTAACATAAAATAAAGTTAAAACAAACAGATAACAATCATACATGATTCACTCCATAACACATATATTTTGGTTACGCAGAAACTCTTGGTTAGAGAGAAAAACTGCGGTGGGGATGGCACCCACAACTTCACTACTGCAATAATAAAGATTGCTCGGTTAGAGCTACATTTAGCTATTTCTGATAGCTTACCCTGTTAGGAGTAACAAGATCTGTTAGATCTACCTTGCTAAAGGATTTCACAACATTGTTCTGAATGCTGCACTTGGTTAGAGGCTTTACAATTTATAGACTTGGTTAGAGTCTTTTACCCTGTTAAAGGTTTCTCTTTCAACTTCACAATATTACAATAAAATCATTACAAACATCTGCAACTTTACATCTGAAATGTTATCGTAGATTATATGTGCTCAGAATAAGATTACCTTCCTTATAGCATATGTCGGTAACTCATATAGTAACTCGGTAAACCCTTCTATTTACTCTGTTCTTCGACTGTTCTCTGAAAACCTTCTCGGTGACCTTTGTGTCTCTGTAACAGTCTTCCTTCATACATATATGCACACCTTGTTCTTAATCCATGCTGTATAAATAGATCTCTTAAAATAGTGATCCAATTCATTTCTTCGATCTTACAAACAAGATTCCTCGAATGAATAACTAAACAAAATATTTCATTGGTTAGATTGACCTTGTAATCACACACAATCTTCTAGTGCAATTTCCAATGTATAACAATTAGATGTGCCTCGATTCTTGTAACACGTTTTCATATGCATGTCCAGGTTCAATGTATTTGGTAACACGTTTCACTCGGTGAGTATCACTCGGTGTGTTAACTTTATTGCTTGGTAGCCATAAAAAGATACTCGGTAGACGGCTTCGGTGTACACTGTGTTCTATGATTGCTTTCTTCTTTAACCGACTAGATTGTGCATACCGACTTCTCTGTTTATACCGACTACATGATTCAGTAGTGCTAACCGACTAGAATATATAATATGACTTTGAATATAAAAACTAATGGCAACTTGATAAGTAGTAACAGTATGTTGTATTGTTATAAATGAACTTGAATTGCCTATGCAAAGTTGAGGGGACAACTTGCATGCTATGAATCCAAGGTCTCCTTAATAGAAGATTATATGTCAAATTACTAGGCATAACATGAATAGGTGCAGGTAAAATAACATGACCTACCTTAATAGGCAAGGTTATGATACCTAAACATTGTTTAGCAATATTATCAAAGTCTCAAATAGAAATAGAAGTAGGTTTGATGAAAGAACGATCCTTATTAATCTTATCCAATAAGTCCACAACATAAACATTAAGGCTAGACCCATTATCCACAAGGGTTCGTCTTATAGCACTATCGTTAATATTAACCAAAATCATAAGAGGATCATATTGATGTTAAATTTCACAAGAAGGTAACTCATCTTAAGTGAATACAATTTGAGCTTTGGGTTTGTTTATAGGATCAATCAAAGAAGTCATGTTATTAGGTGTCACTGCAGGTGGGACATCTAAGTTTTTCAAAGCATCATGTAACATCCAATGATAAGTAGGTGAATTTTGAGCCAAATCCCAAATAGAAGTCTTGGCAGGAGTAGATTTAAGTTGTTTAATGAGATCATACTCGTTACTAAGAGCTTGTGATATATGAGGTGTTTGTGGAAGAGAAGTTTGAGAGGGAGGAAGTGAAGTTGCAATAACTGGAGGAGGACCGGGTTGCTTATTGTTTCTTGTGTTGTAGGTATGAGCAACCATATGATAATTCTCTCCAATTATTTTCTTAGCATACTCATAAGGGCTCTTAGTAGGATAACCTCCTTGCACAGTAAGAATACGTTTCTTAGGAGTACAAAAAGAATCATCGACATAACCACATTGAACCACTAAGATAGGCTTACGTTGGGAATTTTGAGAAGGACAAGCAACTTGAACCGTGAAGAGGGGTTTATTAGGTGTTTCATTCACATGCATCAAATTGATTGAAGATGGTTTAGGAATATCAAAGGAGTCCTTAGAAGAAGAATGAACAAGATTGTTGGAAGAATCATTGATAGTGTCTTCTTGCACTAAAATGTTATCATGGATATAATCAATTTTTGAATTTGGAATAGCAAAAATACTCAGATCTGAGAATATAAATCATAATCAAAGAAGGTTGGGTTCACGCCGGGTTCACCAAAATGTGGAGGTGGGAAAAGCGAGATCGGGTGACTAGGTCCTGATCCCACGTTTGCCAACACATTTGGAATATGAAAGAGCCTAGGGAGATAGATAACTTTGGCTACCTCTTGTAAAAAAGAGATATCCAAGGACTATCTCTTAGGGTTTCTACTCCTCTTGTTGCAAATGATGAGAAAAACTAGGGTTTGAATGATCAACTAGACTAGGAGATGAAGAATAAAATACAAATGAACTTGAAATTACACAAACTTGCAGATCTGAAACTGAGATACTGAAAGAATGAAATGGGGAGGATTTTTGATGTGTACCTAATGCTGCAAACTAAGCCAAACTGACCAAGACCAGGGTGTCATGCCACTGTCCTTGATGATCTGACAAAGAGCTATAATTGGAAAGATGGAATCTGGAGATCCTGAAGCTAGAACTTGTTGAAAATGACTGATTTTGAGGGGGACCAGGGTGCCGCACCCCTTCCCTTGACAATTTTATGCTAATTTGAGACTTCAGGGTGGTTCTAGTGCCTTTTCCTGATCTGAAACTACCTCCGGGTACGTGTTCTTACACCTACAACTGAAAATTGAAGGTTTGGGTGGCTATATAGGGTTTTGCCTTAGTCAAACCCCCGTTTTGGTTATTTCCACCTCCACAAATAGTCGATAAAGTACTAAAAATGTGTGTGCTAGAACCTTGTGTGTATGCAAGATCCTAAAATGAAAGAAACTAGAGCTACCCTACGCATGAGAGTAAAATCCTAAATATAAATGTGAATGTAAATAACAATGCTTCAAGCCAAATATGCTAAATGATCTAAAGCATAAATGTAAATGTGCAAATTAATGTAAATAAGCTCATACAAAGACATGAAAATAACATGAAATCATACCAATCCCCAAGGGAGAGATATTGCCACTAGATCTCCTATTACTCTTCAATGTCTTCAAGGATCCTAATTGATGATGAATGCTTGATGAAATGTTGTTGAATGTTATTTGAGACTCCACATAGGCTTCTCTTTCACTACATAGAAGGCTCCTTATGCTTTCTCCAATATCTTTTTCCTAGATTCGATTCCCTTCGACCCCTTCAAATGAAGAAAGAGAGCTCTTATTTATGAAACCCTAGATCTTAATTTTTACTTGATCCCATCTTTAGGTCGACCTAGGAATTGAATTTCCTGCCAATCTTTTGGGTTTAAGTATTATAATATCATAGAATTATGCTTTTGAAATTTTGGGAAAAAAGTCGAGGACTATGTGCACTCCCACCACGGTCTAATCAAATTTTGACCAAATTTTTAGGGTCATTAGATATGATGATATTAGAGGGAATCCCAAAGTTACAACTAATTTTGAGGTGTTTTGATATTCAAAACCAGGCCTTAAAGGTCGAAATAAGACATAATTAGGGTTTATGATTAAATGATTTATTGAAGGAATGAAATAAAAAGGGGCACACTTAGGGTAAAGGGCCCAATTTTATAATGTGGGGAGTGTTGAAATATGACTTTAGATTTAATTAAATTAACTAATTAAATTCTTAAAGGGAAATTACAATGCAAGATGCAAACACACTAAGGCAGGTGCTAAACCAAGTGTGAAATTGTACCACCCTAGCAAGGGTGTATAATTTACAACACTACATTTATCCCCCACAATAGCGGTCATATGACACTACATGCATATGCAAGCTAAAGTAAAGTAAAGTAAACATTCATGAAAAATGATATATCCACAAGTTGTCGGATGAAGCCCCTAGCGGCATCTGCATCACACAGTTAGGATGTGCACCCTACAAAAACACATGTTAGATAAAATCACAAAATCACCTAAATGCTTACTAAGGAAGGTGATGAAAATTAGAGGGTAGCTATATGCCTCCCTATTTCGGCTTGCTAATTTTAGTGAGTTGAAACAGGGTATCATGTTTACCACATCGAATTGTGAAAGAAGATTGATGAAAAATGCTCACAAGAAGATTTGATACAAGATAAAAAACTAATGGAGAATCATTTGGTAAGAAAGAGAACTAAAAATCAATTCCAACACAACAAAGAATGTGAGGATTTGAGAGCTCTCTAACACAAGATGAAAGATTTAACTTGAAACAAATGCAAGAGATATAATCCAAAAATGCAACTCCATAAAAAAAATTGGAAAAAGAATGGAGGATTGAAATGACATCAAAGACAAATTATTTATAGCAACACTCTTCTAAAAGAATGAAAGAGATCCTCATCAGGGATATGCATGTGCACAAAATAAAAGGGTTTATTATAAAAGATACTACTCAATGAAGAAAAGAAATTGATGAATGATCAAAGATTTCTAACACTAAGGAGGAGGTCCCAATTAAGGATGTGTATTTAAGATCCCCATTAAGGATGCTTCTTCCAATATGAGAGAAGGAATTCAAATATGAATACACCTTTACAATCAATAAGAAATCCTTATAGAAGACATTACTTCACAATGGGGAAATTTTAATCTTAACAAGGAGATATGTTTGAAATCACTCTTGTCCCCCATATATAGGGAGAAGAGATGAGATAGAAATAGGCTATTATGTTTCTTCCAAATGTATGACTGCACATGAAATTGTACCATCATGAATTATAGTGAGCTCCCAGTAAGTGAGCAACCAATGCCACATAATGATGAAAAACATAATAAACATTAATATTATTTAATATGATGAGGTGAGTACGATCGAGTAGGGTTCCACAATCTATATATAGGGACCACAGGGAAAAACATCCTCATTTGCATTCATAGAATTTGAGAGTTCAGAGTGCACAACACCCAAAGAGCTAAAGGAGAGCAGTCAACAGTTGGAGAACCATGATAGTCAAATTGAATTGATTTGATCGAGTCCAATGCTACAAGCGGCTAACATACATGGGTGAGCTAATATGTACCTCAAGATTGCTTGTACATTTGTATTTATGGTGCATTTATTAGGGTAGATTGTAGGACAAAACACAAATATGGTAGGAGTGTATTAGGGTTTGAATGCGTATAGGTAAGATTTGAGTGCATATAGGATATGATAGAGAACATAGGCCTAATTAATCTATGTATGAGTGTGTAATAGCGTATGTGTTTGTAGAATGTATGTGTGTACATTAGGTCACATATAGGTTGCAAAGCCATGTTTGCATTGGTAATTTATGCGTATGTGTATGTAATAGCATATGTGTTGGTAATTTCTACGTATGTGCAAAAAATTACATATAGGTGCTGAAACAACATCTGCACTGAACAATGACACTTATGTGTTTACAAACATATATGTGCCAGGAAAAAGTGCATATATGTAGTCTTTGTGCATATAGGACATCCCTTAGTGCGTATGCGTTAGGTAGGTGAAAATGAAGGCAAAAATCAATGGCAATGTGATAAATAGATGCAGTAGATTGGATAAACTATCAAGATGATAAACTGCAAAAGGTATCCCAATAGAGATAAGATTTAGTGCAATGTGATAAACATATACACTGATAGGAATAGCACCATGTGATAAAAATAAGCACTATAAAGATAAAGCCTGCTAAGCAACATCATGTGATAAACATAAGTACCAATAGGATAAACCTGGTTGAGTGATGCCATGTGATAAACATAAGCACTGTAGACATAGGATAGACAAGAAAAACTATGTGATAAACATAAGTACTACTAGGCTTGATAGAGTTGATGCACTTTGCTTGGTATGAATGCAGGAGTACCTACTTCTGTTGGAGTCTTGAGAGAGATATTTGATGACACAGAGGCTATGGCCATAGTTGATCGAGTATGATCATAGAGTGATAGAGGCCATGGGATTGAGACAAATCATGTTCATTCCTAAGATTGAGGTGAACATGGGCTTGTTTACTGCACTGGTAGAGTGGTGGTGCTCTAAGACTTGCATATTTTATTTGTTGACCGATGAGATGTCAGTGACATTAAAGGATGTTTATAAGATCTTGTTGATACCCCTCACTAGAGAGATGTTTGTGTACAATCGAGATAGGGATTTGGATGCTCTACGACAGGTATTTGATGATAAGGATTTAGATATCTGAGGAGGAAATGTCAGCTAGGAGACCATGTATACCAATGGATAGGTAAGAGTAGTAGTGGTGGGTGAGGTTATTAGTGGATTATTGTGCCAGGATAGGATGACTCATGGATTGGCTACCGGATAGGGATGAGCTATGGAGATGCTTATGACATAAAGTACTAGGTTTGTGTGGGGCTCATGTGTATTAGCACACTTGTACTACAAGCTTTACTAGTTTGTGTACCTTGGAGGATGCGGCCTCGGATGCGAGGTTACATTGTTATAGGTGTGGTCCTATGAGTATATTGTAGTCACTAGGCCAGTATGTTTCAAATTCAGAGGTCATGGACAAGCTTATGTACACTACTACTCAATGATCACTTCCTAGCCCTGTTTATGGAAGCTAGAGTACAAGAGGAGGGTTATAGATGACATAGATATAGTCGTCTAGAGACCATACCTGAACTATGAGGATTGGATTGAGGATGCCACAAAGCTTCCATTTTGCTAATGGACCAAGTCTTTGATTAGGAAGATGCCCTACATTTTGGATAGATAGCTCCCAGACAGGATATCACGACAGTTTGACCAGGTACAATAGATGCCAAGAGGTTCAAGAGAGTTCGCACAGACAATGTGAGAGTAGGTTCATTGGGGACTGGGTTTTTCTTATGAGGTCATAGTGGCTGAATTTCATGCACTTGTCTTGATGCATTGGGACATGTAGAGGGATGTGGTAGATATCAGGATGATGCCAAACTATGAGGCATACTTCAAGGCTCATCTGTTCCTACGATTGATAGGGCCAGTAGAGCCACCACCCTGGTTGGATAATGATGGAGATGGAGGGGAGGAATTAGGAGGATAGTACGGGGGAGAGGGGAAGGTGAAGAACATGGAGGTTGAGATAGAGGCTGACAAGGAGGTGAGGGAGGGTGAAATGGTAGACCACGTAGACAACTATGAGGTAGGGGAGGACAACTGACATAGCTATATGAATAGATACATGCATAGGTAAAGGATGCTGCACACTAGGGTGGGAGAGGAGAGGAGAGGAGAGAGGAGAGGCTGCAGGTGGGGAGGAGGAGGGAGATGAGCTAGCCATGCTATAGGAGCTGGTATAGGCACAAAACAAGGATATCGAGGGCTTGGAGGGATAGGTAGCTAGATTCAGATGAGAGATACAAGAGGCTAGAGATGAGTGAGATAGGGATATCAAGTGATACATTGTTGCCAAGGAGGCTATCAAGACTATGATGGCCACATAATAAGGATAATTAGGTTTGGGATATGCCTATTGCCTCAAATTTGGGGGAGATATTAGTTATTAGAGGAACTTATATGAGGTTGTGGTTCCACCACACGTCAAGATAGGGGGTTATAGGCAGGCCTCATAAATTACCACGAGGAGAGGCAGATAGGGGGAATCCAATAGTGGAGTCATTGGGCCACCACCACCAAAAGGTTCAAGAGGAGGACGATGAGGGGATCCAGGGGTTGGACCATCAGGAGCTTAGATTCCATCGAGGCCTACTGGCTCCAAGGGAGGGAGATCATCATAACTCTCTTGAGTCCGTTTGGTTTTAGTTGTTTTTGTATGATGATGTAGACACCTTAGATATTTGTAGTCATATGATTTTTGACATCATTGTATCATGACACATTATTTTTTGATATATATGAGAGATGACCTATTTTGGCGGTGACTATATGCTTATGATGCTATGTGATGCATGTGTGATTATGCTTATGATATGATGATTCTATATGCTTTATGATGTCTATATGATGTTGTAAAGCGGAAAAAATCGAACCCTAGTCGTTCTCCCCTCCCCAACTCCAAGGAGAGAGAAGGGAGAGTCACTCGGGTTGATGGTTTTCACTTAGGAGGGAATTTACATTCAAAAGAGGGGTTGAAACCCACAAGATCCAATCCCACGCAATGTAAGATTGGATTCTATATGAGTTTCAAGGGTTGTGATAGCAAGGATACCCTCTTTTGTAAAGAATGTGGATAGAATGATTAAGCTAGGAATGCATAAAAAGTGAGAAAGATTCGCTTATAAGCTGAGATAGGGATATGATATGAAGCTGCGGACCTGGAATTAGCAGTAAAAGGTCGGGACGGTGCTGTTCTGCAAATTTGAGCGAAAGTTGATGGGACGATGGCGCTCGGCGTGCACACGGTCCTCCGAAAAATCCGTGAAACGAAGGGGGATCTGTTCGTCTTTGCACAAGGATTCCAGATCTTCAATTTCAGCCGGTAACCTGCAACCTACACACAGAAAAGTGAAGACGATTGGGGGGTTAGGGATTAGGGGTTTGCCCTTAGGTCAAACCCCGGTTTTGGAATTAACCAAGAAATGAGAAATGTTGTAAATGTAAATGATTGTAAAACAAGTACTAGTACCTTGTTGTAAGAATGTTTATATTCTTACATACGAAGGTGTAGATGTTGTTGTATGTTGTATGTGGTATGTGATATGTGATCTCCTCTTCAATGGTTGAATCCTTGTCTTGAATGCGACACTTAGCCTTGAATGGAGACTTAGAATGATCAATTGCTTGAAGGAATGCTTGAATGCTTGAATATCGTTTCCACGTCTTGTACACATATGTCCTTCCTCCTTTTTCATCTACCCCAAATGGGAGAGGAAAATGTAGTTTATATACTTGTCAATTACGGCTGATAGACTGATTTTTCCAACCTTGGGCCGACCAGGAAGTGTTATTTTCCAATTTGCAAACTTAAAGACCCGAAGCCCCATAGGAAACCGGGCCCAAAATAGGGCCAGGGACCAGGGTGCTGGGCACCCTGGTCCTGAAGGACCAGGGCACTGGGCGCTCTGGTCCCACCTCCTGGGAGAGCAAGGTGCAAGGAGGGATCAAGCAGGGTGCTGGAAAAATGCAGTTTTTGATGTTGTGGACAAGTTTCGGGGTCTCCATTCAGGTTCCGTGTTGCATCGCCATCGTGAAGACCCAAATGCAGTCAAAATTGCAAGTGTCACAATTTTAGGACGCTACATTTAGCCCCCACTTTAGCGGGAGTATAAGCGTACGCTCATACTTTCGGTAAAGTACAAGGAAACAACATTGAAAAACTTTCACCACGTCAAGGAGGCAAGATACACCAAGCCCCCAGTGGACTAAGGATCTTACGACTTCGATTGACAAGTAAAAGGGAAGATCACGAGGGAGAACCATGACTATCAGTAGTAAGGTTCCCTCACTATGAGTCATGCAAGAAAGATGTCAAAAATTTTCAAGACAAAGCTAAATTTGTCAAGAAATTTTCAAGTATCTTGAAAAGATATGAACGGGATGTATGCCCCCCTACGTTAAAGCGATCGTACACGCCTCACCGGGGGTGATTGCTTTAAGGTAGTGATACATATAAGAAATGAGAAAGGAGCACGTTATCACAAGGATTTAGCCCCCCAGTGTGAGATAAGCCCAAGGATAATAGACACAAAACACAAAACACAAGGTGACTTCGCTTTCCTCGGGGTTAGTATGCTGTATGATAATTCATGTATATCATATGTATGTATGCATAATTGTTCTTCATTCCCCAATCAAGGAAGGTCACCTAGAAGAAGGGAACACATGTGTCTTTTGAGTCAACATGAGAGAGACCAAAAGAGATCTCAATGTTTTGCATCGTCCTCAAGTAGACAACACTAAGGACAACAAATAGAAGAATGAGAATAACACATAGAAGAAGTAACAAAAGAGAGGAGGAGAGAATCTGCTATGCTAATGAACTAGTCTAGCATGTCATCTACCCCCCGATCTTGCTGATCAATGTTTCGAGAAGGTAGGAAACACGCTAGAGGAGGAACATCCAACACAGCAGATGGAGCTATCACAAGATCCAAACAAGGACTATGTTCATGTTCCAAGCCACGTTGTTCTTGTCTAGGAGCTAGGATAAGTGCTTTAGAAAATTCGTTAGATAAATGGTTATCAACATCAACAAGTTCATATTCACTATCAGAAGCAAGAGAAGTAACATTTTCATCTATATCATCATCAAGATTTATAAAAATAGGGTCTTTAACTCGCATAGGATCAAGACCATCATGCATCTTATGTTTAGGAGATTTTGGCTCAATTTCCGGCTGAGGAGAAAATGGAATAATATTAGTTGAAGGTGTTTTTGGAGATTGTAAAGTTTGAGAAGCAACTGCCTGAGCTCTAAGACGACGCTTTCGTCGGCGTTCACGTGCAGAATGATTTCGTCTAGTCTTAGTAGGAAGTTGAGGAGATTGAGGAGGAGGAATGTTCTCATCCTTATCACTTGGGTGTTTAGGTTGTGGTCTCTTAGGCTAAAAAATAGGAGAAGAGGAAGGTCTCTTCTCTCCATAGGAGGAAGGAGGAGGAACTGCTACATATAAGGGAGGAATATTTGGTTTAGGAAGGAGACCAAGTCCATCATGACAAGGAGGGATAGGTCTACTTTTAGGAAATTCAGTAGATATAGGCATAGTCACATCCATAGGGATGGGTTGGGAATCTTCTTGAGGAAAGACATTAGTTTTATCTTTCAAAGGAAGAACTTCCTTCTCAAGAATGATAGGAATTTCAAGTTTTGGTGTTCTAGGTTCACTTAGAGATAGGATCATATCTTTTCTCCACTTTTGATAACATTTGAAAAGATGATCACTTCACGGAGGAAGAGATTGGAATTGTTTAGGCCAAAAATAATCAAGAGGAACGCTAGAAGTTCTTTCGGCTGGTTTAAAGAGACTATGATTGATAGTAACAACTTCACCATTATGGGGAAATTTCAAACACTTGTGAATAGGAGAAGCAATAGCTTTCATGGAAGATAGCCAAGGATAGCCTAGCTTCACACGAAATTGTTCGGATGATGGAATAATAGCAAAGTCCACATCAAGGGATTTGTTATGGACCTCAATAGGTAATGTAATAGAACCAATTGCAGGAGAAGAAAATGCATGAAATAGTTTCACAACCACATTTGTTTCATCATAGATCACTTGATTCAATTGCAAAGTAAAAAGAAATTCTTCAGTAATGACATTAACCATGCAAGAAGGATCAATAAGCACTCCACGGCAAGGTGTATTTTTGACTTTTGCAACTATATATAAAGGACCATCAGGTGCCCTGATAGTTTCGCTAGAATCAAAGGTGATGGAAAGTTCTTTAGGGATTTTCTGCTGCTCTACAAAGTTAATCACATTCGGAGTCATAGACACAAGATCATCAGGTGAGACAGAGGAATCGGTAGTATCAATCGCATTAGAGGTATGAGAAGGTAATGGATCGGTAAAAATTTAAAGATTTTGGTTAGGAGGAGCTACAGATGTGTTGCCTTTATCATTCACACCAGAAACAGAGATAGTATTATTATCAATCAAATCTTGAATTTTACCCTTTAAAGCAAAACATTTTTCAGTATCATGCCCAGGATGACGATGAAATTGACAAAAAGATTTGTTATCAAAATAGGGTGAATTAATCTTTGCAGGATCTATTTGCCTTATAGGAGGAAGAGTAAGCACATTTTGTTCCAATAACTTATTCATAATACTATGCAATGATTCATTCAAAGGAGTAAACTTTCTTTCTTTCTTGAAAAACTTAGAAATAGGAGGCACACCTGATGCTGCATTCACATTGTTGTTGATGATGTTTTCATTGAATTTAATGGACTCTCTGTTCGGTTTAAACTTCCCAAATGGTTGTTGACTACTATCACCCTTATCACTCGGAGCCATAGGATGTGATTGTTCCATTTGACTCACAGTCAGTTGATAATGGTGAAGAGTTGCGCACAACTGTTGGAAAGAAGTAAACTCAGAAAATAGGAGTTTATCTCGAATATCTTTTTGTAAATTAGAAATAAAGATTCTTTGAATATCATTGTCAGGCACTGGAAAAGAAATTTGAGCATACAAATGCTTATATCTACCAATGAAATCAGTCACTTTTTCTTTAACACCTTGTTTACAATGCATTAAATCAATCAAAGTAACCTTAGGACTTATATTGTTTTGAAATTGTTGAATAAAAGCATTTGCAAGTTGTTCGAAAGAAGAAATAGAATAGGAAGGCAACGAGAAATACCATTATAGGGCTTTGTCTCTTAATGTTCTAGTAAACAGTTTTGCAAGCAACCTTTGGTCATAAGCAAAATCAGTACATATTGTTTGAAAGGTCTTAACATGTGTTAGAGGATCACCCTTACCATTATAAAGCTCCAAATGCGGAATTTCAACATGTTTAGGGGGAATAGCTCGGACAATGTCAAGAGAAAGTGGGCTCGCAACATCAAATGTGGGCACACTAAACTTAGATTGATTCATAGAGGCAATTTGTTGCTGTAAAGAAGAGATAGTTTGTGCAAGATTGTTAATGGTCGCTTCAGTTGAAGAGTTCATATTAGACGTGTTAGATTGTGATGGAGGTGTTATGTTATTGAAAGAAGGTAGAGAGTAAGGTGGTGGGACACTATGATAGTTAGTCATAGGAGATGATTGGACAGGAGGAACACTACAAGGAGGAATGGAAAACGAATTGCCCCCTTGTGTCATGTTCATTTGTGGTGATATAATAGGAACACTTATTGAAGGAATGAATGAAGAAGTCAGATTGAATGAAGGAAGAGGGTTGATTGAAGAAGAGGGATTGCCCCCATGACTAGTGATCATAGGAGGAATGTCTTGTATTGAAGTAGTCATTATGTTTGATGTAAAAGTAGGTATACTAGCAATAGAAGTCGTCAAAGGAATAGAATGATTAACTTGAGTAGGAGGTTGTGTATAACCCAAAGTTTCAGCACAACTCTTCATAGGCATCACATTTGAATCCACAATGTGTGCAATACCACGCAAAATATCAATTCCATTCTTATCACTTTGAAGCATACGTTTTAGACCCTCAATTAAAGGAAGAGCTTGACTATCAGGGTATTCTTGAGACATCCATTGTCGAAAATCATCAAATTGGTTATCCAATTTTGAAAGTTGTTCTACAGAAACCTCATGGAGAGCTTCTTCATCATTAAGAGGATTAGAGGAATTACCCATGTCCTCATTAAAAAGGCCATTCAAATTAGGTTCCATCTCCTCGGTAGTTACACCTTGGAAGGACTTAATTCTAAGGCTTCGTCTAACGGGAATAGTGTAAGTAGGGCTTATTGTTGTAAAACTCATGCACTAAAGAAAGAGAGAAGATTTTGAATTTTAGAGGTAGAAAATTTCAGTAAAATCAGCCAATCTTCTAGATTTAAGCTGTTAAATACAATCAGGACAATCTCCCGAAATTTCAGAAAAAATGTCCGGGACCGTGGCGCTCGGGGTGCACACGGTCCTCGCAACTTTTTTCGAAATTTGCAGGGATGAAAGTTATGATGATTTTAAAGCTAATCTGAAAAAATTGAGTGATTTTACGATCTGTAGATAGGCCAAATTAAAGTTGCAATCTCAAAATTGAACCCTACCCAGATTGTCAAAAAATGCAAAATTTGAATTTTGAAAAAGAGAGGGAAACTGAAACTTTGAATTTTATGATTTTAGAGGGAATGCTGAAAGCAATGCAATTTTTGAAAATTAACAATTGACTCAATTTCACGCAAAATTCAATTTTGAAAGCGGAAATCAAAGTTGTTGTAATTAAGCACTTAATTTCAAAAGTCACAAATTGCAAGTATTTGAATAAAGCACTGAAATTTTGAATGAATGATAACACACTTTTCAGATTTAGGACTGTAAGAAACACAATTTTGACACAAATTTCAATTTCAACAATTTTTGAATGATTAGGAGCCTTAATCCAAGCAATCACAAGACCAACTTTGACTTCAATTTTGAAAGTGTTAGAATTGATAAAATCAGCCAAAATTCTGGATTTTAGCAGAAAAATATAGTAAGATCTAGCTCCCGAAATTTTGGAAAAAATGTCAGGGACGATGGCGCTCGGGGTGCACACGGTCCTCGCAACTTTTTTCCAAATTTTCAGGGATGAAAGATATTATGATTTTATTGCGGAATCCAAAGTTACAGTTGATTTGGAGATGTTTTGATCAGTGAAATTGTTGGACAAAGGTTGAATCAAGAGGGTTTTAAAAATTAGGGTTTTGACATTTAACCACTTAATTTTCAGAATTAAAGCACAAATATGAATTGACAATTTGTAATAGAAGGGCAGATCTGAAACAAGCATTAACAATTAAACATTTCACAAGTTTAATTACTAAAAAGAAAATTTAGGGTTTTTATGCAATTAACCTCTAAAATTTTGCAAAAGGTCAAACATGGAAATATAATTAGGAAAGGAAAATTTTCAGATCTAACCATGAATAATCAGAATGAGGATGTTTCACGTCGGGTTCACCAAAATGTAAAGCGGAAAAAATCGAACCCTAGTCGTTCTCCCCTCCCCAACTCCAAGGAGAGAGAAGGGAGAGTCACTCGGGTTGATGGTTTTCACTTAGGAGGGACTTTACATTCAAAAGAGGGGTTGAAACCCACAAGATCCAATCCCACGCAATGCAAGATTGGATTCTATATGAGTTTCAAGGGTTGTGATAGCAAGGATACCCTCTTTTGTAAAGAATGTGGATAGAATGATTAAGCTAGGAATGCATAAAAAGTGAGAAAGATTCGCTTATAAGCTGAGATAGGGATATGATATGAAGCTGCGGACCTGGAATTAGCAGTAAAAGGTCGGGACGGTGCTGTTCTACAAATTTGAGCGAAAGTTGACAGGACGATGGCGCCCGACGTGCACACGGTCCTCCGAAAAATCCGTGAAATGAAGGGGGATCTGTTCGTCTCTGCACAAGGATTCCAGATCTTCAATTTCAGCCGCGTACCTGCAACCTACACACATAAAAGTGAAGACGATTGGGGGGTTAGGGATTAGGGGTTTGCCCTTAGGTCAAACCCCGGTTTTGGAATTAACCAAGAAATGAGAAATGCTGTAAATGTAAATGATTGTAAAACAAGTACTAGTACCTTGTTGTAAGAATGTTTGTATTCTTACATGCGAAGGTGTAGATGTTGTTGTATGTTGTATGTGGTATGTGATATGTGATCTCCTCTTCAATGGTTGAATCCTTGTCTTGAATGCAACACTTAGCCTTGAATGGAGACTTAGAATGATCAATTGCTTGAAGGAATGCTTGAATGCTTGAATGCTTGAATATCGTTTCCACGTCTTGTACACATATGTCCTTCCTCCTTTTTCATCTACCCCAAATGGGAGAGGAAAATGTAGTTTATATACTTGTCAATTAGGGCTGATAGACTGATTTTTCTGACCTTGGGCTGACCAGGAAGTGTTATTTTCCAATTTGCAAACTTAAAGACCCGAAGCCCCATAGGAGACCGGGCCCAAAATAGGGCCAGGGACCAGGGCGCTGGGCGCCCTGGTCCTGAAGGGCTAGGGTGCTGGGCGCTCTGGTCCCACCTCCCGGGACAACAGGGTGCAAGGAGGGATCAGGCAGGGTGCTGGAAAAATGCAATTTTTGATGTTGTGGACAAGTTTCGGGGTCTCCATTCAGGTTCCGTGTTGCATCGCCATCGTGAAGACCCAAATGCAGTCAAAATTGCAAGTGTCGCAATTTTAGGACGCTACAGATGTAACTTTTATGTTTATGATGTATGATACTTTTATATGATCTATGATGCAAATGTATTTTATTTATGATGATCCTATGATGTAAATGTGATATATGTTATGATTCTATGATGTGATGTATTTTATTTATAATGATCCTATGATGCAAATGTGATGTATCTATGATTCTATGATACAATGTGATGTACTGAGATGCATTTATGTTTCTACATGCTTATGCCATGTATGATGATGTAATGTCCCTATTCATAATGATGTAATTATTTTATGTTATAATGATGTATGGTGGATGCATGAATGACAATTATACTTATATGATGTGCTAACAAGTGGTGTGTGCGGGATGTGATCTTATGTACATGTCTATGATATGGTTATGTGCAACTAATTTTTTGATATGCAAGATAGATACAAATATGATTTCTATATATTATATGTATGATGCATACTAACATATGATGATGCAGGTGGACACTACATGAAATGCAAATGTTTTTGGTTTGTTATTATACTCAGTCATATGATGTCAGACTACATGGGCTCGAGGAAGAATAATGGAGGACACACGAGAAAGGGGGATGGAAGGTAGAAGATATGGAGGTGAAATTAGCTCTTGTGCATTTATCATCATTGATATTATTGTGGCAAATATGTTGTGACCATCTAGATATAGGTTCAACCTAGATGGTCATTGTACCATTTGCATGGAGATTAGACAATCGTAGATAGGGAATGCCCCTATTCACACTAGACTCACAGTGTCCTCATATCCTTGGACAAACCATAGTATTACTAAGAGACAATCCACACACAACAAAATAGGTAATCATGTTACATCTCATTCATTCTAGTCATAGACATCCTTGAGAAGCATAAGAAACATGACACCACAAAAGATCAAATCAAAAGAAAATCAAAGAATTGACAAAAACATAAACTGAAATCATCATGACACAAACATGGGATGCTCCAAAAAATCCACTTCCATCACTAGGTTTAGAATTTCCCCCCCAGTTATAGATAGGACTTGATTTATTATGGGTGAAGAAAAAGGGTGGAAAGGGTTTATTATGGATGGCAAACCAATCTTAGGTAGATCAGTAACAAGCCATGATGGGGATGAGTAGATTTATTATGGAATGATAGGTTGTGAGTGTGTGCAAAGTGAAAGGGTGAAATTGAGTCCTGAAGGAGGGAGGAGAAAAAGTCTCTACACATGGTGCAAGTAACCCAATTTTCACCATGGTACTTGCCCAGGGCGCCACTAAAGTGGTTTTCACTATTGGACGGATTTATTTCTCTTTACTTTTTTTTTTTGAATTTTTAAATTTTGTGTCACAAGACTCTTATTTGCCAGGTTTTCACCGAAGTGATGATTTTTTTTGTTTTTTAATATTTTTAATATTTTTTATTTACTTTTTTGTATTTTTATTTTTATTTTTATATTTTTATATTTTTTATTAGGATTCTTTGAAAACCTATGTATAGAACCTATGAAGATGCATGTTGTTGATAGGATCATCCAATGGTTCTCCTTCTAGTGTTGATAACTGATATGCACCTGATCCATAGATTATTGTGATGACATAAGACCCAAGCCAATTTGGTTAAAAATTGCCCTTTTTCTCTTTGTCTAGCTGATTTTTGGGATTTTCTCTTCGGACCAAGTCACCCACCTCAAATGTACGAGGTTTCACCCTGTGATTGTAACCACGCTCATACGTTGTTGATATGCTTTTAGGTGATTAAATGTAATTTGTCGATGCTCATCTAACACTTTCAAATCTTGTAAGTGGGAGACCCTGTAGCCCTATAGTATTTGTCATTGATAAGATTTCTTAAGGAGACCCATAAAGATGGTAACTTGACCTCAATGGGTAAGATGGATTCAACACCATAGACTAGTGAATAAGGAGTAGCTCTATTAGGTGTGGAAAAACTTGTGCAATAGGTCCATAGTGTGGGATTAAGTTGGACATGTCAGTCGATGCGATCGATTGTCTTTTTGAAGATTCTAAGGATGGTTTTGTTAGAACCACCAACTTTAACATTATCTTGGGGATAGTATGGAGTGGAAAATCGATTATGGATATAGAATCAATCATAAAGATCACAAACATATTGATTCTTGAAGGGACGTCCATTGTTTGTGATGATGGAATTGGCTATTGACAAATGATATAATTAAGGATGAAAGTTGCAATATGCTTACTGGTGATTTGGGTGAGAGGGATGGCCTCAATCCATATTGTGAAATACTCAATGGCTGTGATAATGAATTTATGGCCATTGGAGTATGGAGGGTGAATCTTGCCCATGAGATCGAGTCCCCACTAACAAAAGTGTCATGGAGTAGCGATCAGTTGAAGTTCTTGTGCTGGTGCATAAATTAGGTCTCCATGAACCTAACATAGCTTGCATTTTTTGACAAATTGGAATGAGTCTTTCTCCATTATAGGCTAGTAATAACCAGTTATGTCATAAGTTTCTTAGCTAAGGTTGGACCACTACAGTGAGTCCCACATATACCTTCATGGACTTCACGAAATGCGATTTGAGCTTCATCACTCTTTAAACATTTAAGAAGAGTACCATTGAGACCCAATTGGTAAAGTGTATTGGCTATGATGACGTAGTGGGAGAATTGGTTGATGAAGGTACGACGTTGATTATTGGAAAGATTTGGTGGAAGGGTGTTATCATGGAGATAGGTGAAAATTTTGTTGCATGGGGAATTGGGACCAAAAACACATATTGATTCAGATGGAGTGATATCAAATTCAAGGACCAAAATATTATCCACCAATAACTCACAGTGGGTCTCATTTTATGGCATGTCAATCAAGGAAGCAATGGTAGCCATAACATCCGCAACTCAATTGTTATCTCTTGGTATTTTCTCAAAGACTATCTTTGTGAAGTACTTCTTGAAGTCATCCACCATTTTCTTGTAAGGCATTAGTTTTTCATCTTTGGTTTCATAATCATCATTTGTTTAACAAATCACAAGTTGAGAGTCCCCAAAAACACAAAGTTCTTGAATCTTCCATTGAATTGCAATCCATAGACCTGTTGTTAATGCCTCATATTTTGCAATATTATTTGTGAAAGGAAAAGATATCCGGTATGATTTAGAAATAGAATCCTCTTGAGATGTGATGAAGATTATGTATGCTCCTAGTCCATGTTGTGTATACGAAGCATCAAAGTATAGTTGTCATAATCTTGATTTTGTCATTGTGAAGATGGATTCATCCATAAATTTTGATACAATAGAGGAATCATTGATCATTGGTGCATCTACGAGTTGGTTTGCAATGACTTGTCCTTTGATAGATTTTCTATCAACATACTCAATGTTGAATTCACTTAGCATGATGACCCACTTAGCTAGCTTGCTTGTGAGAGTTTCTTCATTGAGTAGATACTTTAGTGGATCAATTCTTGCTACGATCTTTGTTTTGTGATTTAACATGTAATGATGCAACTTCTGCAAAGCAAAAACTATGACAAGACATGCATGCTCAATTGGAGTATAATTAAGCTCATATCCAACAAATGTGCGACTGATATAGTAGATGGCTTGTTCTTATCCTTCATGGTCTTGTTGCTCCAAGAGTGCCCCCAATGTTATCGTTGTTGCTGATATGTAGACTAACTATGGATTTCCTTGAATTGTGGCATAAGCATTGGCAAATTCAAAAGATAGTCTTTGAGTAGTTGAAAAGTTTATTGGAATTTGTCATCCCACTTAAACTTGATATTCTTATGAAGAAAATGCTAAAATAGATGACACTTATCTACAAGTTGTGCTATGAATTTGCGGATCGACTATAATTTTCCTTGCAATGATCTAAGTTGACTGATGTTATTAGGTTGAGGCATCTCTAAAATTGTTCTGACTTTTGCTAGATCTACTTCAATACTTCATTGCAAAATAATGTATCCTAGGAGTTTCCCGGAGGTCACTCCAAAGACACACTTCTTGGGATTCAATTTGACTTTGTACTTTTCCAAGAGATCAAAGACCACTGCTAAGAAATCCAAATGTTCTTCCCTTGTAACTGATTTTCCTAAAAGATCATCTACATAGTTTTCCATGGTAATATGCATGATGTCGTGAAAGATTATTGTCATGGCTCGTTGATATGTGGCACCTGTATTCTTCAATCCAAAGGGAATGACATTCCAACAAAAAGTACCTATTGATCTTTAGGTGTTGTCTTAATTTGATCGTATTTGGAGAATTCATCCATAAGTGATAGCATGGCATGGCTTACTATGAGATCGACGATCAAATCAATGTTTTGTAATGGGAAGTCATCCTTGGGACAAGCCTTGTTTATGCCTCTAAAATTGGTACATATCCTTATGTTGCCATTTGTTTTCCTGATAGGTACAAGATTGAAAATTAATTTAAGATAATCAATTGCCTTGATGAAGCCAACATCAAACAACTTTTCAAGCTTAACTTTCACTAGTAGTGCCACTTGCGAATGCATCTTACACATTTTCTGTTTGACCAGTTTGGCGCTTGGAGTAACTGTCAAGTGATGCATAACCAAATCAATATAAATTCTAGGCATATCTACTTATGACCATGCAAAATTTATTTATCTCTTTGTGAAGAACTTTGTGAACTTTGGTCACTCAATTTATGTCAATGGTTGTGTAAGGGAAACATTTTTGCGATACTTCTTTTGTCCCAAGGATTGTTTTGATGGTCTCTTCAATAAACATAGATGAATTCTCCTGATATGATGTCATGGGGAGAGTGTCAAACCTTCCATTATTTGGCACCTTGAAGAGGTTTTCACCATTAGATGTGTCCTTTCTTTTACTTTTTTGGGGTCAGAAAGCACCAAAATGTAGTTTTCACTAAAAGACTCATTATTTGTTTTTATTTTAATATTTTTGTGATTGGAAGGTTTGACACCCTCTCCAAAGCATGCCATGTTGTTGAGTTCAATATTGTATCTTTCTTTATGGTCCCCAAGAGGGAGATTACCTCTGATGACAATGTAATCATTGAAAGCCTCATTTTTTTGGAATGTGTCAAGTTGTGGAGGTCCTTGTTGGTCCTAGTTAATGAGTTTAGGGTAAATGAGTGGAAGGCCATCGATATGTTCAAATTTGGTAGGTGTAAGGATAAATACACAAGAATATTTAGGTATATTAATAAGGTCATTGGGGTCATCACCGGTACTCTCCCCATCGGTCTCGATCTTGAAACAATCTAAATCAACATCACTAGAAAGACACTTAGCAACAAGAATGATCACTTTTTGTGATTTTCGCTTAGATCCTCTAGATGTAGAGGGTTTGGGATCCCAAAAAGTATTTATCCATGCTTCACCACTATCTTTCTTATCTTGGGGTGTGGTATTTGATGATGTTGCTTGACTAACTTTGAATAGTTCTCTAAATTTTTCTTCCTTGGTAGGCTCACCAGGTTCTCTAAAAGTTTCTGCAAGCTCATAATCATTAGATAATTTATCAGAACCCCATTCCCATTAATTTGAATCTATAAAATAGTGTCTTGAACTTATTGTTTTGTCATTAGTGGAAGCGAAGTAAGTAATTTGCAATTTTTCTTTGGAATCAAGACCATATAATCTCAATGGTGCAAAACCAAGTCCTTTTGTTTGTTGTTTCTTTGGTGCTAACTCAAGTTGTAATGGTTCTACAATACCTTTCTTTTGTAAGCCAAGAGGAAATTTTCCATCATATCCCATCTTTTACAGAAACTTGAAGCCTTTTCCATAGTTCTCAATTGGTATGGTGATGTAGTCTTGATTAGGTTGTTTTTCTAGTTCCTTACAAAGAATCTTGTAGATATCTTCTTCTTCTTCCATTTCACCCCATCTCTTGAAAGTACCGGGATCCCATTTTATAATGATTTTTGATATCTTATTTAAAGGATGTGGTCTACCAAAATTCTTAGGAGAGTCCATTAATTACCTTAGATACATGGTTTGATTGAGGTTGTATTCTCCCAGGCCTTTGTCCTTGAATTTCCCTTTAAGATCTACTTGATTTGAAGTGGAAGCTTCCAAAGATGCTAGATTAATGTATGCTAAAGATGGAGTAGCTTCTCAATTTATTTTGACTACTGCTTTCGATCTTGGTCACAGATTTTTGCAATATATGTATGGATTTGGAACACCTTTAACTGTGACTGTAGTTCCATTGTGTGGGAACTTGATGCATTGGTGATAAGTCAAAGGTACTAATCTCATTGCATGTATCCATGATCATCCCAAAAGTATATTGTATTTGAGGACAAGATCAAGGACTTGACAAACCACATCCTTTGTTACCGGCCCAACTCTTAGAGCTAGAGTGACTGTTCCTTTTGAGGAGCATTCTTCATCATCATAGACCTTTATAGTAATCTTCTTTCTAGAATCCATAACATTTTCAGGCAATTCCAATTGTAAGATAGCTTTCAATGAACAAATATTGAGGCCTGCTACTCCATCTATCAAGATTCATTTTATGTGGTGTTTATGGAGGAAAGCTTCAATGTGAAGTGGTGTATTGTGTGGTTGTGGAGATACATCATCTGCTTCGATCAATATATGGCAATCAAGGGTAGAAAGGTGTCCCACTATGGCTCAAAATTGGTCCATGTTTATATCAGTAGGAACAAATGTCTCTCACAAGATCTCATCCAAAATAGTCTTGTGTGAGGGTGAAATGCGCAAAATATCAAGGATGTAAATAAGATGGGGTGTCTTTCCTAATTGATCTACAAGGTCATATTGGTTGTTGGAAGGATGAAGTTGTTTTGGGTGCAACACCTTGTAAAGTAACTTTACCCCTTCGAGTAGTGACATTGCATTTGGGGGCTTTGCCTTTTATGTTTATGGTAGACACATGGTTGTCCAATTTTGAAATATAGTTGATGGTGTAATCATAGGAGATATTAGTATAATTGGCATTATTATCTATTTTGGGGGCCTTCATCATGTTTTAGTAATGGTTCCTTTAACATCACATTCTCTTCATTGGAAGTGTGATCTTCAACTTCTATTGTGCCATTGTCAGTAAGATCTTGGATGAGATTCTTCAATTTGTGATAATTACTAGTCTTATGGCCCTCGCTCTTGTGATATTCGCAAAATTGATCATTTTTCTACCATGTAGGATTTACCCTTGGTTCAAATGGTTGACTATCTGATAATGCAATGAGCTTATTGGCAACTAACTTCTTCAATGAGGTTTCAATTGGTTATCCCAATGGTGTGTACTTTCTTGGACGTCTTGGTTCTCTTTGTGTATTTACTTGATTGTTAGATGAACTAGCACCGATAAAAGTAACTTTGGTTTAACCATATTAAAACATCCACTACCCCATCATTAACGATATTTTTGTCCTTGTTCCAAATTCAAGTTTTGTCCTTCCTATTGGGATCATCTTTGTTCTCTTTAAATAACTTAATGGTGCCTTGCTCAATGAGGATATTTTCAACTAATAGACATTTTTCAAAAACCTCGTTGAAGGTAGACAAACATGCCATTCGAAGTGCATATCTAATTTTCTTGTTCAAATTTTGGGTAAATATCTCAACCATTTGCTTTTGTGGAATTTGACAAGGGCAACAACTAGCCAAACTTCTTCACCGTTGTAAAAATGATGCAAAAGGCTCTCCATTTTTTTTGCTTTCTGTTGCATAAAGTGGTCATTGATACCTTGCTTTTGATGTATGAGAAATGTTGTATAAAGGCCTCTACCAATTCACCCCATGACTTGATCCTAGGCAGAAGTTGTGAAAACCATTCCATGCTTGTCCAACTAAACTTTGTAGAAATAATCTCATCAAATAGAAATGTTCTTTCGCCATCTCTATGCAAGCCATAAAGAATTACCTAATGTGTGCCTTGGGATCTCCTTTTCCTCTATACTTTTCAAACTTTGGTGTCACAAAATGAGGAGGAAAATGAGGCATTTTTATGCTTCTATTATAAAGATAAGGACATATGTCATTAATTGTGTAGCCCTTTGTTGGTGTTTGCATACTTGCTATTTATTGTTGTAAATCATTGCTAGGTGGTTCTTTATCTCTTTGAGTTATTCCCATGCCTGAGCTGTAGGGAGGAGGAGTAATTTAATGTATGTAAGGGTGATATTGATCATATATATGCTCATATTGGGGAGGCACGTATTGTTGTAAGGGTCACTTGGTATGGTATTATGATGAGGAGCACTAGGCCTAAGACAATTGTATATGTCATGACCATGGGCATAATTGGAATTGTAAGCTTGATCTTGAGTATTTCCACCAAATCTAACACATGGTCTTCTTGTGTAGGTAGGGACATGATCTTGGTTAGTTTCTTGTTGTTGAGGATATGCATTGGTATTCCTTCACCCTTTTAGAGGATGAGCACAAGGTTGTTCATGAGTGTTTCTAGCATTATTGGTATAAGAATGAGTATCAATCACTTTGAGTCTTTGAAAGAAGGATGAAGGTGATTTTTGACCATTTTTGTGTCAACCCACTTCTGAAATAACCAATTTGAGTTTCCAGGCTCCTACATTTTGCTTTTGATTCGACTGGCTAGGGTAGTCACTTTCACTTAGGCTCACCGGCTCGAGGTTGGTGGGGTCCTTGGCAGGCAGTTCCCCTTTGGTTTCCACTGGTTGGTGGGAGTTCTCTTATCTCTTATTGTAAAGTCAAGAGATTTCCACTTTGACGCGATTGTGCAATTTTCTATGCTTCTAGTTTAAGGACCTTCCTTGTTATCACTTGATTGCACCAAACAGGAATACTTCCTCTTTTTTTTCCTATTCTGATATTCTACTTTCACACAGCTACGTGACATGCGATGGTGGGACCTAGCCCACGGGATAGCGAAGGGGTTCTTTTTGACCAAGTTTCAAAGAAGATCAATGTACTTTTTGGCTTTGCCGAAAAGCATTCTCTTAGAGACAATGTGGGACCCTTTCTCCCATGTAACATGTCATCCCAAGTGGACTGGTTGGTAACTGCCAAGTGGTCTTAGCAAAATGTAGGATTCCAATGGGCCCGATGTTCCCGTGTTACTCACTGCCTTAATTTAATGGAGAATCATTTTTATTTGATCCGATGGACAAGATCATCATGTGATTGATTGAACATACACATGAAACCTAACTCCACAACACTGTGATGATGTGGTATGTAGGACCCACAATGGATAATTACATACACCTAGACCAAAGGATGTCACGCCAATGAATGACACATAGGAAGCATGGACCTCACATGACAAAGGCCTTTTTTGGCCTATCTTCTCTTAGTGCCAAAATGATTTTTTGGTCTTGTTGAAGTTGTTTCTCTTAGGGAAAAGCTTCTTTTTTCACAAGATGCAGACCTCATCTCATCGACATGGTCTTTTCAACATAGTTTTCCAGGGGTAATGCGAGGGTTATTTTTTCTGGCTGAAGGGCGATGTCTTGGAAAAAAATGGAGGGAAGCGAAGTATTCCCTACCACCTTGTAGGTATTTAAATGTGCCTAAGGGCAGCTCGCGGGGTAAGGAAAACAAATACAAGCGACAGGCTTCTCTGCCATCCCGCAGGGTGAAAGCAGTCAATTCAAGGGTGTCGTAGGGTAAAATATGGGTTGGCTGGATAGTCATCCCGCCAACCCACAATGATTTTTAGGAGTACAACGACATTGTCCAGGGAAACAATGTTGAGTATGTGAACCTGACCTACCACGTCAGGCATGATGATTGTCAAATCTTCAGAAGGCCTGAATCAAATGACCATGTTTTAAAGCTCGACTAAGCTTTTAAGGAGCTACATGGAGAGATTTCACGCGTCCATCTTCACACAAATCTCTTTGATCAATGACCAATTTTTAAACTTGCAGGGGTCGTTGGGCATTCAAACTTTTTGTAGGCGGTGGTTGTCGACTTAATGGTCAAAACAATCTTCTTCACTTGCTCGATGCCCTAGATCCAATCAGAATTCGATGCAACCACTGGGGACCTTTGCCATTACTTTAGAAATGACTTGTGTAGGCTGATTTTTGATGCCGCCCATGCCTCTTCATTGTGGAACGAAGACCTTTTTTCTTGCATATGCCATCCTAGTGCATCTGCGCAAAGATTTTCCTCCTTGTGCAGGGATTTTGTTTTTCCCAAGTGGGGAATATATTTTTAGTGCTGTCCTTGTATGCAATCAGATCAACTTGTTAATCTTATTCTTCCTCATCTCTGATTTTTTGTAACCCAACCTTGGCTAGGGTTAGAATTTCTTAACTGTAACCATCTGAGTTATGCTTGAACTATAAAGGCAAATCTATAGCATTTTTACAAGATCTTTCTTTTGTAGAATTCTTATTTCTCTCTACAACTATATATTTTGCCTTAAACCTCTACATTAATAGAACTATATTGTTTTGCCTCCTTTCAATTTTCATAATTTGTGTAATGCTTTTACCTCATTATTTGAATACATTCTCTTTTATTTTCTTGAGTATAAGTGATTGTGTTGATCCCTTGTAGATATCATCTGTGAACTGGATTAGTTCTTCTTGCTGTCTCACAAATTCTGACCTTCACTCATGCTTAGGGAGCTAATTAGGATAGAAATCTGTGCATATTTTAGGCAGTTTCTATTAATGTTCTTTGTAGTCATAGGTAGGAAGATCACAGTTTCAATCTGGGTGCAAACCCCTTTTCCCCTCTTTCAGTATCCCTTTCCTCCTTCTCCCTTTTCCTTGTCAGATCAGTTGGTTATATTTTTATGTGTTGGGTTGGTCCAACACTTTGCATCAGATTGAAAGGAAGCCAACCTTCTCCAAAGATCAACCTTACAACAATGCAAGGTCCCACACTTGAGAGGTTGTTTCCATGTTTCACAAGGTTGATGATCACGCTTGATCATCACACGGTGTAGCTTTTGTGACAACAGTGACTCAGACATGGTGCACTCACGTCTATTACCACCATCATTGCCACTAGTATTAGCTTGGTTGGGATCCTCTTCTAAAATTTATCACATCAAATTCATGGGTTAATCTTGCACCTCTTTTCATAAATAATTGTACGAAGTATTGATGGTGTCTTCTCATGATTTCTTCAACCAATCTATTAAATCGCACAATGGACATAGTGTCTTGAATGTGTGTTGTAGCAATGGACTCATTATCAAATTCTTGTGAATTGTCGTGATTCTTAAAGGGTTGTGGGTTGTAAAATTCATGTCCATCAAACCCACATGTATCTATGTTTAGAGATTTTTGAGCTTTTTCAACTTCTCTTCTAGACCTTTGTGAATAGGTTGTTGGATATTGCTCCTGCTAGGATATTTTATTTATTTAATTATCTAAGCTTAATTCTTCTATTAATTAAATAAATCTTTATTTATTTAATTAATTCATTTATCCTCTTCTAGCCTTATTTCTCATTTAAATAAATACATTTATTTATTTAAATTATCCTTTTCCTAAATTACATAAATATTTTATTTATTTAATTGATCTCATTTCTTCTATTAATTAAATAAATATTTATTTATTTAATTAATTCATTAGCCTTTTCTACCCATCACACATGTCATTCATCTCTTAATTCATACATTACCTACCCCTTTCATTATTTTATTATTTCTTTTACCTACCCTCTAATCTTAGCCGACCTCCTTTTACACCTCTCAATCTTATCCCTCCATTTCATATAGTGTCTTCTATATAAGGAGATGCCTCCTTCATTATCAAACCCTAATCATTCATCCTAATGAATCAATTTATGCAATTGACTACACCACGATCCTACTTGCAACCACATTTCGTTCTTTGTTGAGCTCTTGTGCACATAAAATCTGAGAGAAAATATATCAAGCAAGATCAATGGAGATAGGAAGAATAGAGATCAAAACCCTATTGGACATGTGAAGGTATAATCTTTGTGATTTCGTTTGATTTTCATTGTCTTAGGTAATCTTCATATGTTATGGTGGATCTTTGTTGTTGTTAGGCTAGGGTTTTGTGGTTGAATTCATTTAGCCTTTCAATATAATTATTATTGTTATCCATTTTCACCATATACATTTTGGCACGCCCGGTGGGACTCTTGTCCCTTTTGCATTTAACATCCTTGTTGCAGATTTTGTATTTTGAAGTTGCAGATCTGACGTTTTCGACAGCATTTTGATATTCCCGCGTCTGCGCACTTTCGGATCGCGTTTTTGTTTTTCTGGCGCATCTATGACATCTGTAATCGCGTCCGTGTTACTGGTAGTATTTTATTTTGTAGGTTCCAGGAAAGCGCGTTTGTGCTATTAAGTCGCATCTGCGGTGTTTTTAACCGCGTCTATGTCCAGAAATCGCGTCTAAGTTCTATAGTCGCGTTTGTGTCTAGAAATCGCGTCTGAGTTCTATAGTCACGTCTGTGCCTCATAGAACCGCGTCTATGTCACAAAGTCGCATCTGTGTTGAAGGTAATCGCGTCTGCGTTCAACAATTTCAAATTTTGGATTTTATTGATTTAGTTTTGGACTTTGCATTTAGGGTTTCAGATCTGGTTTATTTTGAGCTAACATTTTCAGATCTAGCTAACGAAATTGGTGCAGCTTATCTTGAAAGCAAAATTGTTTTGTTGAAGGCCCCTATTTTCACAAAGTCCTTTTGGTTTTAAAATTTACCTAACTTGTGTGCTTGCAGGAAGGGGTGATCATTTGAAACAATCCAAACTACTAACAACTCTTTGTTGCAAGTCCTTGGCAAGGGTTTTTGGATTTTTATTGTGTGCCTTGTTTTCATAGACTAGCAAACACTTCAATTGGTGCACTAAAATTGAATCATTGTCTTTTGTGTCTTGAGCAATAGGCTCTTTTTGTTTAATCTTTAGAGGGCCTGTCTTCCCGTGTGGTCATTAGGACTACTAGTGAGAAGAGAACGACCCAAGTGGTAGCGAGGAAAACCCACCTCTTCCAAACCACTATAAACAAATGTATTCATGGTGAAAACTATGGATAACGTGTGCTGATTAGTTCATACCAACACTATGTCTCCCCATAAACCCGTTTGATCAAATTTATTTGATCAGTTATAGGGCATAACCCCTACCGGCTAGGAGACTTCTGTATTTATAGAGCTGAAAGTGCCGCATGTATGGCCACATGAGCAGATGCCTTTACTAGCACCTTTTTGTTTTAGAAGCCCAAATCCTTCTAGTTGTTGGGGCAGGAGGTTGGACCTCTGGTAGTGGCCCACACACATACGGTTCTTAGTAGAGATACAAAGTTCGCCACGGGGAGTTTTCGTGGGGACTAATGCTTGGCTGACCCGAGAAGTGAGTGCCGAGGGTGGAGCCAGTGAGGTCAAGCATCTAAGTATCCGCTCTAAATAGCGTAGCCTCAGGGGTAAAACCCCATGTGGGATCAACAACTATTGTCTTGGCCAGCCATAAGAATTATGCTTGACTTATTTTAAACATTCAAAACATTCAAGACCAAATAGCAAAACATTGTGTCTTTTGTGTCTTCAAGTGTATGCAAACAAATTTTACATCAAACAACACACTTTTCTTGGAGTCATTTTGAGTCTAGACACTTGCAAACATTGGGTCTTCATCAACACTGTGTCCTCTTGTCACGAAAAATAGTCAAACAGTCAGATTTTGGTCACAACAAAACAACTTCACAGATTGGAAAAAATTGCACAAATTTTGCAGAAACGCGTCTGTGTCTGACATAATAGCGTCTGTGTTGTATAACCGCGTCTGTGAAGGGCAGAAACACATCTGTGTTCCCAGAATCAACATTACACTTGGCAAAAAATCTCAGAGACGCGTCTGTGTTGAACAGAGCCACGTCTGTGTCAGGAAACCGCGTCTGTAAAGTTTACAGGTGTGTCTGTGTTTAGAATTGAAAAAAACTATTACAGTCTAGCAAACAAACACAGTCAGTTTCAGAATTCTTGAGCTTCTTAGGTCATTTCTCCAGGGTTTCATTTAGCAGTTAACCTGTCCTTGGGTCTCACAAAGTCCATCATTGCTTCACATCTCACTTTACATTCACAATTGTCTAAACTTGAGTCAAAAGGTCACTTGCTTGTCCTCATCATACTTTGTCAACACACTACATACAACAACACTTTGCTAAGTGGTCCCTCATCAAGGTTTCTTACCTTTGGGTCTCATTTGGTCTTACTTAGAGTCAAGGTCAACTTACCTCATCAAGAGAAACTATCCTCTCTTTGGAAGTCACACCTACTCTACTACATACATACTTGGTCTTACACTTTGGACATTGCAAGTACATCTCAGATTCATTTACATTCCATTCAACTCTTGGTCTTCCATACTCTTTTCCATTTTCATCTAGTTTCATACATCTTGGTCAATATCTAGTTCATGGTTGAAACCCGTCTTCAAAAATCTAGGAGAGAAACTAAAGAGGCTCAAGAGTCCGCAAACATGAGTTCTTATGAGTTTGACAATGATATCTTTTTCAATTCTGATCATACTTCATTACCTGACATGGATGCCTATAGAAACATTCCAAATGTTGAGAACATGGACACTACAAACAACAATGCTACACATAATGACAATATGGACAACTTTTCCGTACATTCAGCAGATGTGGAAGAATCCATTATGAATCCCCACTTCAATCGATTGGTTGAGGAAATAATGAGGAGGGATAGACAATACTTCTTACAAATGATGGCACAAAGTGGAGCCAAGATACCTCATGATTTTGACATGTCTCAAATAATGGAAAATCAGCCTTTGCAACAAACTCACTCCAACATGGATCAAAGAAGGCCTAATAGTGGAGGCAATAGAGGACCACATATGGTACCTGAATCACCATCATCTTTGTTTCAAAAACCAGAGGTCCCATACACACATGGTCAAGCATATGATACTCACCTTCACAGACCATTATGGAAGTCTTATGCAGAGAAATATGCTCAATCACATACCAATGCTAAGGATCAACCACCAAAGCAATTGGATATTCAAAGGCATGCTCAAAATTTGGACACAAGGAAACCCCGTGTCAAATTTGGAGGCAACACATTGGAACATGACATGCCTATAGAGTATGGTATACATGCACAAAATAGATATGGTGTTCCTCAACATGAATCTATACCAAGTGGTTCATATACGCAGCATCACTATAGACCTCCTCCATATGAACATGTGTATGATCAATATCATCCATATATGAAACATGCTCCCCCTCCAATTGGTGCCTCAAGCATGGGGTATGGTCCAAGAAGTCGATCTCCACCTAAGAGCAATTTGGAGCAACAAATTAGGGACTTACAAAAGAAAATGGAGGACATAAATACACCAAAGCCAACATACACAATGAGAGACATATGTCCTTATCCATTTGACAAAAGAATTCCAATGCCTCCTTTTCCTACACACTTTGTGACGCCTAAATTTGATAAGTATAGAGGAAAAGGGGATCCTAAGGCACATATAAGACATTTTTTCACAGCTTGCATTGAGGTAGCAGCAGAAGAGACATATTTGATGAGATTATTCCCACAAAGCCTAGGTGATCAAGCTATGGAATGGTTCTCCCAACTCCCACCTGGTATTAAGTCATGGGGTGACCTAGCAGAGGCATTTATCCAACATTTCTCCTACAACATAGAGACAGACATATTAGTCACTACTTTGTGCAATACTAAGCAAAAAGAGGGAGAGTCTTTTGCATCATTTTTACAAAGATGGAGAAATCTAGCCAGCAGATGCTCTTGTGAAATTCCACAAAAACAAATGGTAGAAATGTTCACCCAGAATGTTAATAAAGACATTGGCTATGATCTAAGGAAATCTTGTTTGTCCACCTTCAAGGACGTCATTGAAAAAGGCTTAGCAACAAAGAAGGTCCTAATTGAACAAGGAGTCATTAAAATATTCAAGGAAAACAAAGATGACTTTAAAGGAAAAGACAAGCCAAGATTTTGGAATAAAAACAAGAACACAGTCAATGATGGTGTTGTTGACGCCAACACAGTGCGACCCAAATTCATCTTTTTGGGTTCATGTTCTACAAACAATCAAGTGAATACTCAAACAACTTCCAGATCACGAAGGAAGTACACCCCATTGGGAGAACCACTTGAGTTAGTCTTCAAGAAGCTAGTGGCAAACAAGGTGTAGCGTCCTAAAATTGCGACACTTGCAATTTCGACTGCATTTGGGTCTTCACGATGGCGGCGCAACGTTGAACCTGAATGGAGACCCCGAAACCTACTTGTGACACCAAAAACTGCATTTTTCTACGCCCTGGCCTGATCCCTCCTTGCACCCTGCCGTCCTGGGAGGTGGGACCATGGTGCCCAGCGCCATGGTCCCTGGCCCTATTTTGGGCCTGGTCTCTTTTGGGCATCGGGTCTTTAAGTTTGCAATTCGGGAAATAATGTTTCCTGGTCGGCCTAAGGTCGGGAAAATCAATCTATCAGCCCTAATTGACATGTATATAAACTACATTACCCCTCCCATTTGAGGAGGTAGGAAGAGAGGAAGGAAGACATATGTGTGCAAAATGCGGAAGCGCTATTCAAACATTCAAGCATTCAAGCATTCAAGCATTCAAGCATTCCTTCAAGCAACTGAGCATTCTAAGTCTCCATTCAAGGCTAAGTGTTGCATTCAAGACAAGGATTCAACCATTGAAGAGGAGATCACACACAACATACAACATACTACATACATTACACCTTCGCATGTAAGAATACAAACATTCTTACAACAAGGTATCAGTACTTGTTTACATTACAAACATTTACATTTACAGCATTCTCATTTCTTGGTTAATTCCAAAACCGGGGTTTGACCTAAAGGTAAACCCCTCATCCCTAACCCCCCAATCGTCCTCTCTTTTCTGTGTGTAGGTTGCAGGTACGCGGCTATAATTGAAGATCTGGAATCCTTGTGCAGAGACGAACAGACCCCCCTTTGTTTCGCGGATTTTTCGGAGGACCGTGTGCACGCCGGGCGCCATCGTCCCGTCAACTTTCGCTCAAATTTGCAGAACAGCACCGTCTCGACATTTTACTGCTAATTCCAGGTCCACAGCTTCATCCCATATCCCTATCTCTATTTATAAGTGAATCTTTCTTGCTTCTACATGCATTCCTAGTTCAATCTTTCTATCTACATTCTTTACAAAAGAGGGTATCCTTGCTATCACAACCCTTGAAACTCATTTAGAATCCAATCTTGCATTGCGTGGGATTGGATCTTGTGGGTTTCAACCCCTCTTTTGAATGTAAAGTCTCTCCTAAGTGAAAACCATCAACCCTAGTGACTCTCCCTTCTCTCTCCTTGGAGTTGGGGAGGGGAGAACAACTAGGGTTCGATTTTTTCGCTTTACACAAGGTAATCACTATTCCAGATTTTCCTCCATATGAGCCAAAGGTTAAACCAAATTGGTGGAATGATGATGAGTATTGTGAATTTCATAAGAGCAAGGGTCATAAGATAGGAAATTGTCATCGACTGAAGAACATCATACAAGATCTCATTGATAGGGGTGACATTGAGATTGAAGGGCACTCATCCAATCAAGAACATGAGATGTTTAAGGAACCATTCCCAAAGCATGACAAGGGAAAAGCTAAAGCCATAGATGACCAAACCAACTATACCAGAACATCCTATAACTATGATTCAACTATCAATCACATCTCGATGGACAATTATGTCTCTACCATTATCATCAAGGACAAAACATCTAAAATTCTACCTGGAGACCCAGGATTGTCCTAAAAGGTGTTGGATCTTCTTCCGAACCTACCTCTGAATGTCATGTTATAACCCGCCGAGGTAAAATCACTTTACAAGGTGCTCCAACTAAAAACACTGCTTCCTCATCAACCAAACCTAAGTATGACCTTGTAGAACAGTTAGGGAAGACACCCGCGCTCATCTCCATCCTTGAGCTATTACGCATATCCCCCGCTCATAAAGCCATTCTTGACAAAATCTTGAGAGATACTGTCGTTCCTACTGATCTGAATGTGGACCAGTTTCAAGCCATGGTGGGATACCTTTCCATTCCACATTCCCTTACATTCATAGAAGCCGATGACGCCTCTGTAAGTCAGCCACATAATGCACCGTTACACATTGAAGCCTTCATACACAAACATCGAATAAAATGAGTCCTGATAGATGGAGGAGTTGGTCTAAACATTTGTACATTGAGCACTATTAAACAATTGGGATATTCTGATAAAGCTGTGAATTCTACAAATCAAATCACCATCAAGGCATATGATGACGAAGAGCGTTCATCCAAGGGCACAGTCACCTTGCCTCTCAGAGTTGGGCCAGTTACAAAGGATGTGGTTTGTCAAGTCTTGGATCTAGATCTCACTTATAACATATTGCTAGGATGCCCTTGGATTCATGAAATGAGAGCAGTCCCATCCACATATCACCAATGCATTAAGTTTCCTCATAATGGAGTGGAAGTAACAGTTAACGGTGATCCTAATCCATTCATATACTGCAATAACTTGAGATCAAAGACTGAGACCATCATTCCCAGTAATCGTGAAGCTATTCCTTCCTTGGCATACATTGATCCTGAGTCATTAAAACCCTTGACATCAAAACAAGGTGAGCTTAAAGGCAAGTTTCAAGACAAGGACATGGGGGAATACACTTTAAATCAGACCATGTACTTACGACAAGTCATGAGTTCCCCAAAAGAATATGGAAGACCACATCCTAACAAGCATCCATCATGATACTAAAATGGGACCCTACTACTTTTCAGAGATGGGGTGAACTGGAAGAGGAAGATTTATACAAAATGCTTTACAAAGACAATGAAGAGGACACACAAGATCACATCAATCTACCATGTGAGAAATATGGCAAAGGCTTCAAAATTCTACAAAAATTCGGGTATGATGGAAAAAGCCCTCTTGGGTTACGAAAGGAACGCATCATTGAACCTTTACAACCTGAATTGACTTTCAAAAAGGAACGCTCGAAAGGACTTGGTTTCTTAACTTCCAAGGTCCACACCCAAAGGACAGAAGAAGCCTTGCAAATCAAAGCTGCCAAAATTCAACAAGAGGATCACTATTCCACAGATTCCAATGAATGGGAATGGGGTTCCGACAAGTCTTCCAGTGACTACGAGCTCATCGAGATATTCAGAGAGCCAGATGAACCAATAGAAGAAGAGGAATTTTATAACAAGTTCAGAGTTGGTCAGGAAACAACCCATGAGGATTCCACACAGTCCTTGTCTCAAGGTTCTAGGTTGAAATCACATAGGATGAGAACACCTGTCCCAGAATGCGCTACTAATGATGATAATTTGGATTCGTTCGCGATCAAGACTGATGAGGAGAGTGCCATTGATGACCTCGATAATTACCTTGACATTCCCGAATATAACTGCATCTTCACTCTTAGCCCCGCTAACTTCGAAGACATTAACGACCTTCCCCTTTTTCACCACCAACTCATTGACTGGGATCATGAAGGACCTGCACAGTTTGACACATTCCAAAATGATGAAGCTTTTATTGACTATCTGGGCATATGAGACGATCTCCCCCCCAGGGACCATAAAGTAGGATACAGTATAGAACTCAATAGCATGGCATATTTTGGTGAGGGTGTCGGACCTTCTACTCGCAAAAATGTGAAAATAAGAACAAATCAAGGGTCTTATGGCGAAAACCACACTATGGCGCTGTTTGACCCCAAAAAAGTAAAAAGAAAGGACGTATCTGAGGGCGAAAACCTCTTTGAGGCACCCAAAGATGGAAGGCTCGATATTCTCCCAGCATCATATAAGGAAAAGTCATCCACGTTGGTAGAGGAGACCATCAAAACAAACATTGGTACAGAAGAGGTTCCACACAACATATTCCCGGCTCAATCGTTGACAGAATCAGAAAGGTCAAAATTCATAAGTTTCTTCAAAGAACGACAAATCAACTTTGCCTGGTCATACGTTGATATGCTTGGATTAGATCCGGATTTGGTAATGCATCATTTGACAGTTAAATCGGGGGCAAAACCAGTGAAACAGAAATTAAGAAAAATGCATCCACAAGTGGCATTATTGGTCAAAGCAGAACTTGAGAAATTATTGGACGTCGGATTCATATGCCCAATTGATTATCCCGAATGGATCTCCAACTTGGTGCCTGTCAGTAAACTAGATCACAACATCAGAATTTGTACAGATTTCAGAGACATCAACAAAGCTCATCCAAAGGATGACTTCCCATTGCCAAATATTGACTTAATTGTTGATCTCACAGCAGGTCATGAAATGTTATCCTTAATGGATGGATTCTCTGGTTATAATCAAATAAGGATCGCACCCGAGGATCAACACAAAACATCATTCACTTGTCCTTGGGGAAATTTCTGCTGGAATGTCATGCCCTTCGAGCTAAAGAATGCAGGTGCTACATATCAAAGAGCCATGACTACTATCTTTCATGACCTCATGCACGTAACCATGGAAGATTATGTCGATGACCTCTTGGGCAAATCAATAGACAGAAATACACATTTAGACATACTTTCAGTTGTCTTTGATCGGTTGGAAAAATACAAAGGAAGATTAAACCCCAAGAAATGTGTCTTTGGAGTAACCTCCGGGAAGCTCCTAGGATTCATTGTATCCAAAAGAGGAATTGAAGCTGATCCAGCAAAAGTCAAGGCCATCTTGGAGATGCAACCACCAAGAAATATCAGTCAACTTCGGTCTTTACAAGGCAGACTCCAGTCCATACGAAGATTCATAGCACAACTTACAGATAAGTGTAATCCTTTTCAGCACCTGCTACATAAAAACATCAAATTCAAATGGGATGATAACTGTCAACAGGCTTTCCAGACGCTCAAAGATTATCTTCTAAATCTGCCAGTTTTGATGCCACCAGTTCTAGATCAATCTCTGTTACTATACATCTCAGCTACTTCAACAGCACTGGGGGCACTCTTAGCACAACAAATTGCTGAGGGCAAAGAAAAAGCAGTATATTATATCAGTCGCACATTGGTAGGATACGAGCTAAATTACACACCAATTGAGCATGCATGTCTTGCCGTGGTCTTTGCTTCGTAGAAATTATGACATTATATGCTCACTCATAAGACCAAGTTGGTTGCAAGGATAGACCCATTGAAATACCTTCTCAATAAAGCAACACTTACTGGGCGACTGGCCAAATGGGTAATGATCCTGAGTGAATTTGACATCGAGTATGTGGACAGAAAAGCAATAAAAGGACAAGCCATCGCAGATCAATTAGCAGATGCTCCCATGATAGATGATGTTCCTCTAAGTTCAGAATTTCCAGATGAATCTATTTTGACAATGTCACATGCAAAGCCATGGCAACTGTACTTCGACAGCTCATACACACAGCATGGGGCAGGAGCCGACATCCTCTTTATAACTCCTCAAGGGGATTCTATACCAAAATCATACCGCTTATCATTTCCTTGTACTAGCAATATTGCAGAATATGAGGCATTAACAATAGGATTACGAATTGCAGTTCAATGGAAGATCCAGGAACTTCGTGTTTTTGGGGACTCCCAACTTGTCATCCGTCAAGCAACTGATGATTACCAAACAAAAGATGAAAAATTAATGCCTTATAAACAAATGGTGGATGACCTGAAACAACACTTCACAAAGATAGACTTTGAGCAGATACCAAGAGAGCAAAATCGCGCCGCAGATGCCATGGCTACAATTGTTTCACTGATTTATTTACCTCCAAACGAGACCTGCTATGAGTTCTTGGTGGATAGCCTTTTGGTTCCTTCATATGAGATCATGCCTACTGAGACGACATGTGTTGTCGGTCCTGAGTCCCAGTTATATGGTTCCATTTTCACATACCTTCGTGACAATACTCTACCTCCTGATCTATCAAATAACCAACGTCGCACTTTCATTCGCCAATCCTCTCGATATGTCATTTTAGTTGATATCCTATACCGGCGAGGTCTAGATGGCACTCTTCTTAGATTTTTAGAAAGCGATGAAGCTCAGATTGTGTTATGTGAAGTACATGAAGGGATATGTGGTCCGCATGCTAGTGGTCCTACCTTGGCCAAGAAACTCATCAGGACAAGATATTATTGGCCCAATATGGAAAAGGACTCATATCAGTTTGTCAAGAAATGTAAGCAATGTCAAATTCATGGAGACCTCATACATGCGCCAGCGCAAGAACTTCAACCAATTGCGTCTACTTGGCCCTTTTGTCAGTGGGGACTCGATCTCATAGGCAAGATTCACCCTCCTTCTTCCAGTGGTCATAAATTCATTATCACTGCCACAAAGTATTTTACAAAATGGATTGAAGCTGTGCCTCTCACACAAGTCACTGGAAAACAGATTGCTATGTTCATCCTCAACTATATCATTTGCCGATACGGTATTCCTATTTCCATTATCACTGATAACGGGCGTCCTTTCAAAAATTAGGATGTTCGTGAACTCTGTGACCGCTTCCATATTTCCCATCATTTCTCGACGCCATATTATCCCCAAGGTAATGGTCAAGTTGAGGCTTCTAATAAAACAATCCTTAAAATCTTAAAGAAGACAGTTGATGACGCTGGCCATAATTGGCATATCCAACTTAATCCTGCACTTTGGGCTTACCGCACGAGTGTTCGCACACCTACAGGAGCTACACCTTATTCACTTGTCTACGGTGCTGAAGCCATCTTGCCTATTGAGGTCGAGCTACCCTCTTTACGGGTCTCTTTGCAAAACATCATCAGTGACGAAGATTATAGGGTTTCTCACTTACAAGAACTGGAACTATTGGTTGAACGAAGACAAACTGCTTTCAATCATCTCAAAGCTTACCAACAACGAATGAGTCACAGCTACAATCACAAGGTTAAGCCTCGCACATTTGAGGTAGGTGATTTGGTCCTCAGAGAAAATCCCAAAAATCAGCAAGACAGAGAGAAGAAGGGAAAGTTTGAACCAAATTGGCTTGGTCCTTACATCATTACAACAACATATGGATCTGGGGCATATCAGCTCTCAACTACAGAAGGTGAACCTTTGGAGGATCCTATCAACAACATGCACCTTTGCAGGTTCTACACATAGCTCTTTGGAATATCCTAATTCAAAAATAAAAATAAAATTCAAAAAATTCAAAAATACAAAAAAATTATAAAACAAAAAAAATCGTTACTTGGTGAAAACCTGTCAAACAGGTGCCTTGTGACACAAAAAACATTGAAAAATTGAAAAAAGTAAAGAGAAATAATTTTGTCCAATGGTGAAAACCACTTCGGTGGCGCCCTGGGCAAGTACCATGGTGAAAACTGGGTCACTAGCGCCATGCGTAGAGACATTGCTCCTCCCTCCTTCAGGATTCCATTTCATCCTTCACTTTGCACACACTCACGACCAATTCATCCATAATAAACTTACCCATTCCCATCATGGCTTGTTATTGATCTACCCAAGATTGGTTAGCCATTCATAATAAACCTCCCTTTTCACCTCCCTTTCCATCCATAATAAATCAGATCCTATTTGTGGCTAAGGAAAATCCTACGTTTAGTGATGGGTGTGGAACTGAGAACATCACATGTTTCGAGGAGTACAGTTTCTTCCAGCTTCCTTCAGTCTATCCACGCACAATCTGCAATAAAGCAGCATCTGCATCACCAATCCACAATAAAGTTTCATCTTCTCCGCAATAAAGTATCAGTTTCATGGATTCAGTCAGTTTCAAATGAGACACAGCAGCAACAATGGGCTTCAACAAATCAAATCTTTCAATAGACTCAGACAACATTATGGTTCAGTGCTATCTATCCTTTCTGTGAAAGTAAACATTGTGACCACAATCAAATAAGACTTATACAAGTGACAAGAGACACTAAATTTGAGGACTACAGTGGATGTTGGTGTCAAGTCTTGGTTTTCTTTTGATTTCATCTTTTTGGTGACATGTCTTTTAGCTTTTCCGGGATGTCTCTGACTAGAGATTCTATCTCCAGGATGTCTTTGACTAGAAAGGCGAGGATGGGGTATCATCACCTATTTGTATTTGCTATCTGTGGATTGTCTTTTAGTAATGCTATGACTTGTCCAAGGATATGAGGACACTGTGAGTCTAGTATGAACTGGGGCATTCCTTGTTTGTGACTGTCTTATCTCCATGCAAACAGGTACAATGACTTTCTGGGTCGAACATATGCCTTGATTGTCATAACCTACTTGCCATAATAAAGCTCAATGATGATAACGCACAAGAAGCTCTTTCAATTTCATATCTTCTATCTTTCATCCCCTTTCTTGATTGACTTCCATCGTCCTTCTTGAGTCCGCGTAGCCTGCTATAACATGACTAAGTATAATGACACACCAAAAGCATTTGCATTTCATGTAGTTGCACCTGCATTACCACATATAAGCATTTCATACATACATATAGATATCACAATTGCATCACATCCTGCACACAACATATATTAGCACAATTTACATTTGCATTATCATATTCATCTACATTACATACATTCACATTTGCATCATGCATACATATATAAAACATAAAAGAACAAAAATATTGCATCCACATCATAAACATCACATAAGAACATCTCATCATATAGGTACACATGCATATAGCTGCCGCAAAGATGAATCATCTCATATATATATATATAAAGTCATGATACAATGATGTCAAAATCATATGGCTACAAAAGCACCTGCAGGTGTCTACATCATCATACAAAAATGGTACAACTCTGATACATAGGGAGCCCTCTACGGCTATGATGAACTCCCTCCCTCGGAGCCACCTGGCCTCGATGGAATCTGAGCCCCTGAAGGACCCACCCCAGGATCATCCCCTCTATCTCCTCTATTTGGTGGTGGTGGAGGACCCATAACCCCACCACTTGATGCCTGTCTCCTCCGGCTCCCTCCCATAGCTGTCGCTGTCCGCGATGGTCTATGGAAGCTCCTCGCCCGCTGATCTGCTGGCACTGCACCATAATAGAGATCTCACCAGTAGGCAATATCCTCCCCTGCCCGCAGGACATAGGCATATCCAGCCCCTGTGTCCTCCGTTGCCTATCTCCCAGCCCTCAGTGTTGTCTCAGCCTCTATATAATGCTGAATAGCCTGATCTCGCTCCCGCTCAGTATCTCTAAGCCTCCTCCTGAGCCGATCCCTCTCTCTCTCCAACTCCTGGATCTCATCTGCCTGTCCCTGGCAGATCTCCCTCAGCTCTATCAACTCATCCTCCTCTGCATCAGCCCCCTCCGGCTCTGCCTATGGCTCCCCCTGCCCCTGTGCTTGCCCCTATGCCTGTCCCTGTATCTATCCCTATCCTTGTCCCTGTACCTGTCTGGGATCCTGTGCTGCTGGCACCTGTAGTGGCAATCCACTGCGACCCCTAACTACCCGAGCCTGCCTCTCCTCTCCACCCTCCCTCCGCGGTGCAACCCTCCTCTCTCCAACTACTCCCCTCCTCCTCTATCGGCCTCTGCCCCCATCACCTCCACCATCATCATCATCCCCACCACCATCTCCATCTAAGGCCTCTCCTAGATCCATCAGGCGTGGGAATGGATGCTCCGCCTAGTATGCTGTATACTCGGCATCCATGTTGACATCCTCAATCTTTGGCCACATGTCCCAGGATAGGGGCATCATCTCTACCAGCTGCGTAACTGCCTGATCATATGATAGCAGGGGTCCAAATTGCGCCTGATCTCTCACAGTCCGTGCATACATGCCTGAGCCCCGTGGCATCCTCTAGATCCTGCCAAACTGTCTGCCAACCCTGTCCACTAGCTGCCTCTCCAGCACATAGGGCGTCCGCCCAATCAGGTACCTTCTCTAGAAGGTGTTGCGAAGCTCAACCGCATCATCCTTCCACTACTTGCATCCCAGGTATGGTCTCCATATGACCATGTCAATATCATCTATCACTCGCCGCCAATGCTCTAACCTGCCAATCCATGGCTGTGACGTGATCATGTCATATAAGTGCACAAAACTGCATCCATGACCCCTACCTCTGAAGTGTATTGGCCTCGTCACTGGTAGATGCTCATAGGCCCACACCTGCAACAATGTCACCCCGCAACCCAATCCCACTGATCCGTGGTATACAAACTGATGCAGCTCATAGTAGAGGTGTGCCGACACACACGGTCCCCAAGCATATCTGGTGTGCTATGTCACCAGTGTCTCCAATGCTCCTCCCCAGCCTATAGCCAACCCCCGTGTCGCCCTATCCGGACACAGGAACCCACTGATCGCTCCTCCTATAATTGCTGACAGCGCTAGCCCTGTAGCTGTCATAGTATCCCAAGCCACATGTCCAGCCCTCATCTCTAGTCCTGGGTCCTGGAACACTCATCTCAAGGCCTCCCTATCTCCATCTCGATCGTATGGGATCATCTCTCCATCGATCGGTATCCGCAGGATCCTGTATACATCCTCAAGGGTGACTGTCATCTCACCCATTGGCAAATGAAAAGTACATGTCTCGGAGTGCCATCTCTCCGGCAGCATAGTCAACAGTCCCATGTTCACCCAAAACTCAGGCACATACAGAACATGTCTCAATCCCATAGCCTCGATAGCAGCTCGCTCCTCGGCTATTAGCTCAAGTCGCAATCTCTGAGTAGATGGGAATCTCTCCCGTGACTCCAACATCGGCAAATACTCTTGCAGTCAAGCAAATCACTCATGTCAGTCATAGTGGCATTCCCTGTTTATCACAAAATGCTACTTTTTTATCTAAATGCATATGGCTATCTATCCTAGTGACACTCACTGTTCATCACAAAGTGTTGCTTCTATCTTAGTGGTACTCCCTATTCATCACAAAGTACTACGTGTGTGGCACTCCCTATTCATCACAAAGTGTTACTCACATTTGCACTCACTGTTCATCACAAAGTGCTGCTCATATTTTAGTACTCCCTATTCATCACAAAGTACTATATCTTGGTACTCACTGTTCATCACAAAGTGCCTTGATCTATCCTAGTCTTCCTAGAGGACCTGCTTGAGTGTATCCTCTCAGCAGCTTATCCAATCGACAGCGTATGTTCATCACAGAACTGCCGATTTGACCTAGAAGACAAAAATTCACATTTTTTAAACACAAACGTGCTTACCTGACATAAACGCGCTTAAAGACTGCACAGACGCGCCTGAAAAACACAGACGCGCCTGACCAACACAGACGTGCCTATGCTCTGCACAGATGCGCCTGGGCGACATAGACGTGCCTTCTTGGCACAGGCGTGCCTAAACATCACAAACGCGATTGCATTTGACATAGACGCGATTTTAAACTTAGACGCGCCTAGCACAAACATAGACGCGCCTCGTGAGCATAGACGTGCCTGGCACCAACGCAGACGCACCTAGACATTTTTGGACATTTTTTGGACCCTATTCTAAGCGCATTTATTGCCCTATCTACCATGCATTAATGACAATAATAAATGCATCGAAGTACGAGGAGGTTTGGTGGTACTTACCGCCTCTCTTGCCTCTACTGGCCTCTAAAATTAGTGAACGCGGTCGAATCTGTGAACAAAGGCCATCACTGCTGACTGCTGCTGCTCTATTTTCGCTCTGCACTCTGCTCTCGTGAATGTGTAGATGACAATGAGGATGTATTTCCCCCATGGTCTATCTTATAGACGGCCCTAGCCCTCGTCACCCGAGTCAGTCTTCATTATCCTGTGACTCTGTCACTTTATCCGGTTAGTCCATTCTAGCCTTTCTTTCTTATCGAGAGATTGTTTGCAATCTTTTCAGACATTTTTTTCATCCAATCTCTCGAAGGGGCATATCATTCCCATCTTGGGGCAACTCTGTATCAGTTCATCTTATCTTCTTTGAAACAACGCGACAAGCCGCATTGTCTCAAAGAGGGGCAAAATGTAGACACCCAAAATTGTCCAATCTAATTAAATAAATATTTTATTTATTTAATTATCTAAGCTTAATTCTTCTATTAATTAAATAAATCTTATAAATTCATTTATCCTCTTCTAGCCTTATTTCTCATTTAAATAAATACATTTATTTATTTAAATTATCCTTTTCCTAAATTAAATAAATATTTTATTTATTTAATTGATCTCATTTCTTCTATTAATTAAATAAATATTTATTTATTTAATTAATTCATTAGCCTTTTCTACCCATCACATATGTCATTCATCTCTTAATTCATACATTACCTACCCCTTTCATTATTTTATTATTTCTTTTACCTACCCTCTAATCTTAGCCGACCTCCTTTTACACCTCTCAATCTTATCCCTCCATTTCATATAGTGTCTTCTATATAAGGAGATGCCTCCTTCATTACCAAACCCTAATCATTCATCCTAATGAATCAATTTATGCAATTGACTACACTACGATCCTACTTGCAACCACATTCTGTTCTTTGTTGAGCTCTTGTGCACATAAAATTTGAGAGCAAATATATCAAGCAAGATCAATGAAGATAGGAAGAATGAAGATCAAAACCCTATTGGACATGTGAAGGTATAATCTTTGTGATTTTGTTTGATTTGCATTGTCTTAGGTAATCTTCATATGTTATGGTGGATCTTTGTTGTTAGGCTAGGGTTTTGTGGTTGAATTCATTTAGCCTTTCAATATCATTATTATTGTTATCCATTTTCACCATATACAAATAGGTTGTTGGATATTGCTCCTGCTAGGATATGTTGTTGTCATTGATGTCAACATATTCCTATGTTTTGGTGTTGTAGATAGTTGTTTTGGTGTCCCGGTGTTTGCAGTGAGTTGATCTGGTTGATTTATCTATTTGATATGGTGAATCAACTAGAGATACTTCATTACATATTGATTTCATGATGCTATGTGGCGATTTGATTGAGTTGTGGATTCCGGTATAAGATTTGGTTTTTTAGTGTTCAGTGTTGCAGTGCTCTAGTGTTTGATCCGTTGTGCTCCAAAATGAATATATCTTGTGTTGCATATTTGGGAAAGTATTTGGGATGTTCATGTGTATCTTCAATTCAGATTTTTCGTGATTTAGTGCTCCACAAGTTATCTTTCTTGTCTGAGTTATTGTTGTTGAGTGTTCTTGAGTATTAGTGTGTTGATTGATGAAGATTTGATTAAGTGGTGTTGGTGCAACTATTGCAGATGATTCTAACGTTCTTGTTGGTGATTCCTAATTGTGTCCTATTTATTTTGGTGGTCTGCATTGATCATTGTGCACGTTCTTGAAGATATTATGGGTCTGGTGATATTTTTCATGTTATGCGACATTTCCGGTGGTGTAGTGTGTTGCGGTTGATCTTGGCGAGATTTCTAGTGGTGTTGTGCATTCGAGGATTTGATTTGGGTCCATGCTATGTTGTCATGACATTGTATTGGTTTGGTGGTTGATTTATGTATCTTGTGATGTAATTTTGTAATTAGGTGTTAAGGATTGAGCCAACCTTGTAGTCAAGGTTGATGATTTGTAAAAATGGGTGTTATATTCATGTAATTTGAGTATGGGTGTCGAGTATGCATTATCAGAGAGTGGTGTATGTGCGAACAATCGAATTTATCCTTCGTTATGAAGTGTAGAGAAGAGTGTGTTGCATGAAAGAGAATTGTGCTTAACCAAAACTGTCATCAAGCATTTGGAGATGTTATTCTTTCAATTCATCTTAACCAAATTGTAGTCCAAATATTGTAAGGTAGTGAACCTTCCCTAAGGGTTGTAGCCTTTTGGATCATCATATTTTGAGTAGTGAGCTCTAGGTAGTGTGTCTGAATGCATGTGCATTCCCCATTGCAATATTTACACATACTACTACAGAGTATCATCTTATTGTTGGTGGCTTCCCACCGTGGTTTTTACCTTAACCAAGTTTTCCATGTCAAAAATCTTGATGTTATGTGTGTTGTTGTTATTGTGTTTATCTTTAGTCTTGCTGCAGTTGATCACATTTGAGATTGTGCTTAAATTGTTTAATCCGATGAAACTTGATTCACCCCTCTCTCAGTTTTCCTTCATTGTTGTTGCCAACACATGTTTCAACCATGAACTAACCTTGGCTAAAAAATGGAAGATAGAAGAAATGTGAAGACTATGAAAGACCAAGAGGGTTATGAAATGGAAAATGAATCTAGGGTTGTCTTGCAATGTCCAAAAATATTTTTCCAAGATAAATGTGATAATCTAAAGCAAGGTGTAGCTTCCTAGGAGATGATGGACTCCTGATGAGGTAAGTTGACCTTAACTAGAGATGCCCAAATGGTACCCAATATGATAAATTTGATAAAAAAACCACCTAGAGATGTATGTGATGTATTTGCAAGATAAGATAGGGACTACCAAACAACCTTTTGATTTATAAGATAGGGGGCATACCAAACAACCTTTTAACTATAGCTTAAAAATATGAATGGAAGGATTGAAAATGAGGTCTAAAAATGAATGAAAAGCCATGACCAAATGATGGTTGACCTAAATGGAATGTTATGGAATCAGCCTTAGAAGCTCTTATAATCTCATAAACATGGATGCAATATAAATTCATAGATGCGTCAAAATCCCTCTTATATGTAGTTTCAAAGTCCAAATATGTAGTTTCACAATTGTAATGCGATTCTCAGTTCTGCTCAGATACACGATTACAAATTTTAGATATGCACCAACAGATGATAGATGTGACAAGATAATGCACATACATGATTGCACTGTTGATAATGTTTTCTCAATTCTATCAAAATACATACTAGAAAGTGACACAAACATGATAAGATATGTAAGATACACACTATAAATGAGCACAAACACGACCAAAGAGATCATATATGCGCTAGAAGTGAACACATACATGTTTTTGGCAAATTTATGATTTTTGTCCAAAATTTTGAAATAGTTGATAAGTGACTCAATGTTGATGTTTTTGTGGCAAGAAAACACAACAAACATGAAGACACAATGTCTTAAGGCGTTGTCAAAATTTGAGTGTAAATGTGTATGTCCAATAGGTCGAAACAACCCAATTTCTATGGGTCTAAACACAAGGGTATGTGCACAAAGATGGTGGTTAGAAAAGTGGACACCACCCAAAAAAAACATGAAAAAACAAGCAACGCGTATGCGGTTATAAAATTTGAAATCACCCAGTATGCTCTTAGGTCCGTTGTTCCTAAGCTTTAAAAAAGGTAGCGCGTATGCACTCATAAGCCCTAAAGAACCGCGTACACAATACCTATCAAAAAAAGTTAAAAAAAAAAAACTGGTGTTATTTTCTCATGACCCCGATGTTTGTTTTCCCCATTTCCTCTACGAAACCGCTAACGAGGTGCCTCATTTCTCCTCCAGATGCTATGGATCAAGGTTATTTTTTCTTAATTTTTGTATTTCAATCCCGTTTATTCAATTTGTTTTAGGTTTTGAATTTAATTTCATTAATTTTGATTAGGTTTTTTTATTTTTTGTTTCAAAAACTAGATTCTGATAATCCACAACAAGAACAACAAAATGCACCTCCTGAAAACCCATAAGATACACCCCCAATTCCTCCTTTTGACTGTACACTTGAAACACAAGAGCAATTGATTAATCAGTTAGGGCAAAACATGTCTAAAATAAATAGATTGATTAATAAATTGAAAACATCTGAACTTCAGCATCATAAATCCCTCGCCACTAGCCTAGAAACATTAGCTAGTGGTGCCGCAACCATTTCCACACAAATTACAAAATGGGGAAACATTAGGGATAAGTGTCGTTAATACTATGCTGATAGGTTATCATACGAGGGAGTGAAAAACAAAAATATTAGTAAACAACAAATATGTGCGCTTTTTGTTGACCCTAAAATTGGTGAGTCATTACCTTTTAATGCAAAGAGGTTTCCCATACATTGGTGTACTGATGTGTAGATGAAGAATCTTTTTTGGAATAGGTGGTGGATGGTCTTTGATGATCCACCTTGTAATAATTATGAGGTGCCATTGTATTTTTTGAGAAAAGTATTCTGTGAGTTTGTCCTCAATGTGTGGCCAAACTATTTTGACATGAGAGAGTTCCATGGTAGAGGTGGTGGCTCTGCCCAAGATAGACCTAAAGCTCGTAGGCGAGTAGCTCCGGAGAGTCGTTGCCCCCTAGCACCCAAACCCAAGGTGCATCAAGCTATCCCAGTAAAGCTGAAAGAGTCGATGGAGATACAGACTCTTCAGGTGGCCACAACATTTATTGGTGCCATCATCCAGCATAGGACATCGTTAGCACACCCTATTGTACTAGATGATGAGCCATTAGTTTCTCCAGGTGGGGATAGAGAGCCTATTCAACATATGTGTGTTAGTTGCTCGGGGATATGCTCAAGGATGGATGACACGACCACTGTAGATGGATCCACATCTCATTCGCGCATGATTTGCAGGAGTAAATGTCAGGCCCACACGACTGAGGATTTGGCGCTGACAGAGGAGTTGATGGACATAGTGTTTGCCCATCAGTGACAAACACAGATGTGTTGATTTGAATTCATAACATTTTATTTATCGATCACTTTAAATTTGTAATTACATAAATGAATTTGCATTTATGCATCGATTTAAATTGAGACAAATAATATGCATTTCAGGATGCAACAACGATATCCCATACTCCTCCCGCAGTTACTACAACTGCAACTTCGATGCCTGAGGTATAAATTTTGTAACATGTTAAAATAGAATAGTACACTTTGAATTCAAAAAAATTACAAGATATACTAACTATCTTTAATGCTTGGTCCAATTTTTGGTTTGTAGGTGTTGACAGGGGACCAAATGTCCCAGATTGGTGACATCGCGCTCTTAGTGATCGATTTTGGCCTACAAGTTTATACGGTATCATATTTTGTACAACCTTTTTTATGTATTGTTTTGATGGAATATGTAAGCCATTTCATTTTAGATTTTTTCAATTATGTTTAATATATTATCTATACTAATATCTCATGTTAATTTTGTTTTTTTAGGGTACCCCCTCCGCGTCTAGGCCTCGTCCTAAGACAAAGAATTCCTCGAAGATGCCGAAACGTGGGAAGAAGGTAATTGAACACACTTTTAGTTGTACAATTATTTGAAAATGTTGAAATCAAGTCTTAGTTGGGGTTTGTAGATTGATTAGTGTTTTTTGTCTATTTTACATGTACAACGACGATTGAGCTATGTGGATTTGTTGAATGCATCTGAATCACCCGTGGATCAAGAGAGGGTGGAGGTATGTATCTCTAATTTATTTTCTTGATTTCATGATTATATGCACGTGTACATGTGAACTTGTGATAAATTATAATCTTATAATTTTTTCAAACAGGAAATATCCATAGATACTTCATCAATGGTGAGCCCTCCTACGTGTACTCGAGAAGCATCTCAGGATCTGGTACACTTTTGTTTGATACATGACATTAATTATTTTTAACCTACAATACTTATCATTATATTAATTGTATTTAATCTTTGATCATTTTTTGTATAGGTAATAGCGACAGTTTCTCCATCGATGGTGAGCCATCCTAAGTCCATTGGAGAAGTATCTCAGGCATTGGTACATCATTGTTCTCTATATTATAGCTTTTAAGTGTTTTTGATGTGTTTATGTTAGTACATTGTATTAATTGTATATTTAATCTACAATAGACCCCTTCGCGGTTCGGCCATAACGTGGATCCTTTTAAGTTTGTCTTCAAGAAAACTCCTAGGAGTGACAGTGATAAGTAGAGGAGAGCGAAGACATTAGCTCCGAGATCAGCCGATGAGGTAATCTACATTTCAATTGCAAAGGAATTATAGTTAAATGCATAGTTATGTTGTTAATTGTGAACTATTTTCTAGAAAAGAATTCTAACTTGGCTTTTGAATTGTGGTTTTGCAACCATCTACAGAGCCGTGTATTGCATCGAAGAGGCTCTATTTTGATGATCCACCACAAGTTTAGGATCATGAAGTGTTAGTTGTGGTCATAGAATGATCAAAACATGTAGATATATTCTACATTTTTATTGTATATTGATTTGGACATGGCATATGCCACATTTTTGTAATACTTGTATTGACTTGGCATACATGCCTTTTTTTAATATATATAAAGGTTGATATTTGATCCAATAAATGTGTATTGAGTTCATTATTGTGTATTCGTTGTATTTCGTGGCTGTCCTTTTATAAAGTTAATTGATCATTTGCCTATGCAATCAACAATATGAATATAAACAACAAAAATCTATGATATAAAACATTGCAATCATGGAATATGATTTGATAAAATTTCTAAAATATCAAATTAACCCTACAAAACTCCTTGTATTCAGTTTATTATTGCGTATTTGTTGTATTTGGTGGCTGCCCTTTTATAAATTTATATGAATATTTTCCTATGTAACCAACAATATGAATATAAACAACAAAAATTGACAATATGAATATAAACAACAATATGTGTGTGGTGCGAGAGTACCCTCACATTCACAATGGTCAAATTTTGGTTCTCATGTGCACAAACCGACGTCACAAGCACCTATGGGTGAACAGGTTTATGCTAGGCATGCTCCTCTTGTGCATCCCAAAGTGTCGAAACGTCGGGAGTCATACCCTACCGATGCGATCTCTCAAGTGCCCTGAGTCCAAAAATTGTCAAACTTTGATAGACTGTTTCTTCCAATCCAGGACACATATGATCAATCTATTTAAACCTGTGGGGTTGCGTGAGGCTCATCTACAATGGCCTATCTCAGTTTTTGATGACTCAAAGCCATTTTCAATTGGTAGCATTTTTTTGCCTGCTGCAAAAACCGTCAGTTGCGTGCAATGCAAAGTTGCAGGATAGGCTAGAATTGATTTGGTTCATCATATGCACAAACTGACATCACGAGAATGTTTGCGTGGGTAGGTTTATGCTAGGCATGGTCCTCTCATGCATCCCAAAGCACCGGAACGTCGAGAGTCATACCCTACCAGGGCGATCTCTCAAGTGCCCCGAGTCCAAAAATTTGTCAAAATTTGACGGACTATTTCTTCCAATCAAGGACACATATGATCAATTCATTTAAACCCGTGGGGTCACGTGAGGCTCGTCTACAATGGCCTATCTCAGTTTTTGACGACTCAGAGCCATTTTCAATTGGTAGCATTTTTTTGGCTGCTACAAAAACTGTCAGTTGCAGGATAGGATAGAATTGATTCAATTCATCATGTACAGAAACCGATGTCACAAGCATGTCTAGGTGGGTAGTTTTACTCTAGACATGCTCTTCTCATGCATCCCAAAGCGTCAAAACATCGAGAGTCATACCCTACCGACACGATCTTTCAAGTGCCCTGAGTCCAAAAAATTGTCACACTTTGATGGATTGTTTCTTCCAATCCAGGACACATATGATCAATCCATTTAAACCTGTGGGGTCGCATAAGGCTTATCTACAATTTCCTATCTCGGTTTTTGACGACTCAGAGCCATTTTCAATTGGTACCCATTTTTCGCTTGCTGCAAAAATCGTCAGTTGCATGCAATGCAAAGTTGCAGGATAGGCTAGAATTGATTCGGTTTGTCTTATGCATAAAATGACATCATGAGCACATTTGGGTGGGAATTTTTACGCTAGTAATGCTCCTCTTGTGCATCCCAAAGCACTGAAACATCGAGAGTCATACCCTACCAACGAGATCTCTCAAGTGCCTTGAGTCCAAAAAATTATCAAATTTTGACGGACTATTTCTTCCAATCTAGGACACAAATGATCGATCCGTTTGAACCCGTGGGGTAATATGAGGCTCCTCTACAATATCCTATCTCATTTTTTGACGACTCAGAGCCATTTTCAATTGGTAGCTTTTTTTGCCTGCTACAAAAACTGTTAGTTGCATGCAATGCAAAGTTGCAGGATAGGCTAGAATTGATTTTGTTCGTTGTGTGTACAAATTGACATCATGAGTGAATCCATGTGGGTATTTTAGGGCTAGGCATTCTCCTCACATGTATCCCAAAGCACCGAAACATCGAGAGTCATACCCTACTGACGTGATCTCTCAAGTGCCCCGAGTCCAAAAAATTATCAAACTTTGACAGACCATTTCTTCCAATCAAGGACACATATGATCGATCAGTTTGAACCTGTGGGGTCATGTGAGGATCCTCTACAATGGCCTATCTCATTTTTTGATGAATCAAAGCCATTTTCAATTGGTAGCATTTTTCGCCTGCTGCAAAAAACCGTCAGTTGCATGCAATGTAAAGTTGCAAGATAAGTTAGAATTGATTCGGTTTGTCGTGTGCACAAACTGACATCAGGAGCGCATCCGGGTGGGCAAGTTTACGCTAGGTATGCTCCTCTCATGCATCCCAAAGCATTAGAATGTCGAGAGTCATACCCTACCGGTGCGATGAACAAGTTGCTTGACAACTTTTTTGACAATTTTTTGACAATAATGACAACTTTTTCTCAAATTGTATCTAGACTCAATCTATGACTCCTATGACCTGATAATGACTGAAATAATTCTCCATGATTATACAAGAATCAAGAATGCTCATGATTGACCTTATCACATCACATAAATTCAAAAAATAGTCACAAAACATAGACACAAAAAATAGTCACAAAACATTGTCACATATTATTCAAAAATTTGCCTCTAAATATGGTCATATCAGCTCTTGGCTATTTGAATATACAAAAAATGTCTTACAAATCATCTCATGGGCTTTTATACAAAATTTGGCATTACAATATGTGCGATTCAGCTCATCGCCATTTTAATATACAAAAGTTGGTATCTACATATGTACAAATCAGCTCATTGTCATTGAAATATACAAAATTATGCCCCTAAACATGTAAAAATCAGCTCATGCGCATTTATATATACATAAAATGAATATAGAACAATTGGTCGACGATATATACAAAATTTTCAAAATCATTCTACTATGAACCGTAGAATCAATCAAGTGAGCCTTCATGATCGGCTCTAACCCGTATTGTGTCAAGTATTGCCTCGTGGTCAGATTCACAAACTTTCCATAAAATCTTGTTATGAGGTCTACCACGATAGTTCATCAAATGAATATTTGTTGCAACAACAAGGTTAGAGAAATGAAGAATATGTTCGTGTGTTTCAAAGTCCTCGAATAACCAAACATCAAAATTCTTGATAGAGTATCTCCTAAGCCATGTTCCTGTCACGACAACAGACCCTATTGGGTACTCAATACCCTCTCTGTCAATGATTGTGGTTGTCAATTTTCTTTTAGGCTCAACAAAAAGACAAAAATAGTAATCCGTTCCTTCTTCATTGTTCTCTTCTGCAACAACTACATACACATGACCTGCATTTTATAAAGTGATAATTAATACCAAAAATAAAGTGTGATGTACAACAAAATGAACCAAAAAGAATATTGCAAATAAAATAACTCAAAAAATCACCTGAATCCACTAGGACGGATACATGGTCAAAATCCATTGATGTCTCCATCTGGCTCAATTGTAGTGCTTTGGGAATTTGATATGTATCAATGGGAACCAATGGTCTACAATACCATTTGTCAACCCACTCTTGTGATTCACATTCTTCCCGCAAACAATACATGAATGAAGAGAAAAATATACCATCTGTCTCGTATAAATTACTAGTGAACTTGCATTTGAACTCATAAATGAGAGCATTTCACTTGATCCTACAACTGTACAACAATATAGATAGTTTTCAATGTTAGATTCAGTGATCGACCAAAAATATCTATGAACCATTGATGTACCTGGATTACCTGAACCCATCGTAGACTTACACCATCGCACAATTGTTTCTACATCTATCAACTCAACACCACCTTCGTACTTCAATTATTCTCTAGCTAGGGCTCTTTTTACACATGCTCCTGCACCATCGTGCTCCCCTTACCATGTCCAGCCTCAATGAAATTCCAAAAATGTTGTACACCGCTTGTCATATGCATCCTTGTCAACCAATAAAACATCCTTGCATTCTTGAATTGTGCGGTGCAATTATTTGACCATATTAAGTGTCGGTTGTATCGTATGTTCCTTTCCCTTAAACTATCATAGAAAACTTTAAAGCATCCTTGTACAAACTCTGATGAATGAGTACGATCATCACTTATGTAGAAATGATACTCTCTTACAACCTTTCTATCCTCCTCTGTGCTATCATCTGCATGGATGAATGCTATGTGTACAAAAATAGAAACTTGTGTAGAATGATAATACATAGATTGTACTTCATTTTGAGGTTGTAGTGTATAATTTTTAGCAAAATCAATGATAGAGACAATGGTGCCAAGAGGAAATGTGTCCTTACATAACTTGAATTTCTCATCTAAGCATTGAGCTCTATGTGTATGCATTATGTACTCATAAACTAGTTTCTCTTGAAACATTTTCATAAATTCAGCTACACATATATCATTTGTCACTAGCTCACATCTCTTCAAATATTTTCCATCTTTAACTCCATATGTGATTGTCTTGTATTTTCCAAAAGAAACTACTTTCCTACCAATTTCATGTGTGCTCTCCAAATGTACACATCTTGGTAAATGTTGCAAACCACCACATATAGAACAAAAACCTTCCAAACAAGGCATCTTATAATAAATGCAACCATCATGTCCATTACATAGCACACTTGAAATAAATTCTCTTACCGACTTAGGAGGTGCTTGTATATTGCATTCCTACAAAACATAATTAGTGTGCAAAGTAGAACAAATATGATGAAAAATATCATAGTGCATGGAAAATTCAATGTGCATCCTACAACAACACGTGGTGCATACATGATTAATCTTAATATAAAAAGGTTTTTCCATTTCAAAAAATCATTGAGAAATTCTTATTTGAGGAAACTTTTGAAGGAATATTTCATAAAATTTTGTTTGAGTCATATCCAAATAGTGTTTGGCATGTGGCTCACGATTTGTAGACTCGATTTGCCTTCTAACAACATCTCTTTGGTTGGGCGAAACTCTTGTGTTGTCATGCCAAAAATTTTCAATTAATGTTCGTAGTGCATCAACAACAACCTTGTCTTTGTGTGGTAGTCTACCCGAGAATGCCCAAAGAGAATTATTGTTAGGTTCTTCTATTTTTTCTCCCCTCTGTAATGCTTTACTTAATGTTGTTCTGCTAACGTTTAATGACTTACTTGTTTTACTTATCAAATGGTCTTTTTTTATTTTCTTGCTCATTATGGTTGATGTAATGACACATCAAGTAGCATTAGAATATTTAGTACGTGATTTTGAACCAATAGCTTGATATGCATTAAATAGATTTCTCACAATAGTTCTTTCACTGTTACTTTTAGATGATCTTAGGCCTAGAATTTTCATTGTCTCTCTAAAATTCAAATTTTTAATCATTTGAACAATTAATTGACATCTTGCGGTTTGATTTAAGTTTTCAAAATAGTTTTTCCATATTATTTTAAGCATTCTCCTACAATTTTGTTCATTCATTTTATCAGGCATGGGCTTCAATATATTCTCATCAATGCCAATTAGATACTTTGGTTTTCTATGAATGATTCTAGGAGGTGTTAACATCGGTGCACTGTGCACATTCAATTCATCAAATAGAGAAGATGTATGTTCATCATTTAATTGATTATTCAATGTGGTATCTTCTTCAATTGCATTAGGTTCATACGGTAAATCAAATGTCTATTTTTCAATTGCATTAGGTGCATTATGTTTGTTTGGTAAATAGAATTTAGATTTTGAGGATGACATACCTTCTTCTCCCATTGTTCTTATATCACGTAATTTCTTCATACGTTGCCTTTGTCTTTCCTTTTCAGCCTCTCGTTGTTCCATCATTCCTCACTTGTTCTTTCCCATGGTTGATATCGGTTGTCCTATATAGAATCATATTACATATATATGTAAACAAAAGTTCATAAACAAACAAATAACCATAAATATGCATGTTATCATTATTTTTTTGAATCAAAGCTATTAAACAATCACAATAATATTGACAAAACTAATAAGAGCAACAATTCAATCATTTGAAATCATGTAAAAATAAAAAAACCACTTACTTCTATGTATAAAACAATGATAGAAGTGCAAACATAGTTGCAATGGGGCCTTCAATGACCTCAAAAACTTCTTTTGAGGCCGTTGAGGCTCTTGGGCAAATAAAACTATGTCTAAGTACCCCGCATGCGCTATATCAATAATTTTGTGCGGGCTAGTAGTCCCTAAAATGTTGGCAAGCCCAACGGTATTTTTTTTCCACCTTGTACTAATAATTAGCGCGTACACGCTCCTACACTTTAAAAATGTTATGGAAGGGCAGCGAACTAATAGGCTCAGTACCTCGTACACGCTTACAAGTAATAAGTAGCATGTACGTGCTCCTACGCCTTAAAAATGTTATGGCAGGGTAGAAAACTAATAGGCTCAATTGCATGTATGCACTATTTGTAGTAAAGAAAATGCGAAGGAAGAGAGAGAGAGAGAGAGAGAGAGAGAGAGAGAGAGAGAGAGAGAGAGAGAGAGAGAGAGAGAGAGAGAGAGAGAGAGAGAGAGAGAGAGAGAGAAAAGAAGGGGTATGGAGGAAGGGAGAAGGGGAGAGAGATAAAGAGAGAGAGAGAGAGTGGTGCAGGAGAACCTAAGGGTGAGAAAAAACCCTTTTAATTTTGGGCATAAGGATTGGTTCAAGTCCATCAGGTTGTTTATAGGGAGCTTGGAGTGCATTTTTATTTTCTTTTTGGAGTTCATGTGTCAGCTATACTTACCCTGATAACCCGATGAGGTGCCATCGGTTATCGGCGGGAATGTTTTCCACCTACCCCGATAACCCGATGAGGTCACCAGCGGGTTGGAGCAAGTCGAAAGGAGCCATCGGCTATCGACAAGACTAGTTTTTGTGCTGCCCGATAACCCGATGGGAAAGCATGTAGTTTGAAGTGCACCATTGGCTATCGATATCACATATTTGGAGCTACACCGATAACCCGATGGGAAGATAGAAGGTTTGGAGTGCATCATCGGCCATCGACAGAACATGTTTGGGGCTACACTAATAACCTGACAAGGAAGCATTATGTTGGGAGTGCACCATCGGCCATCGGTAAGAATGTTTTGTTGCTACTCCGATGACCCAATGGAAACCGATGAGGAAGTGCGAATTGGTAAAATGTCATCAGACATCGAAGTAAGTGTTTTGATGCTACTCTGATGACCCGATAAAAAAGCAAGTGAGTTGTAAACTGCCCTCAGACGTCGGAATAAGTGTTTCGGTGCTAACCCGATGACCCGATGGAAATCCAAAAATCAGTTACAGTCAGAAACCAAATGGTGTCGAGTTGAATCTTGTTTGTTAGGGATGATTCAAGACATGTTTAGGAGGCTATAAAAGACCCAATGGGCATTCTGTAACAAGGTTAGAAGGAGGTTGGATAGGTGGAACAAAGAACATCTTTTGAGTAACAATTTGAAGATCGTTTTCTGGTTTCTTTCTCAGAGTTTAATTTGTATTTGAAAACTGTAAATAATGGCTTAAATATTTAAATGCCAGTGTGATAGAGTAGATGTTACTTTTTTGTGTTTTGTGAGTTCCAATTTTGAAGTTGTGCCAAGCTCAGCTCTGTAAATAAGTTGTCATTTTATTTCTTATTTTATGTTGGTTACAAGTAGTTATAACATGGCTCTGTCTTGATTCTCCATCATGGGATCCACATGACCATTGGAGGTTGTCAAGAAGAGACAACCATGTATAGTAGAGTTCTATGTGTAGCAGACCAGGGAATGGTGTCGGCCGTTTCAGCAGACTGGCCCTAGGCAAGCTTGATGATAGCCTGACTAGGTATTAGTGACCAAGAGGAATCACTTGCAGGGTAGACTAGAGTCTAGGCTGTTAGCCTTAGACCAGAGGAAGATGGGATCAAAGGGAGAGAAGATCCAAGAATGAGGACGAAAATAACTTAGCATAAGTTGTAGGTATAATCCATGGTAGAGAAAACCACGCAAGGTGGCTGGTGAGATTCGGTGGATTAGTGAGTTGGTGGATTTACGAAAGTGAATTCACACAGAGCAGAGTATCAAACCTTGGTAGTGAGGACCTAGAGTGAATTAGGGGAATAGTGAGAGGAGCATTCCCAGGTTAGGCTAGGAAGAAAGCCTTAGAGTGAGTCAAGCTGACTTAAGCAATTTAGGACCCTCCCTATCAAAGAGAGAGAGAGAGAGAGAGAGAGAGAGAGAGAGAGAGAGAGAGAGAGAGAGAGAGAGAGAGATGGATGAGGTGTGGAGGAAGGGAGAAGGGGAGAGAATCAAGTCTCTATTTTTCACTTAAGTCTCTCTCTCTCTCTCTCTCTCTCTCTCTCTCCCCCATTCTTTATCTCTGAACTCTCTCCCTCTCATCCTCTATCTCACTCTCCCCTTCTCTCAGGTGTATCTCTCTCTCATTCTCTCCCTCTGCCCTCCCCCTCCCTCTCTCCCTTTCTCATTAACTTTGTTTCTCACTCTCTCCCTCTCTCCCTCTCTTCGCACCTCTCTCTCTCTAGTCTCTTGTACTCTCCTTCCATCCCTTCCTCCCTCTCACTCAGACTCTCTCTATCTCTCACCCTCTCTCTCACCTTCCCTCCCTCCACCTCTTAGGTCTCTCTTTCTCTCCCAATCCCTCTATCCACCTCTTAGATCTCTCTCTCTCTCATTTATCTCTTGTCTCTCCCTCTCAGTCTCTATCTATCTATCTCACTCTCCTCCTCTCTTAGGTGTATCTCTCTCCCATTCCATCCCTCTCCTCCTTGTCTCTCCCTCTCTAGGGTCATATGGTATCCATGCATGTGTCCTAAGGGGTCATAGGACACCATATGACTCCTTAGGACACCATATGACCCATAACGACACATAAGAGGTCATATGGAGTCGTAAGGGGTCATAGTACACCATATGAGCCCTTAGCACACCATACGACACATAATGACACCAAATAGTGTCCTCAGGTGTCATAGAACACTATATGACCTCTTAGGAGTAGGAGACCATATGACCCCTTAGGACACCATATGACCCCTAACGATACCATATGGTGTCCTAAGTGGTCATAAGGTGTCCTAGGGGTCATAGGACACCATAAGACACATAACGATACCTAAGGGGTCAAATGGTGTCCTAAGGGGTCATAGAACACCATACGATCCATAACGACACTATATGACCCATAACGACACCATATGGAGTCCTAAGGGGTCATATGGTGTTCTAAGGGATCATAGAACACCATATGACCCCTTAGGACACCATATGACTCATAACGACACCTAAGGGGTCATATGGAGTTCTAAAGGGTCATAAGACACCATATGACCCCTTAATACACCATACGACCCATAAAGATTATCCAACCAATACATCCAAACGATCCAGAGAAACCAATACGTTCATCTTCTTCAAACGTTCTACTTTATATCCTCTTCTTTATAAAAAATAAAAACCGACCACCTTGTCAATCTTCTTATCACCTCATCTATATGCAAACAAAAAGAAGATATATTAGAGGAGCCTCCCCATAACTATTTATAAATTATGTCATACAATTTTCCTGATTAATAAATGACAGCTAATAAAATGATATATTATTTAAAGCTATGAATAGAACATCATACAATAGAACATCGGTAGTTTAGTTTTGATATAGCTAAGTTAGACCATTGTCAGCATAAGAGAGACTCCAGGCGAACAAACAATGAGGCTTCGCTAAAAAGAAAGTGTAAGAGCTTGACCTAACCCTAAGAGTACTACCTTTCTAAAACATATGATGCTCTTAAATTTTCAAGGCTATAGGACTGATCTCGATTGTGACTATAGGAATTACACACTTGATTTCTTTCATGGGTATGTACCCTTCCAGTCCTTTTGACAAGTGATGATCATCATATACTACCACTGCCATGCTTACAACAAACTTCAATTTCTTTAGATGGCAGGCGTTGTGTAACAACATGGGAACTCTCACATACCCACCACTATCATTCTCTGTGACGTAATCTATGTTACTATCCCTCTTTCTCTTCCTACCGATTGTTTCCTTCTGAAAAACATATTGCAGGTAGTCTAACTCATCATTTTGCTTTGTTGACACTATTTTCCACATTTGCTCTGCTCATTAATAACACATTCAAGAATAATATTGCTGCAGGTTTCCTTGTTTGTCACGGTAATGCACCCATGGTTCAATTTAAAACCTTTCTTCCTCCTATTCAATATACACACACAAATCCATCAGTCAATTTTCTTAGGAGAACATACATGATAAAAATCAAAGAGGAAGTTGCAGACAAGAAATAAATTCACTTACTTCTATAGAAGTACAGACACAGTTGCAGTGGGGTATGGAGGGAGGGAGGGAGAGAAGAAGAGAGAGAGGGATGGGGTATGGAGGAAGGGAGAAGGGGAGAGAGGGAGTGGGAGGGAGAGAGAGAGGGAGAGAGAGAGAGGGGGAGAGAAGGAGAGGGAGGGAGGGAGGGAGAGAGATAGAAAGAGAGAGAGAGTGAGAGGGAGAGAAAGAGAGGCACCTTATATGTGCTTGAGAGGGGGAGAGAGAGAGACGATACACTTACATACACACATATGTGTGTATATATATATATAAATATTATATATATATATATATACATATATATATATATATAAATATTATATATTATTATATACACATATATATAAATATTATATATTATTATATACATATATATAAATATTATATATTATATATAAAAATTATATATTATATATATATACACACATATTATATATACAATATCATATTATACACACTCCCAAAATTTAAACAAACATAGCGTGTACACACTGTTTATAGTAAACATAATGCGTACGCGTTGTTTATAGTTAAGATAGAGCATACGCACTTCTTATACCATAAGTACCTCATACACACTTTTTATACCATAGATACCCCGTACGCGCTTTTGACTGTTTAGGCTTGGCAGTAGGCTTGGATGACAAAACTATAGTTTGGAAGTTTGATTTCCCTCCATTTCCCTCCTTTTTGATGTGTTTTATTTTATCAACTTGGTTTCTTGACTTTGTCATCATCAGGTTTACACTTCATCAAGTGGGTATTTTAAAAATTATCACCATATTTTCACCCATCTTCTGAGCTTTCTAACTATATAATTTTTTTTTTAAATTTGAACAATAACATATTATTATTGAATTCCTTTTACTAGTGTCTCCATAGTTCTCACAGACATAGGTGCACCATTTTTTTTAATAAATTTTGATATACTTATCCAAATTTAAAAAACTTTATATATTATTGTAGTGCACTTGATTCTTTACAATTAAAAATAAATAAATTGTATTTTTAATTTTTTTAGTGCAACTTATGCTTCCCGCAAGAACAGGTACCTAATTTTTCAGGATGTGCTCGATTGGAAAAAAAAAATACTCAACAAAAAATTACAAAAAAATACACATCTTCTAGTGCTCACTCTTAACTATTTTTTCTACCAAAGGATTTGTCAAAATACTAAATCTAACTATGACTTTTTTGATGCGCACATCATACACTATGTTATGTTTTTCAGAAAAAATCAGGGTCTATTTTTCATGCATGAAGGATTTGACCCCCTTAATCTTATCTAATTTTGAAAATGTTTAGTAGTTTGGAAACTAGATTCAGAGTACTACAATACTTGTTCTTTGATTATCTTCATATCTTGAGTGGATGACTTTCAAATTTTGCCTCCAAGTTCAGGTTCACCTGATTTTAGAAAAAAAGTGTCCACTTATACCCCCTTTTTGACCACCATCTTTGTGCACTTACCCACAATCGTTAACACTTTAAACACTTCTTAGCCTAAGGTCAAG